>NC_041385.1:98592983-98593935 GCF_002162155.2 Triticum dicoccoides
GGGGGGGATTTGGAGGGGAGTGGAACCATGTCTTACGAACGCATTTGTCTGAAATGTGAGGGGGAGTTACAGTTCCACCCTTGCCTATAGGCTTCTCGGCTTGGGTCTGTGTACTGAGGGTCGGGGATAGTAGAGTAACTTTGCTTCTCCCCAAATAGTGGGCGGGAGCGATTTCGGGCGAGGAGGGCGTGTTTTGAACTACAGTGGGCGCGAGCAAATTTGGGCGAGGAGAGTGTGTTTTGAAATAGTGGGCGCGAGCTATTTCGGGCGAGGAGAGCGTGTTTTGCCGACCATGGTTTACGAATTATTCGGCACATGTCATTTTGGCCGAGGAGAAGGCGCGCTTGGATGAATTTACGAACCTACCCTCGATGTACAACGGGCAATTGATGCGTGTCCCACATAGGACGGTAATTCCGCGTCTCCCATTTATTTGCTCAGGCGAATTCCACGGAGCAGAGAGGATGTTTAACGGTTCGTTCAAATTTTGGGAGAACAAGCATCCACGTCTACCTTACCAAGTTGATTCGAATCAAAATTTGAAATATTAGCTTGCCACTTCTTTTTTAGATGGAGAGATGATGCTCGGGAGTAATGTGTTTTTACATGCTCGTTGCTAGCGGTTTACTATATGACAAATAGTTGACCCACTCAAAAACGCGAATCAAACCCAAAATGAAATATCTCGATTCAATGAACTAGCTCGTTCAGTAGGTCAAAATAGTGAACTAAATCCAAAATTGATCACCTCAATCGAGTAGCATGTTGTACACTATTATAGTACTCCATGAACATGTTGAAAGTCAAATTAATGAACTTGTTTGATATACGCATATATCCGTTCATGGGTGGATTGCAGACAACATGGTCTCCAATTTAAATATTTGAATGCAAGTTTATATCAGTCTTTGATGCATAAAACGTGACCTCCCCCTCTTCCGGACTCCTGTTC
>NC_041385.1:98594069-98614914 GCF_002162155.2 Triticum dicoccoides
TATATACACCATCTATAGGTCTCTCTCGCACACTATGTATGATACTCTAGCTAGTCCAAGCTAGATATCTTGGGTGCACTCATCGTACGCACACAAATTCCTTGTCTCTTTGCCCGTAACTCTCTCACGCACCACTATGTCATCTCGGAGCTCTTCCCCCCCTCTCTCAAACTCTCCATCCACCTGGATCACACATACACATGCATATCTCACTCGCACTCGATAGGCCCATCTAAAACTCTATCTCTCTCCATCGTTCTCTCTCCATCTCACACGCACACACACACACACAATCTCATGCCCAGCTAGCCAAGTATGATGGTCTCTCACTCAATTGTAGGCACACGCAGTCCCCCGTATATGTATATGACTAGCTAATCTTAGTCTCCATCACAAACATGTGCATGGTCTATCTCGATTTCTCTCAGGGCATCTTTCTATCGTGCACGCACTCCCTCGATCTCCCACCCATATAGTCCCCTCACGATCTCGAGGGGATCTCTCTATCACAAACACACCCTCTCTCCCTCCCCATGCGTCCATGCCATCCATGTGTCCCTCTCGACCTTTTTTCCTTGTTGGCCAGACCTCTATTGGACATGTGCTACAGGGGTGTCTCTCTCCGTTGCAAACAATCACACACTAGCTATCTTCGTGTATCTCCTCGCCTCGCTTTTCCATATCGGAGATGCATGCGTGATATGTTCGCATAAGAAACGAAAATACACACACTCTCTCTAATTTATCGTTTGTTGTCACTTTCTCTTTCACACACATACTCTTTTTGCACACTTACTCATTCTCCTTCACACGCACTTGATCTGTCTCAACTAAGGCACTCACCTCCGTCCATAGCACATAGATTTATTGAGAAGTCAAACATCACAAAGTTTGACCATGTACGTGGAGAAAAAGAATTACATCTAGTACGACAAACATATACCATTAGATTCACCATGAGATGTAGTTTTCTATGATGTATCTTTGGATTGTAGATATAAATAACATTTGCGTAAACCTGATCAAAGTTTCCAAAGTTTGACTTCTAAAAAATTTACATGCACTGCATTATCGAGCGGATGGAATATCTCTTTCCTCCTCTCAGCTATCTGACGCACCACTCAGCCTTATCGGGGCTCCTCAATCTCTCTCAAACTTTATTGGTCAGTTTGGTTTGTGACCTGACCCTCATGCCTTGATGGTCGATACGGCCTGGTGTGGACGTGAGATGTAAAATATTTCTGCCTGGCCAGGCTTGTGTGGTGCTGAAGCGTTTGGTTCATGCCTGGGCCAGGCAAAGCATCAACGTCCCATCAATCAATCCATGCATCAATTATTTAATGCTAATATCCATCCATGTTGCTGTTAGCCTCGTGGCCGCACGACCAGGCACGGCCAGGCGTTCAAAATCGGTCACTTGGGCCAGGCTACTTGCAGTGTCTGGAGTTCAGCCAGGCTAATTAAAGTGCAAGAGGGAACCCAGCCTAGGCGGGCTTTCTTTTTCACAGGGTAGCAACCAAACAAGCATGCATGAAATCCAGCCACAACCCCAGGCCACGCAAAAGATGCTCACGACGCAAGCCAAACGGGCCTTATATCTCCCTGGTTCACACATACACATGTCTCGCTCGCGCTATACATATAGACCCATCCAACACTGTCCGCCCTTGTTCTCTCTCCATGTGACACCCCCCCCCTAAGTACCATAATCCCCCACTCCATCATAGGCTCTGTATGGATCCATGGGTTAGAGTTAGTTTGGGTTAGTTTGGAGTCAACTAACCCAAAAAGATCCAAACAGGAGGGTTAGTTTAGGTTATATGCATCTAACCCATCCAAGAGGTGCTTATTTGGGTTAGTTCTTCTCGGGACCACTAATAAACACTTTTTTCTCTCGCTCTCCCCGCAGCAGATCCCTCCCCACTTCCTTGAAGCTTCTCGTCCTCTCCCTCCCTCCCTCTCGCACCGCCCGTGAAGGTGCCTCGCCGTATCCGTGCTCCATCTAACCCTGCCATCCAAACACCTCTTTACTTAGAGTTAGTTCAGGGTTAGAATCTAACTCTAACCTCTAACTGAGTTAGAGTATCCAAATAGGGCCATAGGCGCAAGCATTCCACCCCTAAGTATGATTATCTCTTACTAGCCATCAGGAACACACGTATTGTCTCCTTCCATCCATACGTCTATCTCGGTATCTCTCGGGGGATCTTTTATCATGCAGACACCTTGTCACTCGATCTCCCACCCATGTAGTCCCATCACGATCTCCAGGGGATCTCTCTATGACAAACATACACTCTCTCCTCCCCATGTCTGCATTTTCTCCGTATGTCTCTCTCGACCTCTCTCCCTTGTTTGTCAGACCCCTCTTGGCCACGTGCTAGGGGTCTTCCTCTCTCGGTTCCAAACAACCACACACTATCTCGTCACCTTGCCTCCGTTCCCGAAGATGCATGTGTGATATGTTTGCATAAGACACGCACGCTTTTTCACCACTTTTATCGTGTGTTGTCCATGTCTCTTTCACACACGCAACCACACTTTTTTCACTCTCTCTCTCTCTCTCTCTCTCTCTCTCTCTCTCGCCAGGGACTCTGTCACGTCCATAAGCATATGGATGTTTTGAAAAGTCAAACCTCAGAAAAGTTTGACTAGGTATATGTGGAGAAAAACATTTACATCTGGAACAATCATTAGATTCATCACAACATGTACTTACTTCATACTATCATTTATCTTTGGTATTACCGATATAAGTAATTTCTTTATAAACTTGGTCAAAGTTTCAAAAGTTTGACTTTAAAAAAATGTTGTAACTACATTATCGAATGGAGGGAGTAGCTCTTTCTCTCTCTCTTCTATCTCTCACGGGCCTCCCCTCTCACTCAAACTCTCTATACCGACGGATTATACGCTCACTGTGTTAACGTATAGCTCTGTATATTGTTTAGTTGACCGGTCAACCAATCCACATGCTGCGTTGTCAGCTCGTGTTCTGTATCTTGGTGTGCTGGCCCATGTGGCAGTGGGTGAAAATAAGTAAACTAGAGGCCCATCTGACACGCGGTGAAGGAAACAAAGTTGAAACCACTCGGGGTAGCACCCCGCACGCTAGTAAATTGAGGGTGCATTGAGGACAAACTTCTTGCACGCGAAGGAGGTACTCGCGCACAATTCATCACTGCGCGGTGGCATGCACAGAAGGACGCACTCGCGCACAGCCAGCACACAACACACACCAGCACACGTGTACACCAGCGTCGCCGCCGGTTGAGATGGACGGCGAGGCAGCCAACAAGCGGAGGCCGCTCGAGCCAAAACCGCATCCGGTGAGCCTAGACTTCATCAGCAGCCTCCCCGACGACATGCTGCTCGTCATCATCGGCCTCCTCCCCACCAAATCTGCCATGCGGACCGCCCTGCTCTCCCGGCGGTGGCGCCCCCTCTGGCATTGCGTCCCCCTCATCCTCACCGTCGATAGCTGCCTTTGCGACGGGGATTGCAAACGCATGGCCGCAGTCTCCAAGATCCTTTCATCGCACCCTGGGCCAGCCAGACGCCTTGACATCCGCATGTTCAGTACCAACTGCAAGGTCCAATCCAAGTTCGACGATTGGTTCTTATCCCCCGCCCTAGATCAGCTCGAGGATCTCAACTTTGAAGCTGGACGACGTCGCTCTCTGCCGCCGTCCGCGCTCTGCCTCACGCCAATGCTGCGCCGCGCCAGCTTTAGCTCCTGCTATCTTCCCCAGATTAATGTCGCGCCCGCCCTTCTTCTCCCTCAACTCAAGCAGCTCGACCTCTTTGACATTGTCATCTCGAAGAAGGCTATGGAGCACCTGCTCCGCAGATGTACTGCGCTCGAGTACCTTCTTCTTGAGCAGATCCACGGGTTCATTAGCCTCCACATCACCTTGACGAATCTCCGATGGATTTATGTGTCTTGCTGGCCCCGCAACAAGACATCAATTGGGAAGAGATCACTCCAGCTGTTCCATGTTATGGTCATTGAGAATGCGCCTTTCCTTGAGAGATTGCTTGTATCGGATCTAGAAGGTCCAACAAAAATCAGGGTCATTGACGCGCCGAAATTGACAGCGTTGGTGTACTCGTCTGCCAAATTCTCCGAACTCTTTATTGGATCCGTAATCATTCAGGTACACCACTCATCTTCTTCTCTGTCTTCTTGAAATTCACATTTTTAAATTTCTTCTTGATGTATTTACGACCGTCTTCTAGAAAATGATTCCCACAAGCTTGACCCAGTCCATGCGCACAGTGAAGATCTTAGCACGAAAATCTATCGGCCCTAATCTGGATCAAGTTGTTGGATTCCTTACATGCTTTCCATGCACGGAGAAGCTACTCATAGAGGTGAAACTTCTTTCCTATTAGTAAACGGTAATCACAATGTAGCTCAATTTTTTTCGTAATTTTCCCAAATTACGATGCCAAGTGTAGTGTTCAAACTACATCTACGCACTACACCGAAAGAAATGTTCTTAGTATTTTTTCTCACGTGATCACCTGCATCATTTTTATGCTGTACTACTATAGTAGCCTAGGCTAGTCATAGTGGAAAGTAACTTAGACTACTCCAGTAACTCTATGGTTACGCTAAGGGCAAGTACTACCTCCGTCCTGGTTTACTCTTCCAGTTTTGTAGTATCAAAATTTGACCATAGATTTAACTGACAAAATGTTAATGCATGTCACCAAGAACTATATCATTGGATTCGTATTTGAACATAATTTCAAATGGTGTAATTTTTAGTGACATGCATTGGCATTTTCTTAGGTAAATCTATGGTCAAAATTTTATACTAAATACGAGGTAGTATTCCCTCTGTCCCAAAATTCTTGTCTTACATTTGTTTAGATACGGATGTATCTAACACTAAAATGTAACTAGATACATCCATATTTAGACAAATTTAAGACAAGAATTTTGGGACGGAGGGAGTACAAAAGTGGGCTATGTAGGCCAAAACATGTGCCAAATTCACTTGTGATGCATTTGGCATCGATGCCCCTCCATTGCTCACCTGGTGCCCCAATCTGGAGCACCTACTTTGCTCCGGTGCCAAATTAACTCACGCAATGAAAAAACACTGCATGGGAGAGAGAGGACTGAGGAAATAAAAAAACACTTGTTTGGGCGAGTGAGAGGCTGGTGTAGTTGGTTTGATTGATTTGTTTATACATGTGGGTCTGTGTGCACAGCGGTGCCAACTCTCTCACATCGCGAGAGCGGTGCCAAAATCTTTTGATTTGACATCGATGCGTATTATGTGGCATACTTTTGCGAAATATGGCATCGGCCACATAGTGGAAGGCAACAAATGCCCAAGCTCTTCACGTGCTCCTAGTTAAATGAGAGGAAACAGAAACAGAGAGAGAGAGAGAGGGAGAGAGAGAGAGAGAGTGAAAAAATATCACTAGCCAACCAACCCTATCGTATGAGCGAATGATATTGGTACCTCTTGATGATACGGCAATCTTATGCAGCCAGCTGCTCTAATATGTTCTCTTCTTTTGCAGATAAAAAAAGACCCGAAAGTGAAAAATGTGCTGCACTATAGCAATCTCATCGAATGCCTTGATCTCCATCTTACAGAAATTGATTTGATCGACTACCGAGGCAGCACATCTGAGATTAAATGGCCAGGTTCTTTGTTCTGGAGGCAACTGTGCTCAAGGTAATGAGGTTTGGCATTTTGCGGCGCAACAATGAATGGCGTGCTGATCACCGCAAGCGTCTAAGCCTAAATGACAAAGTCTCCGCAGAAGCTGAATTTGTTTTTGAAACATCAAGTGGCTAGAGACTCGAAAACTTATTTGCCCATTAGTGACTTGTTAGGGCGGTGGATTTTAGTTTGTACGATAACGCTGCATCCACCTAAAGTAACGAAAGTTCTTACGTGAACTTCCTAGTAATTCCCTCTTCCTAGGTGCAGCATTACTCCTAACATTTGTAATGTCAGTTTGAAACTTGTAATATTGCCGTGTCCTATTCCTGCGTTTTCAAAATCCTGCGAATCAAACATGTCATGAGTTGGTGATGATGTTGTGCCTCCCATCTTTCACCAGTAGCCGTCGGATCTAGATCTGACGCATACAAACCAAGCTTCTCCATTTTTGCAAAAAGATGCCCGCACTTGTTCCCTATTTACAAACAACTCCTTGTCTCTCACAATCAGCCTTATCTCCTCCCCACCACATCTAGAAGGTCGTGGAAAAATCTGGCGCGATGGCCGCTACCGGAGCAGTCCACCCCCAATCTTGGTGTTCCATGCAATGCACGAGCATCTACGCACGGGAATTTATGTTGAACAAGGCTAGTTGTAAGCAGGCTAGCTCTACAGCCACGATGATAGTGACTGCAGACGGTGAGGCTGACTATGGTATGCCGAACACGGCGCTTATACTCAGGTGTCATCTCTGGCGCAGGGTCTTGTCACTTCACTGTGAGGAGCATCATGTAATAATTTGACCAACGGGTAGTACAGTGCTAGTACTCCTAGGAGTACTACATTGGTAGTACTACTACTAGTACTAGTAGCACCACCGTCTGGATTTAGGAGTACTACCACGTCCATCTGGATTTTAGTATTTGACTAGCAATATCTAGTAATGCATGTCACAAAAAATGTACTACTCCCTCTGTAAATAAATACATGGTGTTTTATTCCTATCGGCGAGAGAACTTAATGTTTTCTTGCTAACTAGAGTCTTAATAGGATTACATGCAATGATGCAATGAACTAAACACTGCACGTCATGTTTGGTAATCTCAAGTCATTGAAAGCATGCACGACCCACATCTCTCATTGGTTGATATGTCACGAAATAAGAAACAAGGAGGGAGTTAATGCACCGTGCCTAAGTGTTTTGGGATTATTTGGTTTTCGTAATGTGACTTACACAACATTTTTGTTTACATGCATTAACATTTTATTAGTTAAATCAAAGGTCAAAACTTGGCGCAAAATGCAAAGGGGATCAATAAACCAGTAAACATCAAACTTCTCTCGTTTGGCCCCAACTAGAGGTCCGGTGAGATGACTATACTGCACCAGCACAGAGGGGGCCGCAGCTTCATTGACTTACAGCAACTGCCTTTGGGTGAATGACACGTGGGCCTAGGGGGTGGCTGGCCCACCTATCATACAGCCAAAGGCAAGTGCAGTAGAGGGCCGAGGAGTAGTACGAAATCCTATGCACCTACGCACGCTAACCAAGGGCAAGAGTGATCACTCGAATCGCAAGATCAGTTGACTAGTAGAAGCTAAGCTAGACCCATGGAGGCGATGAGCGCGAGCATCAGCCGGCTGTGCCAGATGGTCTACGATGCCGGCCTGCGGCCCGGCAACGAGGAACGTCTCTAGGTAGTATTGCTTGAGGCCGGCAGGGCGAGGGGCCTCTTGGACGACAGCTTCGTCTCCTTGTTCGACGAGGTCCTCGTCGGTTTCCTCGACAAGTTCACCGTCGTCAAGAAGCTCGCGGACGACTTTGACGTAAGCCTTCAGCCGACGCGCCCAGGCTCTTCGATGCCTGCCACCCTCAACGGCCACTATGGTGACAACCTCTTCGACGCACTGGTGGCCCTGCGACTGCCCGCCGTCGCGCCGGAGAATGTCCACCTTGAGGTCACGCTCGCCGCGCAGCGCCTGGCGCAACAAGACACCATGGACATAATCACCCACGTCTACGCGCATGCAAGAGGAGGACGATAGGACACTGGCCTTCTTGGACCGCAAGGCAACCTTGGACGCACTGTTTAGAAGCACGTTGAGCTCGCCGCCAACGCCGCTGCTCCTCACACGTCGGTTGGTGACCCGGCGCACTAGGGCGTGAGGATGTCGTTGATGGATCCATATGTATTTTTATCTTTCCGTCAAATCCATGTAGTAGTATATGATACTAAAGTAATTATCTTACCTTTCGCATCAACTTCATAATTTTCGTACGTACTCCATGCATGAACGACGCCAGAACCAAACTTCTCATTACTCTAGGCAAAATCGTTATTTTCTATCTATCGATCGCGCCATGGAGCAGAACCAAATTTTACAAGTTACGAGTTCAAAAGGAAAAGCCTGCCGTGTTCGCGTCGCACCCCCACACGGTTGGTCCGGCACGCCGCTCAAGCGGGAATGCGTGCGGTGTTGCATTTTCACTTACAAGTGGGACCGTAGTTGAGCAAACCGACTATCGGTAAACCCCCACCCCGCCCACCGCGCGATGGCTGAGAAAACAGGAGGGAGAAGAGATGGCTGTAGCATGGACTCCAAGAAAATTGGTGTCGGATGGGACTCGTGTGGGTGGCGTGTGCCGTAGTGCTAGACATGAATGCTAGTTATGGCCCATGCCACCCCACTATATCAATCCTATATCGAGGTACAGTACGTAGAACAAATTTCCTGCAGTCCATGCTCAGCACTCCTCTATCTCTCTTCTCAGCCAGCCAGCGGACGCGCGGAGCCCATCGTCTGTTTGCTCACATGCGGTCCCACATGTCAGTGAAAACGCAAGCGGACCCACTGAACCTACACATCTTTCACCTCGACGTGCTGGTGATGAAAAACAAATCCAAGAAAGATCTTCGGTGGCCGATTTTGGAGTTACTCAAGAGTAGTAAGATTCTATTTACAGTTTAACCCAAGATGCACATCTCGTGGCTTCAACTTATCAACTACCACTCTATTTTCTTTCATGACACGACCTGGATGCTGGATGTCCCACGTGTCGGCAAAAGGAGGAAGAACCCGACCAAATCTTTGGTTGTGCTCTTGGATTAGACTAGTTGTGCTAACTTAAAATTTTTATTATGTACTCCCTCCGTTCCAAAATACTTGACTTCCATTTGTCCAAAAATGGATGTGCCTATATACTAAAACATGTCTAGATACATATATATTTTGACAAATAGAAGGCATGTATTGTGCAACGGAGGTAGTAGAATGGATGCAAGTTTTTGTATTGGGAAGAAGAGTACATCCATATATTGATAGAGTGCAATTTAGTAGATGTTCTATCACTTTTAGCTAGCAGAGAGGCTATAGATGAGATTAGTGCACTTGTTGATACTCCTACTTGGTATGCGTGTTGCTACTTAGACGTAGAGAAAAACGGACCGGAGGGAGTACTAGAATAGAGGCTAGACATGAGACTAGATGCGAGGAAGCAACGTCTACTTCTTTACACTCGAAGAAGAAAGAAGCACGCAAGATCGAGCCTCCGCAGATCAACAATGAATGCATCGAGAAGGCACTAATCCAACTTACAGGAGTAGTAAAATGTATTCTTGTGGTTATTGTTTTCTTTGGTCTTGCTTTTCTAGTCAAAATTATCATTGGAGTTCGTGCAAAACGGAGGTCCGTTTGGGGTTGTGCATTGCAGTTAGCCTTACAAGTGGGACCGCAGTTAAGGAAACCGACTATCGGCAAACCCCCACCTCGCCCGCCGCGCGATGGCTGAGTTAGAGAAACGATGAGGTTGAAGAGATTGCTCTAGCACGGACTCCAAGAAATATGATGTCAGATGGAAGTCGTGCTGGTGGCGTGTGCTGTACTCCTGGACGTGAATGCTTGTTCTTGCCCATACCACCCTACTACTCCTACTAGTTAGTTCTATATAGTACTACTAGTATCGAGGATTCGAGGTGCTGGTTACGTAGTACAGTATGGATACAGTAAAAACACCCGCATGACGTGCAAAGCATGTGAAGCTAGTACAAATAGTGTACTACTATTGTTGATTGGCCCCATCCGATAACCTGTTGCAATGCACGAACAATTATGTATTCGGAAAATATATTTTTTTGCCTCGTCGCACCACTCACTCACAGAAGCAACTCGAAAGCCATTCATAAATTTAGTAAGTTTATCACAGGCATATCATTTTATTACATACAACAGGTCATCAACCCACATCGACAACGACGATACATTATAAATGCTAAAGTTTTAACCACACAACAAATAACAAGCAATGAAATGAACTTCAACTCAACCATTCCTCGGTGTTGGAAACGCTTGCTTTGAACCACAAGTGATTCTCTGGGACGGGCCATCCATTGTCGATCTGGAGACCAACGCAAGACTGATCATCCAGGCTGAAGCGGCCTACTATATCAGTACCAGGGTAGGGAACCACCCAAATGTCCGAGGTATAGACACAGTTGCTTCTCATAAATGGTAGTAACATTGTGTCAACAGCAGTTGGATCGCCTTTCACCATCATTGGGTAGTTTTGTCCAAGGAAGAGCGAGTTTTCTCCAAGACTATCAATTTTGTACCAGGGAGAAGGAGTTGGCGCTAGCACACTAGTATCCATCCCGAATACCATGCAACGGGTGTTGGAATAGGTTCGGAGAGTGCGACCATGGGAGACTACACCTGCTTCCTTAGCAGTAACATCATCAGTGGGCTGTATACACACGAGAAGAGGTGATCCATCGGAATTAGTTGCCAGGCGCCAAATAGTATATGGGCGCTGCTCGTCCTCATGCTCGTGATCATCACCATCATCATCTCCCCCTTGGTTATAAAAATCTTCAAGTATAGGTGGTGGAATGTTCATAGGACCTTGGAAACACAAGAAGATGGTTAATTAGTAAGGCTGGCCATAGTGGGGGTAACATAAGTAGTATCATGCACTTGGGACTCGCAAACATGCTTATGTGGCAGGCAATTAAGGAAGAGAGAGATGGTTATAGTAACATAGGTAGATACCGTAACATAATAAATGTGATGCTACTATGTGTCATGCATGGCAATAAATGAGACCACCTATGATACTAATCTAAGATACTATGCACTATAGAGGTAGTAACATAAACTAATAGTAACATATGCATGTTACTAGTCTAAGTTACTCCCCACTATGACCAGCCTTGCTACCCGCATGCATGTGGATGAAACAATTATAATTACGATGGAAGACAAATGTACCGAAACAACGAGGATGCCATGCAAAAACAGTGCCATGAGTGGTGGCAGAAAACACAAGGCCCTCGTATTGAATTGCATCACAGTACTCATCCGTGTACAGAAACTGATTTTTGAGCAATATCCATCCAGTCAAACCACTGACGACGGCAACAAGCTTGTCGAAGATAGCAACAACTTCATGGTTGTTGTAATTCCAAGAGCGGTTAGGGACTCGAGAAATTGCTATCTTCCGTAAGACAGTCACCATGATTGTATTTGAACGTGCGTACAATACCAGTGTGCTCAACCTCTGGGCAGTCTGCTGAGATTTTTGGAAGTGGAACCCGGTCACGAGTGTACACATTCACAAGTTCCCACTCGCAGTTGGACCCAATGTAAACAACCCAATCTCCATTTGCGCCTGCCCAAACCTTGCCCTCAAGCGATGGCATCTTAACATCATACGTATCATTATCAAGCGGCATCAACTTGCATAGGGCAAGGCCTCCATCATGACGGCGCCAGTCATCAGGATCACGACGAAGAAGATAGGGGAGATCAAACCGCTCCTTGACTCTTGGGTTCCTTTTAATGATGTTATTAGTTGAGTCGAGAATGGGCTTGAACGAACCTGCCATGCTAGCCGAGGTGATGATGTCGCACCGATCAATGAGTTCCTCCACCACGTCATCTTTCAGATCGGGGCAAGAATAACGGGGTCGTTTCCGTCCTGTTCCCTCCATGGAGAAGACGATCGAGCAATGGCAGAAGAAAGGGTGAAGGGCTGAAGGAAAATGGAGGAGGGAGAGGAAGAGCGTGTGACAACAGTTCCAAATCGAGAGGGAAAGGCGAAGAGTCGATGGACGGTTGCCAGTTTGCCACGGTTCGCGAACGGGCGCCCCAGCCTGCACGTCTGTTCGGAAATACTCCTACTACTCGCCGTCATCTCACTGATATGTGGAACGGGACCACATGTCAACGAGACATGGTGTGTAATTTCTCGTGCAAAATGCGATCTGGCCGCGTTGGCCCGAGGTGCCGCATTAGTTATCGGCCTTTATTTTTTTAATGGCGCGCCGTTCAGTTTTGAAGCATGACTAACTGGTACTGTACGCAGAGAAAATATAAACTACCCTACCACTACTCCACCTCCAGTACTAGTAGTATAAAGAAGATATATAGGCTGGAGCTTCAGCGCTTTCTTGCCAAGGGCTGCCCACTTGCTTCTCACACTACCACCCTCTCTCCAGATCTAAAAAAGACGGCCCCTCTCTCCCTCCTCACCGGTGGTCACAGATCCGCCGGGGAAGAAAAGGACGTGTAGCGTTGACGCACTCGTCATCGGCGAGCGAGGTCACGCACTAACGACAAGGCCGTGCTCTCAGACCTAGCACCCGCGCGGGATCGCTGCCGTAGTGTGTGCGGAGGACGACGACCACGAGCGAAGCCACTTCCCGCCGACCCTTAGGTATGCTACCTCTTTTCGAACCATACCCTTGTTCTATTTCCCCATCTGGCACGTCGTTGCATGTGGATCTTTTTCCACTCCACCATCTTCCCAATTTGCTATCCTCTGCTCTGCTGGCCACACAGACAAAAACCATAATTTGCACTATTAAAGGAAACCCTACTTCATGCAGACTAATGCATGTCTGGGTTGAATAAGGAAAGGAAGGGAGACTGTACTGTCCAAGAGAGTAGGCATCGAACCCGCATCTAGGTTGAAAAGGGGAAAATCAGTAGCTAAGGAACGAGTCTCGTGTCTCTTGGTTGAAGAAGGGTAGAAAGGCATGCCAACGCAATAGAGAATGACCAGGTCGATCGGTTTGTTGTCCTCACATAGGAAAAAGGTGGGTAAAGAGAACAAAAATGGGATGTAATCCACATATGCTGCCTGGATATTTGTTGCTCTGGGAAACCATACCTCCCTCACCACTCTGCGTCCGTGGAGGTACATCGTACTGGTGCGCCCACTGTCCGAATGGGCCTCCCATGCTCTTATTGCCACTTTTTTGCTGTTAGTATAACGCCAGCAGTCAAGTCAAGCAATGCTACTGCTAAAGTGAAGCCACATTTAACTAGTGCCGCTCTCAGTCTAATGCCACCGATAAATTTAAGCAATGCCATTTAATGTCACTGGATTATTTCAGGGTTAGCTGTTGATTGTGGATGTATTAAAGATTTTTCAGTTAAGGCATTATAATGTTGTTGCACAGCCAGTATACCAACGATGAAACTTGTTACTACCTTTAGATTTTTGCATTGTTAATGCTTAAAGATTACACACCTCACTTTCATGAGATAAGTTAATTTTTTTGTACAGTGTCACCAAAATGCCAAGGCGCTGATGTCATTTTATTTTGGTTAAACTGCACAAACAATTATGAAGAGAAGAGGAAAGGTCAAGAGTGGGCACTTCCTCCTCCGTCTGTTCTCTTGATTCGTTCGATCAAGTTTTTATGTTTGATCGATTATCAAGATTGGAATAGCAATTTTTAAGGTCCCCCCCCGAGTTCAAAATGATATTTACCTTGAAGGTACATGGTTTGCAATTTTTTTATACTGTCATTAGTTAATAATGCTAGTTACCTTCAGACTTTTGTATTTGGTTTCATGCTCATGCACAACTAGTATACCAATTCTGAAACTTGTTACCTTTACATTTTGTATTGTTAATTCTTATAGAAACCTTCTAGTGCTAGAGTTTATTGAAATCTGTTCAGTAAAACCATTGTACTGTACCCTGTAATAAACTAACTACTCTACTATTGCACTACCCACCGGATTAGTGTATATTTGTAGTATTTGAATGGTGTTGCATTAGCGTATGGACATAAATAAAGTGTGGCAAGCTTTCCCAGATATGTGCTCAAGAAAACTACTACCTGTTTTTCTAAATACTAGACGTTTGGGTACTTTAAATTGAACCGCGAAAACATCTTATATTAAGGAATAGAGGGTGTAGAGTTCACTCAAATTATCCTGGTAAAGCTAGTCACACCTTTGTTAAAATTAATGTTCATTATGTTATCGGAGGAGGTCTGTATGTTTGTCTCTAATGCCTGTCTACTACATACCCGACATCATGATGTAATGTTAAGTCATTTCCTTTTGTACAGTGTAACTAAATTGTCAAGGCGGTGATGGCATTTTATTTTAGTAGAACTGCACAAAATTTGCTTAAAAGAAGAGGAAAGGTCAGGAATGGCTCATTTTTTAAGAAAAAAACTATGTATGCCTTCCTGACATCAGCCGCTGTTGCTTTATTTATTCATTCAAACAGGTGGTTAGAAACAGTCTTGCTACCTTTTCCCATTAAGAAATTGGAATGCTTATATTTGTGAGTCTATGCTTCAACTATTGCCACTTTTATAGTAATCACACTTTCAATATCTATGCAAACAGGGATGCTCGATTTTAGTGGAGCTGCACAAAAAGTCCAACTGGTTCAACATTAGAAGCATGTTTTTTTCCAAACCTTTATATCCAATTGGTGGCACTATGAGCTGTTCATTACGAAGGTACATGGTTTGCTACTACATTGCTACTCTTTTTGTACTGTCATTAGATAGTAATGCTAGTGGTTTGCATGTGAATTTATTGGCAGGGTGGACCTACATTGGAGGTGTAGGACATGATTCAATGATTGGATGCTCAATTTCGGTTGTATCGATTTCACCTCTTCCATCACTGCGAACATGGTGTGGTATATGTTTACTAGCTGCTTGATATTTGTGTAGACAGAGATGTCTGCCCGTTGCTATATGGCAAACAAAGTGTCCGCAATTTTGGTTGAACTGCACAAGAGAATAGTATAGTCACTGCATGCAATGCCATTTGAAAATGGACACAAAGATTGGATAGTCACTTCATGGACTGCAGAAAAGTAGTACTGTACTATTTACTTGCCAACAGTTGGTGCTTCATTGCTTTGATCTGATTATACAATGGGCATCATTTTCCCTAAGTTAAAGTTTGTATTCCGAAAGTAGTCTCGCGGTGTGATCGAGAGAAGACCAAATCATATTGCAATGGATGTTCCTCCATCATGTGTGGTTCATTCTCATGGTTCCAGCTATTGGTGAAACCACTTACGTTTGCAAGAGGAATTGTAGATTTCACAAACAAATTTGTCTTTCAGTCTGTACTGAATGTTGGCCAAGAGAAGCATCCATGTTAGTAGGAAGAACAAATGTTTTTTCTAGATCTTTGCTTTTGGAGCTACATATTTGTATATGATCTGTGAATCATTGAGATGCATTAACATGTTGATCTTATGTATGGGAATCGTACTAGTTAGTTTTAGTTGCGACGCAAGATCCGAACTGGCCGATCTTTGCTTTTGGAGCTACATATTTGTATATGATCTGTGAATCATTGAGATGCATTAACAGTTACTTATTTCTATTCGCTCAGTGTTTACAAGTTACTGATCGATCACTAGCTAGCCTACAAATGCGCACCTGGCAGTTTTATTTGCGATGCAAGATGCGAAGTGGCAGTTTTTTGAATAAAAATGCCTACCTCTGAAGAAACTGACAAGCTACACTATCGATCTTACACGGATAAAAATGCCTACCTCTGAAGAAACTGACAAGCTACACTATCGATCCTACACGGATAAATAGCATATCACGCACGTACTACCTCCTTTCCGGTTTGCAGGGCTCAATTCAAGAAATGACCTACTCGATCCTACACGAATAAATAGTGGTTCACACACGTACTAGTACCTTCTTTCCGGTTTGCAGGGCTTAATTCAAACCTCTCACCAACCAAGGTACTCCCTCCGTCCGGGTTTATTAGTCCCGTGAGCAAAGCAGCAAGACCAAGGCATGGCAATAATTAACGGCTTGCAGAAGTTTAAGCCTAATTAATTCCAACGATTTAAGTGGCTGCATGCGTGCCCTCGGCTGCGACTCATTGCATGCTGCTTCGCGTACTACCTGCGAGCGATTCTGAGTGCCTGCATGCAGCTGGCCGTAATTAAGGTAGCTAACTGATGCGAAAAAAGATACGCTTTAATGGTTGCGGGCTTTTTAAATCCGTGAAATCATTATTGACAAGGAGGGAGATGATTCGAGTGCACTCGTTTGACCGCCATGCCGGCGTGCGAACCAGACGGGACGGGATGACACAGTCATAATTTTAGTTTCCCTAGTTTTCCATGGCAAGCTGGCGCGCTAAGCCATGCATTGAATTCCGATGACCGTCGCGCTACCTTCCCCCTATAAGTACTGTTTCCCGGCATTCTCCAGTGCCACCGTGACCCAAGTCGCCATATCCTCATAAGCCCCCACCAGCCCGACGTTGCTCGCCACGTCCGCCATGCCCCTGCCTGTCCGTGGTAGGCGACGCCGGAGGCGATCACCGCCGGAACTAGTGTTTGGTTTTCACCGGAAGGAAGACGGAGGGAGGAGGCATTCTATCTGTCTTTAGATGACAATGCGCAGATCGAGGAGTTGTTGGAGCACGACCGCATGGCGGAGGAGCAGGAGTTGTTGGAGCACGACCGCCTGGCGGAGGAGCAGCGTAACGCCGATTTGCGCCGCCAGCGGGACATGGAGCAGCAGCGCACCGACGCTCTGAGTCGCGAGCAGAGCGCCCGCAACTGGGCCGACTATGTGGAGGCCGGCGCCCGGCAAATAGCCCTAGAGGCTGTCGGGCACGCACGCGTTCGCAACGCCGATTTTTACTACCAGCTCATCAAGTGAGTTTCCCGCTTGGAAGCCGAAGCTTCCGTGGACCACGTCGGCATGGAAAGGGCCAACGCGCGCGAGCAATGCGCCCTATCGCACCTCTGGCAAGTCCGAGGCGAGGCGCAGGATGCCGGTGCCGGCGTTTAGCATGTACCGCCGGCATCGTCTAGTTAGCTAAGAGTAAGTTAGTACTTGTCTAGTGGGAGTAGATAGTTAACTTGGCTATGATGGTTGCCAACGTGGAAGTTCAGTACTCTATATGTGGATCAGACCTGTTACTTTGCTCTGAATGTTGAACTTTCTGTTTGAACGTATGGAATGGGCTGTTATTTTTTTAAATGGGTTGTATTTGTCCTCCACGGGTTTAGAGGCTGACTTGTGGGCCTAGCAAGTTGATGCGTACACAATCAGGAGATGATTGTACATGGAGAGGATGACAGCACGGACCCGCCAAGGTCATGGCAGTACGCAAGCAAGTGCCTCCTTATTTCAAGCCAATAAAAAAATGGCTCCTCCTAGTGGATTTCTGACATCTGGGTCCCATGCCATTGTCAACGTAGTCAATAAACGAGAGAATTGCACAACGAGCGGCTGACACCAGGGACCCAGCAGCTCGCCCAGTTATTTTTGTTTTGGGTTAATTTGATAAATGCCTCCGAGAAATGCCACTGCAATTTCCAAACTTTGAAAAATGCCATGTCATGCCATTTCTAGTGGCATTTTTTGAAGTCTGGAGTGGCGTTTTTCAAAGTTTGCAAACTGCAGTGGCGTTTTTCAAAGTTTGCAAAAATTGCAGTGGCATTTTTCAAAGTTTGGAAATTGCAGTGGCATTTTTATGAATCGCCATAATTGGAGTGGCATTTATCTATATGTTTTTGAGACGGAAGCAGGGTGTCAACTGGGCTGTGCGGGACACTCTGGCCTGTCTAGACAACCCTTTATTTTATGTTTACCACAGACCAGCCCAGTAGTTTTTTTTTCTTTTTGAAAATGGCTAGCCCAGTTTTTTTGTGATTTGTCAAGTAAGTCACTTTATCAGGCCTGTTGGGCTAGACGAGGAGAGCTTCATTCGGCTGGCCGAGAAAATTGCCTATCAGTAATGAGAAATGGGCTGTACGTTTTTAAAACACATCAAACCGGCAATTAGTTTCCAATATCTTTTTTTCATTTCGAGATTTTAAATTGCATTGATTTTTATGCGTGGACAATTTATTGGACTTTATATTGATATACATTTATTTTTAAAATCAGTCTGAATGTGACTCAAAATTTCGGGATTAAAAACAGTTCAGACCGCACCGACATATGCAAAATTTCGTATAATTTTTTAACCGTGGCCACAATATGGGCTTTGATGCTAACAAAAAGAATATGAGCACCAAAAAACCTGGTAAGAATTAGCAAATGGGCTGTAAACTATTTGAAATAATGGCAGATGGGCTGTATGCTGTTTTCCATAGATTTGAGGCTTTCCACAGATGGCCTGTATACTATTGGATGTCCATCCAACGGCCGTCGTGCTTCTTCAATCTCTGCTCTTCCTGCTCCAGCCGCTCAAACAAGCGCCGGAGGGACTGCCTGCTCCCTCCTCCCCATGGCCGGCTGTGCTGCCACGCAGGCCTCACCGCCCCACCGTACTCCCATCGCTGGCCTAGCTATCCCTCTACTCACCCTCAGTCCCACACATGCTGTTATTCTCCGGCGACGGCAGACGAACCAGTAATCAGTAAACCCTCGTACTCCTTCGCGTGGGAAATAACTGCCGAGTAATCCCTGGCTCCATGTCATTACCTTCGTAGGCCTCGCCGTCGTCCACTGCCCTAGTGCTCTCGGCGCGGCCTGGTCAACGTGGTCAATGAACGACATCCATCGGAAGTGAACTGTACGTGGAGAGGCTGACAGCTGGGTCCACGGCCGCACGCAAGGAAATGCCTCCTTATTACGCGCAAAATAATGATTCCTCCACCTGACATCTGGGACCCATCGAAAGGGCCTCTGTATTTCGCGAAAAAAACGTTACCGCCGCTGACAGCTCGGACCCACCAGCTATATCTTCGCACGCAAGGAAGTGCCTCCTTATTACGCCCAAAAAAAAGAATACTCCCCCTGCTAGCTGGGACCCAGTATAGTGGGCCTACTAAGTTGACGGGGACGAAGGGCTTTGTCAACTTAGTGAATATGCACGATTCTAGCTCAACTGACCGTACGATGTCCATCCAACGGCCGTAGTGCTTCTTCAACCTCTGGTCTTCTTGCTCAAGCCGCCCAAAGCAGCGCCGGTCGTGCCGCCTGCTCCTGCCTCCCGTGGCCGGCTGTGCTGCCGCAGAGGCCTCACCGCCCCTATACTACTCCCACCGCTGGCCAGACCATCCCTCCACTCCACTCACCCACACCCCCTGTTACTCTGCAGCGACGGCAGCGCAGCCGAACTAGTGAACCCTCGTACTCCTCTCCGCGTGGGCATCCACTGCCGCGTCTTCCCCGGCTCCGCGTCATCCCCTTCCTAGGCCTCGCCGTCGTCCACCGCCGTGGTGCTCTCGGCGCAGCGTGGTCAACATGGTCAACGACCGACTTCCATCGGAAGAGTACTGTACATGGAGAGGCTGACAGCTGGGTCCACGACAGCCGCAAGGAAGTGCCTCCTTATTACGCGGAAAATAATTATTCCTCCACCTAATAGCAGGGACCCACCGGACGGGCCACCAGTATTTTGCAAAAAAAATGTTTGCCCGTGACTGCTGGGACCCACCCGATGGGCCACCGTATTTCACGAAAAAAACGTTCCCCCTGCTGTCAGCTCGGACCCATCGAAAGTGCCTCCTTATTACGCACAAAAAAATGAATACCCCCCCAGTTAGCTGGGACCCACCTTGGTGGGAGGCTGACTTGTGGGCCTACTAAGTTGACGGGGACGGAGGGCTTTGTCAACTTAGTCAATATAAACGATTCTAGCTCTAGTGACCGTACGATGTCCATCCAACGGTCGTAGTGCTTCTTCAACCTCTGGTCTTCTTGCTCCAGCCGCCCAAAGAAGCGCCGGTCGTGCCGCATGCTCCTGCCTCCCGTGGCCGGATGTGCTGCCGCGGAGGCCTCACCGCCCCCTACTATTCCCACCGCTGGCCAGGCCCTGCGGTGACGGCAGCCTCACACCGCAGCCGAACCAGTGAACCCTCGTACTCCTCTCGGCGCGGGCTTCCACTGCCACGTATTCCCTGGCTCCCCGTCGTCCCCTTCCTAGGCCTCGCCGTCATCCACCGCCCTGGTGCTCTCGGCGCGGCATGGTCAACATGGTCAAGGAACGATTTCCATCGGACGTGGACTGTATGTGGAGAGGCTGACAGCTGGGTCCACGGCCGCAGCAAGGAAGTGCCTCCTTATTACGTGGAAAATAATTATTCCTCCACCTGACAGTAGGGACCCATCGGACGGGCCACCGTATTTCGTGAAAAAAACATTTCCCCCCTGACTGCTGGGACCCACCAGCTACACCTTCGCACGCAAGGAAGTGCGTCCGGGCAAAAAAACGATTCGCCCCTCTAACTGCTGGGACCCACCAGCTACATTTTCGCATGCAAGGAAGTGCCTGACAGTCGGGACCCACCTGGTCAAAGCGTACGTAGCATTTTCATTCTGGTCGCGAACGTGTACGTACATACTGGTCATTGTAGAGGCGCGCACGTGTCGTAGTAGAGGCGCGTACATGTCGTAGTAGAGGCGCGCACGTAGCATGTACACGTATGTACAACGGCGAGGGTGCAAGAAAGAAAATACGACCACGTACGTACATACGGGCAGGGTCTCGAACGCCTACTCGCGCATATGTACATGGCTGGGTCGGAACGGAGAAACAACGTCGTCGTCGTGTTCATGGGGAGCCAACCAGCTGGGTCGGAACGGAATGCATGGTCGTGTTCATCGGGAGGGCTTGGACGGAACAGGCGATGGAAACGAGGCCTGGCGTACCGCACAACGGAGGAAACGGCCTTGTGTTCGACCGGCCATGTTCGAAATGGGGTCCTGTTGATCGGGAGGGGCCTGGTGTACCACAAAACGGAGGAAACAGTTCTCCTACGGTCGAAACAGGGGTCCTGTTGATTGGGAGGGGTGTGGCGTACCGCAAAATGGACGAAACGGACCTCCTACGGTCGAAACGGGGGTCCTGTTCATCGGGAGGGGTGTGGTGTACCGCAAAACGGACGAAAAGGACTTGTG
>NC_041385.1:98615194-98617362 GCF_002162155.2 Triticum dicoccoides
GGGTGTGGCGTACCGCAAAACGGGACTCCACGAGATACTGTTCATCTCCACCGTCGACCTCCTCCAGCCTCCACGGGCTACCGTCGACCTCCTCCAGCCTCCACGGGCTCTTGTTCATCCAGCCTCCACCGCGCGCTACTCCACCAACTACTGTTCAACCACCCCTCCACGGGCACCCCTCCATCGTCTACTGTTCATCTAGCCCTCCACTCCATGGGGTCCTGTTCAACCACCCCTCCACGGCCACCCCTCCACCGTCTACTGTTCATCCAGCCCTCCACACCACGGGTTCCTGTTCATCCAAAGGCAACGCCACCACTCACTGTTCATCCAAACCCCCCGCAACGCTCACTGTTCATCCCAGAAGCAGCATCGGTCGGCTTCAGTTAGCAGTAGTAGCGAAGGAATCGCTCCATCGGGTTCAGTTAACAGCCATCGATCGATCGCTCGGGTTCAGTAATGCGTAGCCTGCAGTGCAATCGCTCGGGTTCAGTTAGAGCCCAACGCCTCGCTCGACTTCAGTTAGAGCCAACGCCTCGCACACACGCGCATACATATGAGAGAAACGCGCATCGCTCCGCCCCCGACCTCCCACCGTAACTGGCAACTCCCCGAAATTTTCCTCCCCCTCGCTTCTACCACGGTTTTTTCGTCATGGACGGCCCAAAGAATGTCATGCAGCTACGTCTCCGGCCCGCCTAGGACGAAAAGCCCATTTTCTGTCATTATTTTTTGTCATAGAAGTAGGAGCCCACCACATCTATGATGATACCGGGTTTTGTCACAATTATCGTCATAGAAGTGTCATATGTATGACATATTTTTCTTTTGTTCAGCCCAAAATGTCACGGATGCGTCTTTTTTTTGTAGTGTTTGGGTTAGAAGGGGTGTAGCTAGTTCTCTGTCCAACTGGGTAGGGGTACAATCTGCGAGAGTCTGAGTTATGTGTGGTGGATCTGGTCCTTGGGCAAGTACAACCGTGGTTCTATCTGCATCAACTGGTAGCACTACCTTTTCTGAAGACCGTGTTGTTACTCCCTTAGATACTGCCATCACCCTCTCCAATTCAAATGGCTAATAAACAAGAAAAGTAATTGAAAGTATAGACATTGTATGATAGACAGGTGCAATGGATAGTGGGGAATAAAAGAGGGCATGAAATAATTCATATTTATGTTGTCTAACCAAACAGGATAGCATGACACAATTTCACATATATGATGGCTAACTAAACAGGATAGCATGACACAATTTCACATTATGATGGCTAACTAAAAAAGATGGAAAAACATAGTTCAAAATATGATGACTATGTAAACAGGACGACATGATATAACTATATAATGTGTTTATTAAATAGGTTGGCATGCCATAGTTCACATACATTCACGGATAGAATGCCATAACCCATAATTCAAAATATGACGACTGTAAACACTAAACCAAGATGAGATGATATAACTATATGATGTCTTTATTAAATGGGTTGCCATGCCATAATTCAGATAGATGATGTGTATGTACTATGTAAACATGATGGCATGATATAATTCAAATATATGATTTATATAGTAAGCAAGTAAGCAGATGGCAATCCATATATGATGTAAAAACTAAGCAATGCAAGACAACATGCATGACATGGGTAATATAACCCTGCCAAGTTTGAGCATAGACCCCAGGGGGGAAATAGGACTGGTCATCAGTCTCTGAATCCTCTTCTGAGGAGCTCTCTGTAACCAGCAAGATGTCTGCTTCAGTAGGTAGCATTGTCTGCTCTGAATACCTTGTTTTCACTCTAGATACTTCCATCACCGCTTTAAATGGCTAATGCACAGGAAGAGTAGTTGAATATACAAACGTTGTCGACAAATGGAACACGTAATACAAAAAAATGATAGCATGATATAATTCACATACATGATTATTGGCTAAATAGCATGGCATTGCATAGTTCACATATATAATGCCTTTGCAACAAGATAGCATTGCATAATTCACATATATAATGTCTTGCAATAAGATGGCAATGCATAATTCACATATATGGTAATTAGACATTGAACAGGTGGCATTCACACAAAGCATGTCTAAACTAATCAAATGACATAGCAATGCGAGACACCATACACACGATATGAGCAACATAACTCTGCCAAGTTAGAGCA
>NC_041385.1:98617516-98634746 GCF_002162155.2 Triticum dicoccoides
ATCCTCCTCTGAGGAGCTATCCGTAACCAGCGAGATATGCGCTTCGTCAGATAGCATAGTCTGCTCTAAAGACCTTTTTTTCACTCCAGCTTTGCCATCACCGTGTCAAATGGCTGATGCACACGAAGAGCAGTTGAATGTACTAACATTGTTGAAAAATGTAATATGTAACAAAAAAAGGATGGCCTGATATAATTTACATATAAGATGACTGGCTAAGCAGGATGGCATTGCAAAATTCACATATATGATGCCTGGCTAAACAAGATGGCGTTGCATAATTCACATAAACGATGAATAAACTAAACAGATGGCATTCCCACAAAGGATGTCTAAACTAAGCAGATGCCATATTTGATGTACAAAGTAAGCAATGCAAGCCACCATATGCATGATATAACCAACATCAGCATGCCAAGTTAGAGAGAAGACCTCAGGGGGTAAATAGGAGTTGTCTTCTCCTTCTAAATCCCCCTCAGAACAGATATCTTCCTCTCGATTACAATCCGAAATGCGTGGAGGGGGGCTGCCTTTGCGCCTACCATGGAGCGACGTCTGCATGAAATTTTATTGCCACGCAAGGCTCATCTCTTTTTCTCTACATGTTCAGTTCCATTGTTTACAATAACTGTCATGCATAGGAATAAAACATAGTGAGATTATGTAAGGAGTGCTTGCAGAAATCCAGAGTGATGGTAGCAACCTGTGGATAGACCCAAAACCAATAATAGCAGGCAGATAATGGCTTCAGTTAAAAAATACAGATAATGGCTTCTTTACTATTTGTTTCCCACCCAACATGAAACTCATAATAGACACTGGAGATTAACCAGATAGTAGATATATACTATTGATTGCGGCCCCGATATGTACCCCACAACCCTCAAGTTTGACCATTAGTTTGGAGCTGACTCAGAGTCTAATCGGTGAACAGGACAATAAAGTAGCATGTAATATTAAGCGATGCATAACGTAAGCGGACACGAAAGAGTGCGACCTCTCTTGTGGACCCGTGTAGTCTTCGAGGTCATCTACTCGGTTGATGATGGTAATGCAGTTTTCATGGCTGCCGACGGCGGGGAAGAAGATCTGAGGCGACGAAAGACAGTCTGGAGGCCAGATCCCTGCTGTGCTGGACCCTTCTGTCGTTGGAGCAGCTGAGCTAGGGTGGACGACTGCGCAACAGGAGCGGGACAAACCACACAAGGTTTTATTTGACAACTATCTGTAAGAGAAGTAATTTTGTAAGGGCTCGTTTGAATTGGAGGATTCCAACAATGCAAGGATAGGAAATAGACATGAATATGATAGGAATGTACGTGCAAAACAGAGAATTTAAAAACACATGATTTCTGCCAATCTGGTTGTTTGATTCAAAACAATTGGAAGATCACAGGATGCAAAGAAGCATGGTGAGATTAAGTCAAACCACAAGAAAATGTACGGTTATAATGCTATTATGCTACTATCTCTTAGTCTTGTGCTTCATGAATAGGAATTTGAAAAGTAGGACAAGTGAAAATTAAAATTCCTACGTTTTTTCTTTCAAGGAGACACTAAAGGAACAAATCCTACAGTTTTCCTTTGCTCCATTCCTTTGAACCAAATTCATGAATAGTAGTACCATAGGAAACTTTCCAATTCCTATGTTTTTCATTCACTTTTCCTTTCAAGCACTGGCGATTCTTGTAGGTAGGCTTGAGCAAGGAAAAGCCTACACTAAAAAAAATGTTTTTGTGCTACTTCTATTACTTTGGACCCAGGCCACTGCCCTACTACCTCAACTCCCAGGGCCATCAACAAATGCACAGCTCAAATGCGCAGAGATAAATAATGATGGCATTCAAGAGAGTCCATCACGAAAAGCTAAGTTGCCTGGTACCTCACTACTTGTCATATAGTAGGATGAAATAATCGTATTTCCCGTTACTACGTGTGCTCAGTGGACAATATATATAACATATAGAGTAAAAAAGAGATGCAACAAGTGTACAACCTCTTTGGCAAAGCCATGTCGATCTAAGCATGATTGGGTTGGCCGGTGAGGATGCTCCAGCTGACTTGGCTGTCGGAGGAGGGGAAGAAGATCTTAGGCGTCTGGAGATGGAGCCTGAGGTACTGCTTCGCTGTGATGGAAGGTTTCGTCATTGGAGCAACTCCGGTGAGTGGTACGACGCCGAGGCTGAAGCAGGACAAGAGAGACAATGTTAACCTAAGTGGAATTCTAATAGAATCTCCAATACATGACGTAAAACACATAACCACAAAGTGCTAGAGGTAAAATACATCAGCCGCTCATCTCTGAACTTAACTGTCAAAACTGAATTTAACAGTCAAAACTGAACTTAACTGTCGAAACTGAACTTAACTGTCGAAACTGGATTTTGCTGTCGAAACTAAATTTTGCTATCGAAACTTAACGCACTAGCAAGGTGAGGCTACACGTCGGTCAACTGACTTTTTCATCTCTAGTCAGTCGATTTGGCAGCCGTTGGATACGAAATCAAGGGCCAGCCACCACCGGCCAAAGTGCAGCCCCCCGCCGCCCACGGCCGGCGGTGCGCCGCCCCGCCCGCCCCGAAAACACTCCCACCGTCGGTCCGCCGCTGCCCCGGCCATCCCTCTAGGCCCCTCATGCTGAGCTTTTTCTCCGGCGATCCCCATGCCACTGCCCCGCCACCGCCGGCGACCCCCACCCCCACCCTGAACCCTAAGATAGATAGTGGGGTACCTCTCCGGCGAGCCCCCCTCCCTGCTGCAGCTGGTTCTTCCTTCACCCCGGCGAGCCCCCCACCCCCTGAAAATCGACCGACCCAAAAGCCGATTCAGTCGACTGAAGTGTAGCTAAATCGGAGCAGCATCACAAGCAAGAGCAAGAGCGAGAGCAGTAGCGCGAGCAAGAGCAAAAGCAAGAGCAGACTAGGCAGGGGACCGAGAGCAAGAGTAGAGTAGCAGCACGAGCGAGAGCTAAAGCAGCAGCAACTCCTACTGATGTGGACGTCGCCGCCGAGGGAGCGACATCGTGGAGGAAGTGGCCGGAGACGCCGCCGTGGATGGAGCCGCGCCGTGTCGGCTTGGGACCGAGCGTCGGCAGCACCGTGAGATCGAATCAAGAAGAAAATGCGGCGATTAGTGTACAACCTCTTTGGTGGCGCTGATTAGTGAAGGAAATATGCCCTAGAGGCAATAATAAAGTTATTATTTATTTCCTTATATCATGATAAATGTTTATTATTCATGCTAGAATTGTATTAACCGGAAACATAATACATGTGTGAATACTTAGACAAACAGAGTGTCACTAGTTTGCCTCTACTTGACTAGCTCATTAATCAAAGATGGTTATATTTCCTAGCCATGGACAAAGAGTTGTCATTTGATTAACGGGATCACATCATTAGGAGAATGATGTGATTGACTTGACCCATTCCGTTAGCTTAGCACTTGATCGTTTAGTATGTTGTTGTTGCTTTCTTCATGACTTATACATGTTCCTATGACTATGAGATTATGCAACTCTCGTTTACCGGAGGAACACTTTGTGTGCTACCAAACATCACAACATAACTGGGTCATTATAAAGGTGCTCTACAGGTGTCTCCGAAGGTACATGTTGGGTTGGCGTATTTCGAGATTAGGATTTTCACTCCGATTGTCGGAGAGGTATCTCTGGGCCCTCTAGGTAATACACATCACTTATGCCTTGCAAGCATTGCAACTAATGAGTTAGTTGCGGGATGATGTATTACTGAACGAGTAAAGAGACTTGCCGGTAACGAGGTTGAACTAGGTATTGAGATACCGACGATCCAATCTCGGGCACGTAACATACCGATGACAAAGGGAACAACGTATGTTGTTATGCGGTCTGACCGATAAAGATCTTTGTAGAATATGTGGGAGCCAATATGAGCCTCCAGGTTCCGCTATTGGTTATTGACCAGAGACGTGTCTCGGTCATGTCTACATAGTTCTCGAACCCGAAGGGTCCGCACGTTTAAGGTTTCGATGACAGTTATATTATGAGTTTATATGTTTTGATGTACCGAAGGAGTTCGGAATCCAAGATGAGATCGCTGTCAGGACCCCGACTCGATGTCACATCGATCTAGCCGGTAACACTTCATATCACTTTGCGGCCTCACGCACGGTATTCCCACGGGTGTCGCCTTACCTTTGCCCGGGACCGTTTGCGCCTTTTGGCTCACGTATATGATAGTGTCGCTAGCATCCATATGATAAAGAGCCCGGGCTGACATGACTAGTCGTAAACCCAAAGTGGCACAGACTTACAGGGACAGGCATTCATGACCCAGCTTCGAACGTGTCGGTCATCAGCAAGTGGGTCCGGGCTGTAGCACTGGGCTAGCAGGACTCCGGTAAACCGGGCTGTAGCGGGCTAACAGGACTCCGGTACTCAAAGCGTGACATTTCCCCGAAGGGACAGACACAGGAACGAAGAAGGACACATGCCGGCCAGCCTAAGTGTTCCAGAGCAGTAGCATGCTACCATGGCTCAGCGGTAACACTAGGAGACATTTCCCGGTAAGAGAGGCTACTAAGGATAAACAACTAGATAGTCAGATCCCACACATACCAAGCATTTCAATCATACACACAATATGCTCGATATGTGCAAATACAACGAAGCATCACAACATGACTCTATGACACAAGTACTTTATTTAAGGCTCAGGGAGCCATACATATCATACACACAGGTACGGGTCTCACGACCCAACATACAAGTCATACAGTCATACAAGCCAACAGCGGAAGTACTTGTCTGAGTACAGACAACTAGTAAAATAAAAGAGGCTTGGAAGCCTAACTATACTATGTGGTCCATCACAAGCTCAGGGTCACCACCTGGGTCTTTAGCCTACTCGTTGATGTCAACGTCTACATAGAACCCATCAGAAGGGGTTGCAGCGTCTTCTGTAAAAATGTAGATTATAGCAACATGAGTACAAAGGTACTCAGCAAGACTTACATCAGATCCTACATACATGCATAGTATCAAGAAGGGTTGGTGGAGTTATTGCAGCAAGCCAGCTTTGACTCCTGGCTAGACTATCCTACGATACTCCATTTGAAATAGTTTTGCGCACTCGAGTCCACTACTCACCACTTCAATACACTACCGAGGATCCACCTCCGTCTTCCTACGGAAGAGCCATCCTCGGCACTCACACTTATCTTGAGGCTTTTAATAGTTTCCATTTACTTGTCTATGAACTGTATAGGCAACCAAGTAGTCCTTTACCGCGGACGCGGCTATTCGAATAGATCATGTTAACCCTGCAGGGGTGTACTTCTTCATACATGTTTCCACCACTTAGCGTCTGCACACGACATGTGCTCGGCAGACTTCAAGCGAAAGCCGACGTGGGTGTAGACCACGACCTACCTAAACACTTAAGCCTCTAGTCCAGGTTTATCGCCTATTCAGGTTCCATCCGCAGGGAGTCCGGCCGAGGTTTCCCATACGGCCCCGAACGATGTGAACAGGGTTCCCGAGATACCTAACGGGTATTCGGTACACCGTGCCACGTACCTACCGCATCACAGCCCACCCCTACGGTCAGCGCTGTCCACGGCCTCCAGTAGACTACAAACACCAGAAACTACTTGCAACTCCTGGACAGAGAGCTAGGGTGAAACGCGTTGTCTTAATGCAGTAAAAGAGAGCAGGAGCGAGAACATGGGATTGTATCGATATGATCAAATGGTTGGTTGCTTGCCTGATGGGTCGATGCACTGATACGGTTCTTCGTTAGGGTAATCACGGTACTCCTCGGAGGCAGAACCTGTCGCAAAGGACACCGATGCACAACCATCACCAAACAATGTGCAACAATATGATGCATGCATGAAACACGGCAATATGAGTGTGTTGGGCTAATGCAACTAAAACCAGAAGGATTTGAACAAATTTGAATCAAGGATTCAAATTTCAAATTCAAATATGGCCTTTTAAAGTGCTTTTCCTTGTTCTGCTTGAAACATCAATTTAACTTGTTTGATCATGCATGAAAATAGTACAGATGGATAGATTGGATTTTTCTGATCATTTTTCATATATAATTTGTCCAATTTGGAGTTACAGAATAAAAGTTATGAATTTTTGAAGTTTAAATAATATTCTGGAATTTCCTGATTTAAATTAAATCCAGAAATATAATTATTGCGCCAGCATGACGTCAGCATGACGTCAGTGGTCAACTGCGGCTGGCTGGAGTCAAACCTGACGTGTGGGGCCCACACGTCAGTGACAGGGGGGTTAAACAGAGTTAGTTTAATCCTAATTACTAATTAGTGGCGCTGGGGCCCACTGGTCAGTGTCAGGGGGTTAACTAACAGTGGTTAGCGCTAATCCTAATTAGCTACAGGGCTGGGCCCACCTGTCAGGGACTCAGGGGGGGTTCCTGCCGTGGTCAAAGTGGGTCAAACCCACCGGCGACGTGACGCCGGCGAGGCCCGAGACGGCGGCGCGATGCGGGATCGCGCTACAGGGCACGGGCGAGGCCGTTCTTGGGCTCGTTGGAGAGCTCTTGCTCCCGCGCGTCGAACGGTGGTGGTGGCCGGGCCTGAGGTGGCCGAAGTCGACGGCGGCGAGCTCGGCTGCGGCCGCCGGAGTTCGGGTGCGGTCGGAGTCGGTGTTGCAGGGGGTTTGGGGAGGCGTTGGTGCGTGCTGCGTGCTCCTAGTGAGGCGTGGAGCACGATAGGGTGCTCGGTTGGGTGCTACGGTGATCGTGGCCACGACGGCGACATTGCCGGCGGCGTGGAGCTCTCGGCCAAGGTGGGGCTAAGGCCTAGAGGTCGAAAGAGACCAGGGGAGAAGGGGGAAACGACTCAGGGGCTCACCGCGGTTGCAGTGGGCGTCGAAGCGGGCTCGGAGACGCGCTGGAGACGGCGAATTCGACGGCGATGATGGTCGGAGCCCGAAGAGGGGAACGGCGACGTGGCGGCGATGCAGGGCTTCCGGAGGCCCGTGGAGCGGTGGGGAGGAAGAGGGGGTTGTGGCGGAGCTTCTGAGCTAGTCGGGGGAGCGAGGGGTGGCCGGAGACGGCTGCTAAGGCGAACGGCGGCGACGGTGGTGTTCGGCCGTGTGAGAGAGAGAGCGAGGGAGAGGAGGGGAGAGCCGAGGGAGAGTGAGAGAGAGCAGGGGGAAGGCGTGGCGTCGTCCAGGGGCATCGAGGCGAGGAGGGGAGGGCAGGCAGGCAGGGAGAGAGGTGGCGTGGCGCGGTGGCGCGCACGCGCCGGCCACACTCCCCTCCCTCTGTCGGGACGAAGACGACAGAGGAGGGAGACGGGCTGGGCCGCCTGCTGGCTGGGCCGGCCAGCTGGCTGGGCTGCACAGGGAGGAGCCCAGGTAAGCTTCTCCCTTTTATTTTTTTTCTGTTTTCTAATTTCTGACATTTGTTTTGATTTAAATAATATATTAAATCATTTATTTAACTTATGCCAATTTTTGCAGGGGCTAGATATATTATTCCAGAGCTCCTTTATAATTGGCATAATATTTGGACATATATTAATATATATAGAAATATATTTCCAAAGCAAATATTTATGCATTAATTCCAAATGCCCAAAATAAATGTCCATGAGCCACTAAAAATATTGGTTTGATTTTTATCTCTGTCCAATATTTTCAGAGAGCAACATGAGCATTTTCTTGGACCCTTTTGGAGAAATTTTTATTTGGATCATTTTCAAAATGATTCTGAGGGTTTCACAGATCCCCATTTCAAGTTTCTGATGAAAGGGTAAACATGATGCAACACTCTAATGCATGACTAGCTAGGGTGTGACAACTCACCCCCACTTAAAAGAATCTCGTCCCGAGATTTGGGTTCCTCCGGGAAGAAGGCGGGATACTCAAGTCGAAGACGATCCTCCCTTTCCCAGGTTGCTTCATCCTCAGAATGGTGCGACCATTGTACTTTGAGGAACTTGATGTTCTGACGTCGAGTGGTACGCTCGGCCTGATCGAGGATACGAATGGGGTACTCTCGATATGTAAGATTATCTTGGAGATCAAGCGTTTCGTGGTCCACTCCACGGATAGGATCCGAGAAGCAACGCCTGAGTTGAGAAACGTGGAAGACATCGTGGACCCTGGAGAGGTGCGGAGGTAGTTCCAACTGGTAGGCAACTTCCCCTCGTTTGGCGAGAATGCGAAAAGGTCCAATGTAACGAGGAGCCAATTTGCCTTTGATACCGAAACGATGGGTTCCCTTCAGAGGGGTGACCCGAAGATAAGCCTTCTCGTCAACCTCGAAAGTCATAGCCTTATGTTTTCGGTCATATTGACTCTTTTGACGAGATTGGGCTGTTTTCAACTTTTCACGAACGATACGAACTTGCTCTTCTGCTTCCTGAATCATATCCGGGCCAAAGAATTGTCTTTCCCCGGTCTCTGACCAGTTAAGGGGTGTTCGACATCGTCGTCCATAGAGAACTTCAAAAGGGGCTTTACCCAAGCTAGATTGATAGCTGTTGTTGTAAGCGAATTCGGCAAATGGAAGGCACTTCTCCCAGTCCATTCCGAACGAGATAACAGAGGCTCGAAGCATGTCTTCTAGAATTTGGTTGACGCGTTCCACTTGACCACTTGACTGAGGGTGGAAAGCGGTGCTAAAGGAGAGACGAGTTCCCATAGCATTTTGGAAACTTTCCCAGAATCGAGAGGTGAAAAGACTTCCTCGATCCGAATTGATTTCCAAAGGAACACCATGGAGGGACACTATTCGGGAGATGTATAAGTCTGCCAGCTGACTAGCGGTTATACTCTCACGAACAGGTAGAAAATGAGCTACTTTGGAAAGACGATCGACCACGACGAAGATAGCATTATTCCCTCTCTTGGTCCTGGGAAAACCGGTAATGAAATCCATACCAATTTTATCCCATTTCCATTCAGGAATAGCTAAGGGTTGAAGGGTGCCAGCAGGCCGTTGATGCTCTGCTTTTACACGACGACAGACGTCGCAATTGGCAATATACTGAGCAATTTCTCTCTTCATCCTAGTCCACCAGAACCTCTGGCGTAGGTCCTGATACATTTTAGTACTACCGGGATGAATGGTGAGAGGAGATTCATGGGCTTCCTTAAGGATTAATCGCCTTAGGTTGCGCACTTTGGGAACTACTAATCGATCCCCGAAGTACACGACTCCTTGATTATTAACGGAGAAACAATGCGCAATTCCTTTCTGAATGTTCCTCTTGATGCGGGAGATTCCCGGATCTACCTTCTGTGCTTTGATGATTTGATCCGTAAGGGTAGGTTTTGCCACCAAGGTGGAGAGAAAACCTTGAGGTACAATGTGAAGGTTAAGCTTCCGAAATTCCTCATGGAGAAGCGGTTGACTTTGTTGTAACATCAGGTTGTTACAATAAGATTTACGACTTAGCGCATCAGCCATGACGTTGGCTTTCCCTGGGGTATAGGTTATCCCTAAGTCGAAGTCTGTGATCAATTCAACCCAACGTCTTTGCCTGAGATTCAGATCCGGTTGGGTGAAAATGTACTTCAGACTTTGGTGATCAGTGAATATTTCGCAACGATTACCGAGGAGGTAATGTCGCCAGGTCTTAAGGGCATAGACTACGGCTGCAAGTTCTAGATCATGAGTAGGGTAATTCTCCTCATGTGGGTGCAATTGCCGTGAAGCGTAAGCAATTACGTGTCGATCTTGCATAAGGATGCAACCTAGTCCTTGTCGCGAGGCGTCGCAGTAGATAACAAAGTCTTTGGAGAAGTCTGGCGGTACCAGCACGGGAGCAGAAGTCAGGCGTCTTTTCAGTTCCTGAAAGCTGTGCTCACATTGTGGGGTCCATTCGAACTTCTTATCTTTCTTGAGGAGTTCGGTTAGGGGTTTAGCAACTTTGGAGAAGTTCTCGACAAAGCGACGGCAATAGCTCGCTAAGCCTAGAAAACTCCGAACTTGCTTGACCGATTCGGGTGGAGTCCAGTCAAGGACAGCTTGAACTCGCTCAGGGTTAACAGCAATACCTTTACCAGATATTACATGACCCAGATAGGTCACTTCTGACAACCAGAATTCACATTTAGAAAATTTGGCATAAAGGCGATGCTTTCGAAGTTTCTGCAACACTAGCCTTAAATGTTCGGCATGTTCTTCCTCGTTCTTGGAGTATATGAGTATATCATCGAGATAAACTACGACGAATTTATCCAAATACTCCATGAAGATTGAGTTCATTAACCGAGAAAAAGTGGCTGGAGCGTTGGTTAAACCGAAGGACATGACGGTGTACTCGTATTGGCCGTAACGAGTAACAAAGGCCGTTTTAGGAATGTCCCCGTTTCTGATTTTGATTTGATGGTAGCCCAACCTCAAATCCATCTTGGAGAAGACTGAGGATCCAGCGAGCTGATCATACAGATCGTTGATCCTGGGAAGTGGATATTTGTTCTTGATTGTGACCAAATTGACAGGTCGGTAATCTACAACCATTCGGTCCGTACCATCCTTTTTCTTAACGAATAGGACGGGGCAAGCCCACGGAGATGAACTAGGGCGAATGAAACCCCTTTTCAAGGATTCATCGAGTTGCTTCTTAAGCTCGGCTAGTTCTAGGGGTGCCATCTTATAAGGCCTTCTAGCAATCGGAACAGTCCCTGGAATGAGGTCTATTACGAACTCAACATCCCTGTCAGGTGGAACCCCTGGCAATTCCTCTGGAAAGACATCCGGAAAATCACGAACTACCGGAACGTCCTCAAGGTCTGGCAAAGGGCTGGCGTTAAGAGAATATAATTGTCGCTTGGCTATTCGAGTCAAAACATTGACTATCTTCCCCGAAGGATGGGTGAGTTGAACGGTCCTAGAGAAGCAATCAATTTTGGCTTGATGAGCTGACATCCAGTCCATACCCAAAATGATATTAATATCTGAAGATTTAAGGGCTATCAAAGATGCAAGAAAAACAAGTCTGTCGACTTGGATTTCATTTCCATGGCTTACTCTAGAAGTTTGCCATTTGGATCCCGGAGTTTGAATTACCATGGAGGATGGCAAGTCACAGAATGCAACATTATGCAAACGAGCATAATTTTCAGATATAAAAGAATGAGAGGCTCCTGTATCGAAAAGAACAGATGCTGGGTGGCAATTAACAAGAAGCGTACCGAGAACGACGTTGGGATCTTCTTGAGCTTCTTCGGCAGAGATACAGTTGACATGGCCACGTGAAGCGGTGACCGGTTTGGCAAGGAACACCTTCCCTGTCGGCTTGCCACGGCCAACAGCTTTAGCAGATTGATTGGGGTTGGTCTGGGGACACTCATGCATATAATGACCAGATTCCCCACACTTGAAACAAGTCACGGAACTGGTACGTGGAGGAGCATTATTGGATGGACCCCCATAGGGCTTGGCTGGTGCAGACTGTTGAACAGGGCGAGGCGCCTGAAAAGATGGCCTCGGTGTGAACCTGGGTGGCAGGGCGGTATTGGGTACCCACACGCGGCGCTTCTGAGGACCAGCACCGGATGAGGAACCCATATCCCGTCCATGCTTGCGTGTTGCGTCATAATCAGTCTGACCAGTTTCAGCACTGATGGCTTTGTTGACAAGTTTCGAAAAAGATGTGCACTCATGCAGACGAAGGTCGCGGAGAAGCTCAGGACTAAGGCCCTTACGGAACCTTGCTTGCTTCTTGGCGTCAGTAGAAACTTCCTCGGTTGCATATCGTGCAAGGTTACCAAACTCCCTGCTATAGACATCCACAGAAAGTCGGCCTTGGGTGAAATTGCAAAATTCTTCACGCTTACGGTCCATGAGACCCTCCGGAATGTGGTGTTCACGGAAAGCCTCACTGAATTCAGCCCAAGTTGTGACATGGCCCGCTGGGCGCATGGCTCCATAATTCTCCCACCATAGACTGGCGGGGCCTTCAAGGTGATATGCAGCAAAGGTGACTTTGTCAGCCTCCGCTACCAGCGCGGAACGCAGTTTATGAGAGATACTGCGAAGCCAGTCATCAGCGTCGAGAGGCTCGACGGAGTGGTGGAACGTGGGTGGATGCAATTTGATAAAATCACTGAGTGACACCACGTTAGCCCTCTGATGGTGTGCTGTGTTCTGTTCAATACGCTCCAACAAACGGTTTGTCTCCCGCTTGTTTCTCTCAGCTTCCATCATCACCTCGGCTAGTGAAGGAGGATGAGGCAGATGTTCATTTCTGGCTTCACTGCCTTCGGCCTGCTCTTGAGAAGCAGGGTTGGCGCGCGTGTTGACCATCCTAGGTAAACAAGGCAATGATTTAGTCAGAATGATAAAATTCCGACATAGGATACATAATGCAAGGAATAACTCGGAATGCAAGATGATCATCCGTATGACATGGTAGATACAGAAACTGCTTCTTTATTCCATCGTCATACACACCATACAAGGTTTAGTACAAGACCAAACAAAGTACTATTACGGTGAGAAGAGGATTACATCTCATCGGAGGCATCTCAAGCTACTATACATTATTTTTCTACACCTCCGGAAGGAGTACAAACTAGTCATATCCCACGAGTCACGCAGGACGATAGACGACACAGCTAGTGCGAACTGGTGATACTACTACTAACTCAGACCGATCCGTAATAGTCCTCGTAGAAGTCACCTCCATAGCCCGGAAGTTCAACATGATCATCCGGAAACAGACGATCTCGCGGAGCTTGTGGACCATAGGGGCTAGGATGAGGTCTTGGACCAGCAAACGGTGGCCTGCGGGGACCGCGAGGTGGGGTGATGCCTCCTACATCACGCCAAACCATCACGTCTGGTAGAGCAGATCTCACAGGATAGAGATCGCGCATATCTGAATATCCAGCTTGCACCGCCGGTGCGAACCGAGTCAAAGTGGCCCAGTGGTCAGCACGGGTATTGAAGAGCTCTAACCTTAAGGCCCGATTTTCACGGTCCTTATCCTCGAGCATCTCAGCAGTGGTGCGAGTCCGTGAATCCTCCTGAGTGGAGTCAGCATAGATAGCCTGGAAATATCCTTGTGCTCCCGGAAGTGATCCTGGCATATACCGGAAATCAGAGTCCCGAAATAACCCAGATCTGACTCGCATAATGGTCATCATAGAGTAGGCGGCATCCTGCACAGCCATCTCGATAGAAACCCCGAGTCCATAGGAGCAGTGAAGAGGCTCAGTGGATCCAGGATAAGATGGAAATATCCTGACAGTGCAGAGATACTGGCTTTGATTAAAGTCTCGGAATTGCTCTTCGACCGTGTACTCAGGATACCAGCGGTATCCAGCCTCAGTCATTACCCTGACCAACTTAGCAGTATGGCCGGGTACATCTAGGCATCGAGTCAGGCGAACCACTTGATTGAGGTCGCGAGTGGCCATCTGAAAGCACAATTATAATGCAAAGGCATTAGAATTTCTAGCAAAATTTCGGCAGCATAACAGCTGTAAATGCTCAAAAAGGATATTGAGACTTTTGACAAGGGATTTCGTACACACTCAACATCATCATATCAAGTCTTGAAACCATTCTTTCAACATAATGTGGTAGTAGAACTGAACTAGGCTTGTAACCATCAAACTTATAAAGTACTACTGATTAGTAACTCGTGATCCTGATAGAGAGAGCAGATCCTAATTCCTTAACCCCCGGTGGAAGAATGGACTGACTCAGATCAGAAAGTCATAAGATATAAGGAGTAAAAAGAGCCTTACGTTCCAACCCACAAACAATTCCCCTACATATAACTAAAGAATTTCTAGACTCAACATCGACCAGTTTGGCTTGAAGAACCTACAGGCAGTCCGGCTCTGATACCAACGCTGTCAGGACCCCGACTCGATGTCACATCGATCTAGCCGGTAACACTTCATATCACTTTGCGGCCTCACGCACGGTATTCCCACGGGTGTCGCCTTACCTTTGCCCGGGACCGTTTGCGCCTTTTGGCTCACGTATATGATAGTGTCGCTAGCATCCATATGATAAAGAGCCCGGGCTGACATGACTAGTCGTAAACCCAAAGTGGCACAGACTTACAGGGACAGGCATTCATGACCCAGCTTCGAACGTGTCGGTCATCAGCAAGTGGGTCCGGGCTGTAGCACTGGGCTAGCAGGACTCCGGTAAACCGGGCTGTAGTGGGCTAACAGGACTCCGGTACTCAAAGCGTGACATTTCCCCGAAGGGACAGACACAGGAACGAAGAAGGACACATGCCGGCCAGCCTAAGTGTTCCAGAGCAGTAGCATGCTACCATGGCTCAGCGGTAACACTAGGAGACATTTCCCGGTAAGAGAGGCTACTAAGGATAAACAACTAGATAGTCAGATCCCACACATACCAAGCATTTCAATCATACACACAATATGCTCGATATGTGCAAATACAACGAAGCATCACAACATGACTCTATGACACAAGTACTTTATTTAAGGCTCAGGGAGCCATACATATCATACACACAGGTACAGGTCTCACGACCCAACATACAAGTCATACAGTCATACAAGCCAACAGCGGAAGTACTTGTCTGAGTACAGACAACTAGTAAAATAAAAGAGGCTTGGAAGCCTAACTATACTATGTGGTCCATCACAAGCTCAGGGTCACCACCTGGGTCTTTAGCCTACTCGTTGATGTCAACGTCTACATAGAACCCATCAGAAGGGGTTGCAGCGTCTTCTGTAAAAATGTAGATTATAGCAACATGAGTACAAAGGTACTCAGCAAGACTTACATCAGATCCTACATACATGCATAGTATCAAGAAGGGTTGGTGGAGTTATTGCAGCAAGCCAGCTTTGACTCCTGGCTAGACTATCCTACGATACTCCATTTGAAATAGTTTTGCGCACTCGAGTCCACTACTCACCACTTCAATACACTACCGAGGATCCACCTCCGTCTTCCTACGGAAGAGCCATCCTCGGCACTCACACTTATCTTGAGGCTTTTAATAGTTTCCATTTACTTGTCTATGAACTGTATAGGCAACCAAGTAGTCCTTTACCGCGGACGCGGCTATTCGAATAGATCATGTTAACCCTGCAGGGGTGTACTTCTTCATACACGCTCTCACCACTTATCGTCGTTTACACGACATGTACTCGGCAACCTTCAAGCGGAAGCCCAACGTGGGTGTCGGCCACGACCTACCTAATCACCTAAGCCTCCAGTCCAGGTTTATCGCCTATTCAGGTTCCATCCGCAGGGAGTCCGGCCGAGGTTTCCCATACGGCCCCGAACGATGTGAACAGGGTTCCCGAGATACCTAACGGGTATTCGGTACACCGTGCCACGTACCTACCGCATCACAGCCCACCCCTACGGTCAGCGCTGTCCACGGCCTCCAGTAGGCTACAAACACCAGAAACTACTTGCAACTCCTGGACGGAGAACTAGGGTGAATAAGAAGTCGAGAGGGTCCATTGGTTTCGGGCCCAATGCATGGTAGTAGCTGATTCTTAAATCACACATACAGATCTCAGTGCTTAAGGTCGGTTTCAATGAAACAACCCACCATGTACTCCTACATGGCCTCTCATCGATACCTTTACCAAATCGTGTTCACCACACCACTCTCATTACCGACATAATCATTTCACTCTAGCCCATCACCCAGATGAACCAGACCTGACACAACTCTAAGCATAGCAGGCATAGCAAGGTAGGAACAACACATACATATGGCTCAATCAACTCCTACACATGCTAGTGGGTTTCATCTAGTTACTGTGGCAATGACAGGTCATGCAGAGGAAATGGGTTCAACTACCGTAGCACACAGCAGTTTGAATCGCGTTGTCTTAATGCAGTAAAAGAGAGAAGGAGCGAGAACATGGGATTGTATCGATATGATCAAATGGTTGGTTGCTTGCCTGATGGTTCGTTGCACGGATACGGTTCTTCGTTAGGGTAATCACGGTACTCCTCGGGAACAGATCCTGTCGCAAAGGACATCGATACACAAACATCACCAAACAATATGCAACAATATGATGCATGCATGAAACATGGCAATATGAGTGTGTTGGGCTAATGCAACTAAAACCAGAAGGGTTTGAACAAATTTGAATCAAAGATTCAAATTTCAAATTCAAATATGGCCTTTTAAAGTGCCTTTCCTTGTTCTGATTAAAACATCAACTTAACTTGTTTGATCATGCATGAAAATGGTACAGATGGATAGATTGGATTTTTCTGATCATTTTTCATATATTATTTGTCCAATTTGGAGTTACAGAATAAAAGTTATGAATTTTTGAAGTTTAAATAATATTCTGGAATTTCCTGATTTAATTTAAATCCAGAAATATCATTTACTGCGCCAGCCTGACATCATAGTGACATCAGCAGGTCAACAGGGCTGGCTCGGGTCAAACCTGACGTGTGGGGTCCACACGTCAGTGTCACAGGGGCTAATCCCGCGTTGACCCCGGGCTGGTTAGCTTTGACTAACCCCTGGGGCCCACTTGTCAGCGTCTGTAGGTGGTGGGTTAGTGGTTAATCAACTAGGCCACGTCAGCTCGCCGGAGTTCTGGCCGGCGGCGACCAACAGTGCGGCGGCGATAGTGGTTTTGGTCGTTTCGGCCACCAAATGGAACGTGGCGACCACCGGAGTGAAGCTGAGGACGACCCGCGGCTCTTGGCGGAGTCCGTTGGGGTCGGGGTGGCCGGAGTCGACGGCGGCGAGCTCAGCTGCGGCCGCCGGGGTTCGGTCGTGCACGGGAGTGGTGCTGGAGCTCGAAGTCGAGCAAGGTGAGGCGCTAGGGATGCTCTACTGGGTTCTGTGAATGCGTTGGACTCGCCGGGGTGACCAAATGGTCACCGGAGCTGCGTCGACGGCGAGCTCGGCGACGGCGGAGGTTCGGCCGAGGTGGGGATGCAGCTACGGTGAGGGAACGAGGGGAAGAAGAGGGGGGAAATGGTGGCGTAGCTCACCGCGGTTGCAGTGGGCGTCGAAGCGGGCTCGGGGACGCGCTGGAGACGGCGAATTCGTCGGCGACGGTGGTCAGAGTCCGAAGAGGGGAACGGCGACATGGCGGCGATGCAGGGCTTCCGGGGACTCGTGGAGCGGTGGGGAGGAAGAGGGAGTCGAGGCGGAGCTTCTGAGCTACTCGGGGGAGCGAGGGGTGGTCGGAGTCAGTGGCTACGGCGAACGGCGGCGACGGTGGTGTTCGGCCGAGAGCGAGAGAGAGCGAGGGAGAAACGGGGGA
>NC_041385.1:98635283-98649631 GCF_002162155.2 Triticum dicoccoides
GGGGGGCGTCGGCAAGCAGGAGGTGGCCGCGCGGCCGCGCGCGCGCGAGCACGCAGCAGCTTCGGGGCGTGGGGAGGAAGACGACGGGGAGCTACAGTGCTGGGCTGGCTAGCTGGGCCGGCCAGCTGGCTGGGCCACACAGGTAAGTTTCTCCTCTCTTTTCTGTTTTCTGTTTTATTTAATAATTCTGCAACTTTGTTGAATTAAATAAAATACCTAGGCAACTCCAAAAATCACCAAACTACTCCTGGTCCATAGTTGGAATATTTCCAACATGAAACATTTTAGTTTGGAGATATTTGAGCATTTAAATATTTTATATTATTTTAAATGCCCAAATTCAAATAGTTATGATTTAACTCAAGAACCCTAGGATGGCCTAGAAAAGTGTGCACCATTTTTGGCAGAGGTTCTGAGCCAAGGCAAAAATGATGGGCATTTTAGAAGGGCATTTCAGGTTCATTGAAAATTATTTTAGTAAACCCTAGTTGGTTATCAGAGGGGACTGGGGGTTCTGTCATCCCCATTTCAAGTTTTTGATGAAAAAGTAAACATGATGCAACACTCTAATGCATGACTGGCTAGGGTGTGACAATCGGGGACATGAAGAGGAGTCTCGAAATGGTCGAGACGTAAAGATCAATATATTGGACCACTATATTCGGACTTCAGAAAGGTTCCGAGTGATTCGGGTATTTTTCAGAGTACCGGAGAGTTAAGGGAATTCGCCGGGGAGTATATGGGCCTTATTGGGCTATATGGGAATAGAGACGAGAGGCCGAAAGGAAGGAGGCGTGCATCCCCCCTCTGGTCCGAATTGGACAAGGGGCGTGTCGGTGTCAAAACCGGCGGATCTCTGGTAGGGGGTCCCGAACTGTGCGTCTAGGCGGATGGTAACAGGAGACAAGGGACACGATGTTTTACCCAGGTTCGGGCCCTCTTGATGGAGGTAAAACCCTACGTCCTGCTTGATTGATATTGATGATTTGAGTATTACAAGAGTAGATCTACCACGAGATCAAGGAGGCTAAACCCTAGAAGCTAGCCTATGGTATGATTGTTGTTCGTCCTATGGACTAAAGCCATCCGGTTTATATAGACACCGGAGAGGGCTAGGGTTACTCAGAGTCGGTTACAATGGTAGGAAATCTACATATCCGTATCGCCAAGCTTGCCTTCCACGCCAAGGAAAGTCCCATCCGGACACGGGACGAAGTCTTCAATCTTGTATCTTCATAGTCTTGGAGTCCGGCCGGTGATGATAGTTCGACTATCCCCCTAGTCCAGGACTCCCTCAATAGTCCCTGAACCAGGCTTCAATGACAATGAGTCCAGCGCGCATATTGTCTTCGGCATTGCAAGGCGGGTTCCTCCTCCGAATAATTTATAGAAGATTGTGAACACCAGGATAGTGTCCGGCTCTGGAAAATAAATTCCACATGCCACCATAGAGAGAATAATATTTACACAAGTTCAATCTGCTGACGTATTTTGTGGCGTGACGTCACACCACAACCAAGCCTTTACACGAATTGTTTTTATTGTACCACCTCAGCGCGTTTAGCGAAGCGGTTTCCTTGGCACGTCTTGTCGAAGCAGAGATCGTGTTCCCCTTATCCCGGGATTCCCATCAATACGGATGTGGGTAACCCAACCGCGCCATTGATTGCGGCGCTTGGGAGATAAGCGAGTTTTATCAGGCCGGTGGGGACGCATGGTTTCATCCGCCCATATAAGGGGATAAAGATCCACCCTTTTACCTACGCCTTCTTCCTCCGTTGCTTATCCATCTCCGCGAACTCGAGCTCCAGTGCCCAAGTCCGCACATCTCACCTCAACCTTCTCCAACTATGTCCGGAGCAGGAGGCAAGTGGATGGCCTCCTCCGTTATGGAGGGGCACATCCAGAAGCTGCACAGCGCCGGATATCTGTCCAGCGACATCGCGCACCGGCTCCCCGACGAGGGGGAGCTCATCCCCACCCCCAGGCCCCATGAGAGGGTAGTATTCCTTTCCCATTTCCTCCGCGGACTGGGCTTCCCACTCCATCCCTTTGTCTGGGGGATCATGTTCTAGTACGGCCTGGATTTCCATGATCTGGCCCTGAATTTCATCCTCAACATCTTGGCGTTTATCGTCGTGTGTGAGGCCTTCCTCTGCATCCAGCCCCACTTCAGCTTGTGGCTCAAGACCTTCAGTGTCAAGCCGAAGGTTGTGAAGGGTAGCCAAGTGGAGTGCGGAGGCGCCATGGTGGGCAAGATGCCCAACGTTACTTGGCTCGAGGGCACCTTCGTGGAAACCATTAAGGGGTGGCAATCGGGGTGGTTCTACATCACCGAGCCGCGTGACCCTAAATGGGCAGCGACCCCCGAATTCAGATTTGGCATCCCCATACGGCTCACCTACTGGAAAGAGAGCGGCCGGACATGGGGTGATTCGGAGGAGCTGACCGGACTCCCAGCCTGCATCCAAAAGCTAGTGAACAAGAAGCTCAAGCTTGTCAACGTAGTCCAGGTCATGCTCATCCGCCGGATTCTACCGTGCCAACAACGGGACTTCAACATGTGGGAGTTCGATCCGGTGCAGCACCAGACTTTGAGCGGGCTCTTCGACACTACGTACAAAGAGGCATGGAAGGTGCTGTTTAAGGGCGTTGAGGCTCCCGCATCCGCTACCGAAGATCGCGGATTCAACTCGCAGTGTCCGGCTAGCGAGGTAAGCGATTTTACCCTTTACGGGACACTTGTTTTCCATAGTTTGACTCTATGCGGGATCTAAACTCCCTCTCCTTTGACATGACTGGCTGAGGAAGGCCGAGCAGACTAACTGTTCGGCCCCTTTGCCAGAAGAGCCAGTGGACGCCCGCTTAACGGGGCTGCTGGTTCCGGCACCCCACGTGGTGCCGGAGAAGAAGGCCAAGAAGAAGGCCACGGGCCCTCGAAAGAGTTCCCGTTTTCAGGTTTCATCGGACTTATCGTCCGGTGGCTCCGAGGCGGACTCCTCCCACGAAGGCGAGGAGGAGAAGAAAGAGGCCTCTCCCCCAGTGGGGGGAGGGAAGAAAAGGAAGGCCTCCCCAACGAGGGAGGCCGAAGGGTCCAAGAGGGGAAGGACTCTTCCCCCGGACTGCTCTGCCAACGCTGGCGACAACGACGTGGATTGGCCTCCAAGGGACAAGCCCCTGGCGAGATCGTAAGTATCCGGACTCCCAAATAATTTCATGATTTTTTCTTTTCGCCACATGGTGTCTTTCTAATGCTGCATACAACCCTGCAGTCCGCCCAAGGATGATCTTCACGCTTCGTCGAGCGGGTCTTTGGGTGCGTCGGATATGGATTCCCTTCCGACCGCCACCACCCCCCGTGATACGGATGATGCCGAGGTGGGATCCCGGGAAGGGACCCGCCAGGAGGAGGAGGCCCCGGAGGTGCCGCAGGGCAACCTCCCGGACTTTGCACCGGACTCCGCACCGGAACCTGTAGTGGCTCCGGAGTCCGGCGGGCGGCCCCTTCGTAAGAAGGGCAAGACCGTGACGCCGGCGGCCTCCGTCCAACCGGAGGCGCCGGATAGCTTGCTGGAGGCGCTCAACGGTGCTTCCATCAAAGAGGAACACCGCACCGTCATGAGTGCGGTGATTCAGAAGGTTCAGCTCGCGAAGAGCGGGCTGACCGAAGCCTGCAGCAGTCTTCTAACAGGCTTTGAGGTAAGAGTTTTGATATATGTAAAATAGTACCGCATAGACAGTAGCCCCTGATGCTTGGTTTAGTGTTGGGAAAGAAAAGGCAGACTGAGGATCTAAAAAGATATACGCAGGAGTCATAAAAAAATATGTCAATATGGGATTGCAGGCTGTGCTACTGACTTCTGCCGCACTGACTGCGGAGGTCAATACTTTGAAGGAAAGCCTCGAGCGGTCCGAGAACGAGCTCGGCCGTGCCAAGAAGCAGCTCGAGGACAAGGAAGGTGAGTAACACCTTATTAAAATTGTACCTTACAGAAAAGAATTTGGTTGCAAGAAGAATGACAAGGATAACGTGGGTATTGCAGGGGCCACGAACGAGGTGGCGACCCTGAAGGAGGCGGTGTCCGCGGCCAAACGTAATGCGGCCGCGGAGCGCACCAAGCGAGAGAAGCAGGAGGCGCGGGTGGCGGAGGTACAGCAAGAGCTCCAGGCTCTCGTGGAAAAACATGAGAGTTTGGAGCGCGACTCGAAGACTCGAGAGTCCGAGCTTGCATCGGCTCTTGAGAGTGCCAAAGCCGCTAAGGCCGAAGCCTACAAGGCCCTCCAGGAAATCGAGGCGTTGAAGAAAATAGCGGCGGGTAAGGCATTTTTCATGCAAAGTAAGCATGTGAGTGTGAATTACCTATCACTTACCCGAATTCGGAGTTCTCCAGGAGCGTTCGTAGATCTTCTCCGCAGCGTGTCCGATGCTGCCGCTTTCTATAGGGCCGAGGAGGGGATCTCGACGGAGAAGGTCTTCTGGTCTTAGTATGCTGAGGCCGGACATCCGGTGCCCCTTAGCGACCAGCTGAAGAAGCTGGTCGAGCTCCACAAGGTGGCCGAATAGGCCATGAAGGGCCTCATAGTTCGGCTGTGGCCCAAGGAGGCCATGCCTGGGAGCTACTTCGGCCTGGTGCGGCGGCTGGTGGATGCGTGTCCATGGGTTGAAGTCATCAAGCTCTTCGCCTGTATTGAAGGTGCCCGTCGGGCCCTTGCCCGCGCAAAGGTGCAATGGGGCAAGATGGATGTTGAAAAGCTTGTGATGGACGCGCCACCGCCGGGCAAGGAGTATCGCACGCCCGAGATGTATTATAAGAGTGTCCTGAAGGGTGCCCGCATTATTGCGGGTGAGTGCTCCAAAGATGTAATATTTGAGTAGACTCGCATTTTGTTATCCTGTGCGCTGAAAACTTTGTTCATATGCGCTAAGCAATGCTTTTTAATTTAAAGTATTACCTTCTGTGCGGCCGTTTATCAAATCTGAGAGATGGCAAGTCGTCGGCTTCAGCCCCCATGCCACGAGTGCTGGGGTGTTCAGGATAAATTTGAGCACTCTTGTTCCCATTTTTGGGTCCATCTAGGGAGGCGCTCAACACAACGAACGAGGCAACCGGACTTATAATGCTTGAACACTCTCACTTAGCCATAGAATTCTATAATTTTAAATTTCGGCGAAGCCCCTAGTTTTCGGAAGGCCGAATTTGGGGCGCTATCCACGCCTGGGCCGGACAAAGCCGGTTCCTCGCTCTAAGCGGCATAAGTCTTTAGGGACTCGAAAAAGACCTCTGGAACAGCGACCGGCTCTCGCCTCATCACGACGGTCAGTTTTAGCTTTCTCCACTGAGGCGCTCGCCCAGCTCAACCGGGGCGCAATCGCAGTGGTTCTCCCAGTGCTACCTTTGCCGATACAACGGAACGTAAGGTACCAAAACATGGGAGTCGGGCAAACCCAACTATTGACCCAAGACATGATTCAGAGTCGATGCATATAATGCTATAAGTTCGGGGTGCCGCACTTGTGAAAGTGTTCGGACTTATCACACCATGATGCAGGAAACATAAGCCCCTGGTGTATTTAGCTGTACCAAAGTGTACGGATGCAACATGTCATAAATGAACATATGTATAAGAAAGAAATGCAATTATAAGCAAAAAGGTGCTGCATTGTTTATTCAAGAAATACTGCTGTGAATGCAGAACGATACAAATAGTGCGATAAGCAAGGGATGGGACAGTTAAACATGTCCCCCTCCAGGGGTAGGCTGTTGAATGGTGTATAAAACAGATTTAATGCTCGTAATGGAGACCACCTGGATATTCGTCGTAGCCTTTCTCCTTCCCTGGCTGTTGCATCATGAGTTCGGTGGGTCTACTGCCGGACAGGGCCTCTGATGAACGGAGTCCTGTGGGTAAAAAAAGAAAAATAGAAAAAAAAGAACGACACACTTGAGAGCCCCTGGTGTGGTTAAGCCGCATTCTGGGCCTATCGTGGTCGTGCCCCTCCCCCTATGCCCATGGTATCTTCAGAGCGTAATGATGTACGCGAAGGACCAGTCTTGCAATTTTGCAGGGGCTGGGGTTGGGGCCGCATTGCTACGCATGCTCGGAACGTGCCAGGTGGTCTTGTTGTAGGTTACTCTGGGCGCGTTTAGCCGTGTTTGGTCGCTTAACGGCCGGACTCGAGAATTGCCTTAAGAGGCTGCACTGTACTTCTGCCGCGAGAGCCGCTGTATGTTCCTCCGTTCGGAGAGAGCGTTCAGTGTTTCCGTTGACCGTGATGACTCCTCGGGGGCCTGGCATCTTGAGCTTGAGGTATGCGTAGTGCGGCACCGCATTGAACTTTGCAAACGCGGTACGTCTGAGCAAAGCATGATAGCCGCTGGGGAACGAAACTATGTCGAAGATTAACTCCTCGCTTCGGAAGTTATCCGGGATCCGAAGACCACTTCCAGTGTAACCGAGCCTGTACAATTGGCCTCTACACCTGGTATGACGCCTTTAAAGGTCGTCTTTGTAGGTTTAATCCTTGAGGGGTCTATGCCCATTTTGCTCACTGTATCCTGATAAAGCAGGTTCAGGCTGCTGCCGCCATCCATCAGGACTCTGGTGAGGTGAAATCCATCGACGATTGGGTCTAAAACCAGTGCAGCGAATCCGCCATGGCGGATGCTGGTGGGGTTGTCCCTTCGATCTAAAGTGATCGGGCAGGAGGACCATGGGTTGAACTTCGGGGCAACTGGCTCCATCGCGTATACATCCCTGAGTGCACGCTTCCGCTCCCTTTTGGGTATGTGGGTTGCGTATATCATGTTCACCGTCCGCACTTGTGGGGAGAACCCCTTCTGTCCTCTATTGTTCGGCGGTCGGGTCTCTTCCTCGTCATCGCTATGCAGCCCCTTGTCGTTGTTTTTGGCAATTAGCTTGCCTGCCTGCTTGAATACCCAACAGTCCCTATTGGTGTGGTTAGCTGGCTTTTCGGGGGTGCCGTGTATCTGGCACGAGCGATCGAGTATTCGGTCCAAATTGGACGGACTCGGAGTAGTTCTTTTGAATGGCTTTTTCCGCTGACCGAGTTTAGAGCCCCTGAATCCGGCATTGACTGCCGTATCCTCACTATTGTCGCCGTTAATGCGGCGTTTGTTCTTGTTGCGACGCGACCTGCCATTGTGGTCCTTGATATCCGGACTCCCAGAATTTTTGTTGAGGTTGTTGCTGCGGGCTAGCCAGCTGTCCTCTCCCGCGCAGAAGCGGGTCATGAGTGATGTGAGGGCTGCCATGGATTTCGGCTTTTCCTGTCCCAGGTGCCGGGCAAGCCACTCATCGCGGATGTTATGTTTCAAGGCCACGAGGGCCTCCGCATCTGGACAGTCGATGATTTGATTTTTCTTAGTTAAGAACCGTGTCCAGAATTGTCTGGCCGATTCGTCTGGCTGCTAAATTATATGGCTTAGGTCGTCAGCGTCTGGTGGTCGCACATATGTGCCCTGGAAGTTATCAAGGAATGCGGCTTCCAGGTCCTCCCAACCCCCAATTGATTCTGCTGGCAAGCTGTTAAGCCAATGCCGAGCTGGTCCTTTAAGCTTGAGTGGGAGGTATTTGATGGCGTGAAGATCATCACCGGCGGGCCATGTGGATATGAAGAAGATAGTCTTCGATCCAAACCGCGGGGTCCGTTGTGCCATCATAAGATTGAATATTCACGAGTTAAAACCCTTCGGGGATTTGATGATCTATTACTTCATCTGTGAAGCATAGTGGGTGTGCGGCGCCTCTGTATTGGGCTATATCACGACAAAGCTCAAAAGAGCTTTGTCTATTGTGTTCGGCCCGGCCGGACTTGCTGTGTCCGGCGCGACGGTTGTCGTCACGTATCATGGGGCGCCCACGCGATCCGTAGATCGATCTCGATTGTCCTGCCTTATCCTCCAATATATCTCGCAAGTCCAGAGCGTTCTCCTGTGGCCTTGTGCTTTTCGAGCGATGCCGGGGTACGGTTCTAGTGGAGGGCCTAGAGGCCTCTCTGTCGCGGCCACGGGGGGTCGGTCGGCCGTATTGTCCGCTGGTGATGCAGGTTCATATGCCTCCTCCTCTAATCGGGGGAGCAGCTTGCGTTTAGGGTAGCTTTTGGAGGGGCGTTCGAGCTCATGCTCTTCGGCCGCAAGGACTTCAGTCCATCTGTCGGCTAGGAGATCTTGATCAGCTCTAAGCTGTTGCTGCTTTTTCTTGAGGCTGTTTGCCGTGGCCATAAGCCTGCGTTTAAAATGCTCTTGTTCGACGGGATCCTCAGGCACAACGAATTCGTCGTCGTCGAGGATTGCCTCGTCTCCGGAGGGAGGCATGTAATCCTCTACCTCTTCGTCTGCCGCTCTCTCATGAGGGCTGGCGTCTCCGTCCTCCTGTGCTGAATCTTGCTGGAGGGGGTTGTCTTCGGCACTGTCTGGGGTGTTATTATCTCTGGTGCCGGAATCTCCATTCTTGCTGTGGCGGGATTTAGAGCGGCGCCGCTGACGCCGGCGCTTGGGCTGTTTCTTGGAGGTGTCATCCTCCGCTGTTCCTTCGCCATTCCCATCCTTTGGGATATCCACCATGTATATGTCATATGGTGAGGTGGCTTTCCAGTGCCCAGTAGGCGCTGGTTCTTGGTCGTCTCCGGCATCGTCGTCCATACCGTCGATGTCTTCACAGTCGAAGTCTAGCATGTCGGTTAGATCGTCGACAGTGGCTACTAAGTGGGTGGTGGGTGGGCTTTGAATTTTTTCGTCGTCCGCATACCAACCGTCCTGACCGCAGTCCGGCCAGGGCTCTCCTGATAACGAGAGATACTTTAGCGAACTCAAGATGTCACCGAAAGGTGAGTGTTGAAAGATGTCCGCAGCGGTGAACTCCATGGTCGGCGCCCAATCGGATTCGATTGGAAGGGGCGCGGGAGGTTCGGAGTCCAGCGAGGAGTCCGGTACCTCGGAGTCACGAGCTTCACGAGGGACAAGGTCAGTATTCGGCTCCATCACCGTAGAGGTTGCAGCCCTCGAGGCGGTGTCTAGCCACCCGTCCTCGATCTGGGCAGCCGGCTCCGAACTGAGGGTCGGAGCGAACTCGTGTGCGGCCTCCAGGGCATTGTCCGGCTGTAGAGCTAAATCATGCCCATCGTGACAGTGCGGCACGCTCGGCTGTGGCTCGAATCCATCGAAGATCAAGTCCCCGCGGATGTCAGCCATGAAGTTCAAACTTCCAAATCTGACCTGAGGGCCAGGGGCGTAGCTTTCGATCTGCTCCAGATGGCCAAGCGAATTGGCCCGCAGTGCAGAGCCGCCGAATATGAAGATCTGTCCGGGGAGAAAAGTCTCACCCTGGACTGCGTCGTTGTTGATGATCGAAGAAGCCATCAAGCCTATAGGTGACGACACAGAGGAACTCTCAATGAAAGCACCAATGTCGGTGTCAAAACTGGCGGATCTCGGGTAGGGGGTCCCGAACTGTGCGTCTAGGCAGATGGTAACAGGAGACAAGGGACACGATGTTTTACCCAGGTTCGGGCCCTCTTGATGGAGGTAAAACCCTACGTCCTGCTTGATTGATATTGATGATGTGAGTATTACAAGAGTAGATCTACCATGAGATCAAGGAGGCTAAACCCTAGAAGCTAGCCTATGGTATGATTGTTGTTCATCCTATGGACTAAAGCCATCCGGTTTATATAGACACCGGAGAGGGCTAGGGTTACACAGAGTCGGTTACAATGGTAGGAAATCTACATATCCGTATCGCCAAGCTTGCCTTCCACGCCAAGGAAAGTCCCATCTGGACACAGGACAAAGTCTTCAATCTTGTATCTTCATAGTCTTGGAGTCCGGTCGATGATGATAGTTCGGCTATCCGGACACCCCCTAGTCCAGGACTCCCTCAGGGCGCAACCCCCTTTTCCTTCCTCCTCTCCCCCTCTTTCCCGATGGGAGTAGGACTCCCCTTGGCGCGCCCCCTCCTAGGCCGGCCGCCCCCTTACCCCTTGATCCTTTATATACGGGGGCAGGCGACACCTCTAGGCACAACAACAATTGATCATTGATCTCTTAGCCGTGTGCGGTGCCCCCTCCACCATAGTCCACCTCGATAATACTGTAGCAGTTCTTAGACGAAGCCCTGCGTCGGTAGAACATCAACATCATCACCACACCGTTGTGCTGACGAAACTCTCCCTCAACACTCGGCTGGATCGGAGTTCGAGGGACGTCATCGGGATGAACGTGTGCTGAACTCGGAGGTGCCGTACGTTCGGTACTTGATCGGTCGGTACGACTACATCAACCGCATTGTGCTACCGCTTCCGCTTTCGGTCTACAAGGGTATGTAGACAACACTCTCCCCTCTTGTTGCTATGCATCACCATGATCTTGCGTGTGTGTAGGAAAATTTTGAAATTACTATGTTCCCCAACAATTAGGCCGCAGCTTCATCCAAGGAAACGGTGATGATGATGCTCTTCCAGTGGTGCAGGTGAAGACAGCGGTGTGGGAATGGAGGTGGCGTGAAAGACGAGGGGAACATCGGGGCAGATCCTTGAAGGTGGAGGATGGGGTGGCTGAATTGGCGGGATGACGAGATCGATGACGGATCCTCATCCGGTACGGTGGATGAGGGACGTCGAGGTGTTGCTGTGGACGACATCGTCGGGGAAGAGGCTCCGGCTGGGTGGTGAATGGAGCAGGGTGTGGGGCTTCGTCGCGGGTTTTCGCGGCCTCGGTGTAAGAATGGGTGGGCGGATGGGATTGCAGTGGGGAACCATGGCTTAGGGACGCGCTTGTCTGAAATGTGGGGTAAGTTACAAAAGTACCCCCACCGATTTGAGGCGGTTCTTTCGGTTCAGGGGTACCACGGGCATTTTGCGTGTCGGGATTTCACAAGAGGTGTGAGTTTTTGCACGCGTTGTAATTTCGGAATGCAAGGCATGGGTTGAGATGGAGGGAGTTGTCGGAGCACAACGAGACAAAGATATATCTTAAATATTTCGGGCTAACAAGGCACGGGTTGAAATTTCCGGACAAGCCTAACGTGTACTGTACCAAATCAATGCGCACTACAAATGTCATTCAAAACTTTGAATTCATGTTATGTTCAATTAAAATATTTCGCTACGTGTATAATGCATGCAACCTACTACTCAAATGAACGTTTTAGTGCATTCCAAACGTATATACTACCGCTTCAATATGAACTAAATTTGAATTCATTTCTCTATTTGAATAAGATCTACAGTAATGATTGTTGTGAAGTCAAAGCATTTGAATTCGTTTATCTGTTTTAATAAGATCTACAATCATCATTATTGTCAAGTTAAACCATCGTTTGTGTATTATCTTCACAACACACCACACGATTAGTCTTGAGCTACATATGAACTATGTGTACTATATGAACTCGAACTCGATTTTTGAATCCACTTTATGTTGATTTCAAATCACATTACATTTCTAGCTCTAGCTAGATCTTCATAATCTAAACCATGTCTCATATGTATAATGTGTTTATCACATCATGTATGGTGCCCCGCCCCCTACACCTACAAGTATTTAGATGTGAGTTGCAAACACCACACATTACCACAAATTCAAATAAAATGTGAGAATGTTCGATATATAGTATTGTTAGATTGTTTGATATTTAGTTGTAAGCTGCAAATGCCACACATTATCACAAATTCAAATAAAATGTGAGATTGTTTGATGTATAGTATGGTTTAGATTGTTGGACATTTAGCTGTGAGTTGCAAACGCCATGCATTATCACATTATGGTATAACATGTGCACATCACGTGTATCACCGCTATATTCATGCAGGCATATGTTTAAAACACTATGATCTCCTATTCAAATATATGAATCCGCTTTCATATCAAATTATGATCTTTGTTAGTCTCTTACACCCAGACAATCCTCTAACCTTTGTAGCTACCACTAACTTTCTCTCGTGCATTCACACACCCTCCTCGCCCTCCCCCTCTCTTGGCATTCTATCCACCAGGCACATTCATTTTTTTTCTTTAGGTCGTTCTCCCAGAGTCTCCACAACTCCTTTCCGACACACACCGATAGATAAACCTCTCCAGCGATGCCTGCCTTCAACATACACACACACCTTCAATCTCCTCCTTTATGTGTCCTTGCCTCGTGTCTCTCATACGGTCACACACACGTGTAAACTCTCGCCCCTCTTTTCATCGATCTCACAACCGCACACTCCTCCCCCTATCTAGCTAGTAGCCGGGCCTCTCGCACCACCTCCTAGCTCCATTCTCTCTGTCTATCCGTCTCGCTGGGCCTTATTTGCCTCCAACAAATGGACGTACATCGACAAATCTCCCGCTATATATATAGCTAGCTAGGTCCTTATAAATCGTTTTTACCCATGCATTGATCGATCTACCTCATTAGTTATGTCTCTCCCTTCCTCCGACAAACAACAATTGATCTACCAATCTAGTTAGGTTTGCTTACCAAACACATGGTTCCCCGTCATCATCCATGGATGTGTCCCGACAGATCTATCACGCACAGGCACACACAGAAACACATCCCCACTCTTATTGAGAACATTACAGTTCCACCCTCAGTTTGTCTAGTAGGCCTCTCCCACCATATTCGAGAGGCAACTCCATCACCCATCCAACACTCTACCCCTCTCCCTCCCTCTCTCTCTCCTATCGCTCTCTCTCTATCCCATCATATTTCCTGTCCTTCAGTTATGTATGGATGTCAACCGATCTCCCTCAAGACATAGCTGGGTCTCTCCTTCTCAACACATATACGAGTCGTTCTACCTCTATAGTTAGGCCTCTTCCTACCCCTCCCCCACCCCCCTCCCCCCACACACCGATACATCGAGCGCTCTAGTCATGTCTCCCTGCCACACACAAACTTGACATGTGCCCTCTGACGTTTTGATAGGTCAGTCGCCCTATATCTTTGACTTGCACACACACACACACACAATTTCGATGGCTCTCTTCATTGATCTCGCACCCACCCACTTGATCCTCTCTTCGACTCTATCAATATCTATGACCCCTCCCTCTCTTCTCGTGGATTTCCTGACCCTCTATATATGATATGCGTAGGCCTCCATTTCACACACATTGCATGAAAAATTTTGTTTGAGATGTCATCGACACATATTCCCACAAATACATTCACGAAATCAAACCCCACCCCACCCCACACCCCCACCCCCACTCCAAAACAAAAAACACTCACGAACGTGGTTTGTATCTCTCTCACACACCCACGTAGGTGGGGGACGTGCACGAAGAGAAGAGGTGCGTGCACAGCGCACGTACTCCCATCTATTTCCCAACCACACCCGCGCGGGTACACGGTGGAGCTCATTTCTGTACGAAAAAGGTAGCCGACGTGGTAATTTGGCACGTGTACTGGTTGTCCACTTGGTGGAGGGAGGATCATCTACCACGGGTGAACGAACAAATTGCGGCTTGACGTGTTATGTTAAAAAAGAGGCAAACCATGTGGGGCCTACCTTAGAGGCAAGGCTCTATACACTGGAGTACTTTTGATGTGTCCCGTAACTCGCAGAATGAGGAGAAGCTTGCTTAGTACGCCGTCTCCCCTGCCCACGGGCGCGGTGGAGTACTGTCCGCCTTACCCCCTCTCCCTCGCCCATGCCCGCGGTGGCTCGCAGGACGAGGAGAAAAATTTAGTACTCCCTCCGTTTACTCCTCGTCCCTACTACCTTGGTTATAGAGATTATATCATATTGTTTGGAATATATATTGTTGGGGAACGTAGTAATTTAAAAAAATTTCCTACGCACACACAAGATCACGGTGATGCATAGCAACGAGAGGGGAGAGTATGTCCATGTACCCTCGTAGACTGTAAGCGGAAGCATTAGCACAACGCGGTTGATGTAGTCGTACGTCTTCATGATCCGACCAATCAAGTACTAAACGCACGACACCTCCGAGTTCAGCACACGTTTAGCTCAATGACGTCCGTCGAAATCCGATCTAGCCGAGCTTCGAGGGAGAGTTCCGTCAACACGACGCCGTGGTGACGATGATGATGTTCTACCGATGTAGGGCTTCGCCTAAGCACCACTACGAAATTATCGAGGGGGAATATGGTGGAGGGGGCACCCTCACACGGCTAATAGATCTCAAGGATCAATTGTTGTGTCTCAAAGGGGTGCGTCCCTCCCCGTATATAAAGGAGGAGGAGGGGAAGGGGGCCGACCACCCTAGGCGCGCCCCATGAGGAGTCCTACTCCCACCGGGAGTAGGACTCCCCCCTTCCATGTTGGAGTAGGAGAGGAGAGGGAAGGAGAGAGAGAGAGGGGGAAAGGA
>NC_041385.1:98649912-98656567 GCF_002162155.2 Triticum dicoccoides
ATCCGATAACCCCCGGAACCATTCCAGTGTCTGAATATAGTCGTCCAATCTATCAATCTTCATGTATCGACCATTTCGAGACTCCTCGTCATGTCCGTGATCACATCCGGGACTCCGAATTACCTTCGGTACATTAAAATACATAAACTCATAATATAACCATCATCGAACTTTAAGCGTGCGGACCCTACGGGTTCGAGAACTATGTAGACATGACCGAGACAAGTCTTCGGTCAATAACCAATAGCGGCACCTGGATGCTCATATTGTCTCCCACATATTCTATGAAGATCTTTATCGGTCAAACTGCATAACAATATACGTTGTTCCCTTTGTCATCGGTATGTTACTTGCTCGAGATTTGATCGTCGGTATCTCAATACCTAGTTCAATCTCATTACCGGAAAGTCTATTTACTCGTTACGTAATGCATCATCCCGCAACTAACTCATTAGCTACATGGCTTGCAAGGCTTATAGTGATGTGCATTACCGAGAGGGCCCAGAGATACCTCTCCGACAACCGGAGTGACAAATCCTAATCTCGAAATACGCCAACTCAACATGTACCTTCGGAGACACCTGTAGAGCTCCTTTATAATCACCCAGTTACTTTGTGATGTTTGGTAGCACACAAAGTGTTCCTCCGGTAAACGGGAGTTGCATAATCTCATAGTCATAGGAACATGTATAAGTCATGAAGAGAGCAATAACAACATACTAAACGATCAAGTGCTAAGCTAACGGAATGGGTCAAGTCAATCGCATCATTCTCTAATGATGTGATCCCGTTAATCAAATGACAACTCATGTCTATGGCTAGGAAACTTAACCATCTTTGATTCAATGAGCTAGTCAAGTAGAGGCATACTAGTGACACTTTGTTTGTCTATGTATTCACACATGTACTAAGTTTCTGGTTAATACAATTCTAGCATGAATAATACACATTTATCATGAAATAAGGAAATAAATAATAACTTTATTATTGCCTCTAGGGCATATTTCCTTCAGTCTCCCACTTGCACAAGAGTCAATAATCTAGTTCACATCATCGTGTGATTTAACACCAATATTCACATCTGTATGTGATTAACACCCATAGTTCACATCGTCATGTGATCAACACCCAAAGGGTTTACTAGAGTCAATAATCTAGTTCACATTGCTATGTGATTAACACCCAAAGAGTACTAAGGTTTGATCATGTTTTTCTCGTGAGAGAAGTTTAGTCAACGGGTCTGTCACATTTAGAGCCGTATGTATTTTTGCAAATATTCTATGTCTACAATGCTTTGCACGGAGCTACTGTAGCTTAATTGCTCCCACTTTCAATGTGTATCCAGATTGATACTTAGAGTCATCTGGATCGGTGTAAAAGCTTGCACCGATGTAACTCTTTACAACGAATTCTTTTATCACCTCCATAATCGAGAAACATCTCCTTAGTCCTTACTAAGGATATTCTTGACCGCTGTCTAGTGATCTACTCCTAGATCAAAATTGTAGTCCCTTGCCAAACTCAAAGCAAGGTATACAATAGGTCTGGTACACAACATAGCATACTTTATAGAACCTATGACTAAGGCATAGGGAATGACTTTCATTTCTATCTTCTGCCGTGGTCGGGCTTTGAGTCTTACTCAATTTCACACCTTGTAACACAGGCAAGAACTCTTTCTTTGACTGTTCTATTTTGAACTACTTCAAAATCTTGTCAAGGTATGTACTCATTGAAAAAAACTTATTAAGCGTCTTGATCTATCTATATAGATCTTGATGCTCAATATGTAAGCAGCTTCACCGAGGTTTTTCATTGAAAAACTTTTATTCAAGTATCCTTTTATGCTATCCAGAAATTCTACATCATTTCTAATCAACAATATGTCATCCACATATAATATCAGAAATTCTACAGAGCTCCCACTCACTTTCTTGTAAATACAGTCTTCTCCAAAAGTCTGTATAAAACCATATGCTTTGATCACACTATCAAAGCGTTTATTCCAACTCCGAGGGGCTTGCACCAGTCCATAAATGGATTGCTGGATCTTGCACACTTTGTTAGCACCTTTCGGATCAACAAAACCTTCTGGTTGTATCATATACAACTCTTCTTTAAGAAATATCCATTTAAGGAATGCAGTTTTGACATCCATTTGCCAGATTTCATAAAATGTGGCAATTGCTAACATGATTCAGACAGACTTAAGTATCATTACGAGTGAGAAAATCTCATCGTATTCAACACCTTGAACTTGTCGAAAACCTTTCGCAACAAGTCGAGCTTTGTAGATAATAACACTACTATCAGTATCCATCTTCCTCTTGAAGATCCATTTATTTAACTTGGCTTGCTGATCATCGAGCAAGTCAACCAAAGTCCACACGTTGTTCTCATACATGGATCCTATCTCAGATTTTATGGCCTCAAGCCATTTCACGAAATCCGGGCTCATCATTGCTTCCTCATAGTTCGTAGGTTCATCATGGTCTAGTAACATGACTTCCAGAACAGGATTACCGTACCACTCTGGTGCGGATCTTACTCTGGAAGACCTACGAGGTTCGGTAGCAACTTGATCTGAAGTTTCATGATCATCATCATTAACTTCCTCACTAATTGGTGTAGGAATCACTGGAACTGATTTCTGTGATGAACTACTTCCCAATAAGGGAGAAGGTACAATTACCTCATCAAGTTCTACTTTCCTCCCACTCACTTCTTTCGAGAGAAACTCCTTCTCTAGAAAGGATCCATTCTTAGCAAGGAATATTTTGCCTTCGGATCTGTGATAGAAGGTGTACCCAACAGTTTCCTTTTGGGTATCCTATGAAGACACATTTCTCCGATTAGGGTTCAAGCTTATTAGGTTGAAGTTTTTTCACATAAGCATCGCAGCCCCAAACTTTAAGAAATGACAACTTTGGTTTCTTGCCAAACCACAGTTCATAAGGCGTCGTCTCAACGGATTTAGATGGTGCCCTTTTTAAAGTGAATGCAATTGTCTCTAATGCATAACGCCAAAATGATAGTGGTAAACCGATAAGAGACATCATAGATCACACAATATCCAATAAAGTGAGGTTACGACGTTCGGACACACCATAATGATGTGGTGTTCCAGGTGGTGTGAGTTGTGAAACTATTCCACATTGTTTTATATGAAGGCCAAACTCGTAACTCAAATATTCTCCTCCATGATCAGATCGTAGAAACTTTATTTTCTTGTTACGACGATTCTCCACTTCACTCTAAAATTCTTTGAACTTTTCAAATGTTTCAGACTTGTGTTTCATTAAGTAGATATACCCATATCTGCTCAAATCATCTGTGAAGGTCAGAAAATAACAATACTCACCACGAGCATCAACACTCATTGGATCACATACATCGGTATGTATTATTTCCAATAAGTCAGTAGCTCGTTCCATTGTTCTGGAGAACGGAGTTTAGTCATCTTGCCCATAAGGCATGGTTTGCAAGCATCAAGTGATTCATAATCAAGTGATTCCAAAATTCCATCAGCATGGAGTTTCTTCATGCGCTTTACACCAATATGACCTAAACGGCAGTGCCACAAATAAGTTGCACTATCATTATTAACTTTGCATCTTTGGACTTCAATATTATGAATATGTGTATCACTACGATCGAGATCCAACAAACCATTTTCATTGGGTGTATGACCATAGAAGGTTTTATTCATGTAAATAGAACAACAATTATTCTCTAACTTAAATGAATAACGGTATTGCAATAAACATGATCTAATCATATTTATGCTCAATGCAAACACCAAATAACATTTATTTAGGTTCTACAGTAATCTCGAAAGTATAGGGAGTGTACGATCATGATCACATTAATCTTGGAACCACTTCCAACACACATCGTCACTTCACCCTCAACTAGTCTCTGTTTATTCTGTAACTCCTGTTTCGAGTGACTAATCTTAGCAACCGAACAAGTATCAAATACTCAGGGGCTACTATAAACACTAGTAAGGTACACATCAATAACCTGTATATCAAATACACCCTTGTTCACTTTGCCATCCTTCTTATCCACCAAATATTCAGGGCATTTCCGCTTCCAGTGACCATTTCCTTTGAAGTAGAAGCACTCAGTCTCAGGCTTTGGTCTAGCTTTGGGCTTCTTCATGGGAGTGACAACTTGCTTGTCATTCTACTTGAAGTTCCCTTTCTTTCCCTTTGCCCTTTTGTTGAAACTAGTGGTCTTGTCGTTCATCAACACTTTGATGCTCTTTCTTGATTTCTACCTTCATTGATTTCAACATCACAAAGAGCTCAGGAATCATTTTTGTCATCCCTTGCATACTATAGTTCATCACAAAGTTCCAGTAACTTGGTGATGGTGACTAGAGAACTCTGTCAATCACTATCTTATCTGGAAGATTAACTCCCACTTGATTCAAGCGATTGTAGTACTCAGACAATCTAAGCACTTGCTCACTAGTTGAGCAATTCTCCGCCATCTTTTAGGCGAAGTATTTGTCAGAGGTCTCATACCTCTTGACACGGGCATGAGTCTGAAATACCAATTTAAGTTCTTGGAACATCTCGTATGCTCTGTGACGTTTCAAAAATGTTTTTGAAGTCCCGGTTCTAAGCCATAAAGCATGGTGCACTAAACTATCAAGTAGTCATCATATTGAGCTAGCCAAACATTCATAACGTCTACATCTGCTCCTGCAATAGGTCTGTCACCTAGCGGTTCATCAAGGACATAATTCTTCTGTGCAGCAATGAGGATAAACCTCAGATCATGGACCAAGTCCGCATCATTGCTACTATCATCTTTCAACTTAGTTTTCTCTAGGGACATATAAAAAAACATAGGGAAGCTATAACGCGAGCTATTGATCTATAACATAATTTGCAAAATACTATTAGGACTAAGTTCATGATAAATTAAAGTTCAATTAATCATATTACTTAAGGACTCCCACTTAGATAGACATCCCTCTAATCATCTAAGCGATCACGTGATCCAAATCAACTAAACCATGTCCGATCATCACATGAGATGGAGTAGCTTTCAATGGTGAACATCAGTATGTTGATCATATCTACTATATGATCCACGTTCGACCTTTCCGCCTTAGTGTTCTGAGGCCATATCTGTATATGCTAGGCTCGTCAAGTTTAACCCGAGTATTCCGCGTGTGCAACTATTTTGCACCCGTTGTATTTGAACATAGAGCCTATCACACCCGATCATCACGTGGTGTCTCAGCACGAAGAACTTTTGCAATGGTGCATACTTAGGGAGAACACTTATACCTTGAAATTTAGTGAGAGATCATCTTATAATGCTACCGTCAAACAAAGCAAAATGAGATGCATAAAGGATAAACATCACATGCAATCAATATAAGTGATATGATATGGCCATCATCATCTTGTGCTTGTGATCTTCATCTCCGAAGCACCGTCATGATCACCATCGTCACCGGCGTGACACCTTGATATCCATCGTAGCATCATTGTCGTTTCACCACCTATTGCTTCTACGACTATCGCTACCGCTTAGTGATAAAGTAAAGCAATTACAGGGCGATTGCATTGCATACAATAAAGCGACAACCATATGGCTCCTACTAGTTGTTGATAACTCGATTACAGAACATGATCATCTCATACAATAAAATATAGCATCACGTCTTGACCATATCACATCACAACGTGCCCTGCAAAAACAAGTTAGACGTCCTCTACTTTGTTGTTGCAAGTTTTACGTGGCTGCTACGGGCTGAGCAAGAACCGTTCTTACCTACGCATCAAAACCACAACGATAGTTCGTCAAGTTAGTGCTGTTTTAACCTTCTCAAGGACCGGGCGTAGCCACACTCGGTTCAACTAAAGTTGGAGAAACTAACACCCGCCAGCCACCTATGTGCAAAGCACGTCGGTAGAACCAGTCTCGCGTAAGCGTACGCGTAATATCGGTCTGGGCCGCTTCATCCAACAATACCGCCGAACCAAAGTATGACATGCTGGTAAGCAGTATGACTTGTATCGCCCACAACTCACTTGTGTTCTACTCGTGCATATAACATCTATGCATAAAACCAGGCTCGGATGCCACTGTTGGGGAATGTAGTAATTTCAAAAAAATTCCTACACACATGCAAGATCATGGTGATGCATAACAACAAGAGGGGAGAGTATGTCCACGTACCCTCGTAGACTGTAAGCGGAAGCGTTAGCACAACGCGGTTGATGTAGTCGTATGTCTTCACGATCCGACCGATCAAGTACCGAATGCACGGGACCTCCGAGTTCAGCACACGTTCAGCTTGATGACGTCCCTCGAACTCCGATCCAGCCGAGCTTCGAGGGAGAGTTCCGTCAGCACGACGGTGTGGTGACAATGATGATGTTCTACCGACACAGGGCTTCGCCTAAGCACCGCTACGATATTATCGAGGTGGAATATGGTGGAGGGCGGCACCGCACACGGCTAATAGATCTTAAGGATCAATTGTTGTGTCTCAAAGGGTTGCCTCCCTCCCCGTACATAAAGGAGTGGAGGAGGGGGAGGGGGCCGGCCACCCTAGGCGCTCCCCTTGAGGAGTCCTACTCCCACCGGGAGTAGGACTCCCCCCTTCCATGTTGGAGTAGGAGAGGAG
>NC_041385.1:98656844-98662175 GCF_002162155.2 Triticum dicoccoides
CCCCCGGAACCATTCCGGTGTCCGAATATAGTCGTCCAATATATTAATCTTCATGTCTCGACCATGTCGAGACTCCTCGTCATGTCCGTGATCACATCTGGGACTCCGAACTACCTTCGGTACATCAAAATACATAAACTCATAATATAACCGTCATCGAACTTTAAACGTGCGGACACTACAGGTTCGAGAACTATGTAGACATGACCGAGACACGTCTCTGGTCAATAACCAATAGCGGAACCTGGATGCTCATATTGGCTCCCACATATTCTACGAAGATCTTTATCGGTCAAACCGCATAACAAGATACGGTGTTCCCTTTGTCATCGGTATGTTACTTGCCCGAGATTCGATCATCGGTATCTCAATACCTAGTTCAATCTCGTTACCGGCAAGTCTCTTTACTCGTTACGTAATGCATCATCCCGCAACTAACTCATTAGCTACATTGCTTGCAAGGCTTATAGTGATGATCATTACCGAGAGGTCCCAGAGATACCTCTCCGACAACCGGAGTGACAAATCCTAATCTCGTAATACGCCAACTCAACATGTACCTTCGGAGACACCTGTAGAGCTCCTTTATAATCACCAAGTTACGTTGTGACGTTTGGTAGCACACAAAGTGTTCCTCCGGTAAACGGGAGTTGCATAATCTCATAGTCATAGGAACATGTATAAGTCATGAAGAGAGCAATAACAACATACAAAATGATCAAGTGCTAAGATAACGGAATGGGTCAAGTCAATCACATCATTCTCTAATGATGTGATCCCGTTAATCAAATGACAACTCATGTCTATGGCTAGGAAACTTAACCATCTTTGATTCAACGAGCTAGTCAAGTAGAGGCATACCAGTGAGACTTTGTTTGTCTATGTATTCACACATGTACTAAGTTTCCGGTTAATACAATTCTAGCATGAATAATAAACATTTATCATGAAATAAGGAAATAAATAATAACTTTATTATTGCCTCTAGGGCATATTCCCTTCATATATGTTCTTTAGTAGATTTTAATATGAACTACTAGTACATACTCCAAACACTTATGTATAGACGTATTTTAGAGTGTAGATTCACTCATTTTGCTCCATATGTAGCACTCTCCCTCGCCCCTCTACCCTCGCCCGCGTGGTGGACGTGCAGCAATTCATTTCGTCTCATATAGCCAAAACGATATATACTGCACTACCATTATTGCTCGACTTCCCGAAGAGGCGAAGAGCCAATTGCAAGGTTAATATTTTGGAGATGCCAAGTGCAAGGTTATAGGAGAACGAGTAGTAGGTGCCGCGTCATTTATAAATAAAGTTTTTTTTTCAGTGGCACGTACACAATAAGATAGGTTCATATGGAGAGAAAAGGAAACCGCTCCACTATATACATAGTCAGGACGGGCCAGCCTACACGGTTGCTTGCTGGGGTTGCTCTCTTCACACTCTCTCGCACAAAATGACTGTGGCCACATCTCTAACATCCCGGCGGATCACGTCCGGCGGGGGAAGGGGTGGATGCTTAGTGTAGATGCGGTCGCCGTCGCCGACGGCGAAAACCCACTGTCGGCACGTCCCGACCAGGGGTCCCCGCCGTTCTTTCTCACAAAGCTGGTGAGGTTGCCTTCGTCCCTTGCTCACTGCCGCGACGTGGGCAGTTGCCTCCTCCCACCGCTCTCCTCAAGGTTGAGCTACATCCCTCAGGTACAACTCCCTTTACAGCCGGTTTGCACCACTGCTCCAGCTGCCCACATCACTCCATGTGGATATTTCTCTACTTCTTTGCCCGCACATACCTCTACTGGCTTCTACGTACTATATTTGTGATGAGTTAATGTCTCATCAACTAGTCCCAGTAATCTTATTCTAATCACGCTTCTTCAATTTCTTTGCCACAGGGATACTCATCTCGATTTTGGTGAAACTGCACAAAATGATCCGATGGTCAAAAGGTTGCAAACTTCATTTCTTAGGAAGCTGGAACGTTGCCAACAAATTGAAGCCTGGTTAGGGTTCATGGTTCAAGGGCTAGGGACTGCATGGATCATTTTTTTCTTTAGTTGCCTTTGTTCCAAAATAAGTGTCAACTTTAGTAGTAGTACAACTTTTTAGTAAAGTTTGCATAAAGTTGAGACACTTATTTTGGAACGGAGGGAGTACATATTTGCTATGATCTGTCAATCATTGAGATGCAATAGCATGCATGTTAGTCTCCTTTGTATTTGATGACATCTTGCAACGGGTAACCTTGGACGCAAGATACATGTAACAGAAGCTGGAAGCTTCATAGCATTGTACAAATTTATCTCGCTGATAAATTACAGTACGTACTATACTAGTACTTCCTCCGTTCCTAAATATAAGTCTTTGTAGAGATTTCACCATGAACCACATGCGGATGTATATAGATGCATTTTAAGTGTAGATTCATTCATTTTGTTCCGTATGTAGTTCACCTAGTGGAATCTCTACAAAGATTATCTACTCCACTACTAGGAATTCTCTATCCTCTCCTTGAGCCACATCATCAAAATTAATGTAGCCGCTAGATGAACTAAATATGTCCATAATAGTCTTCTGATCTAGACGTTGAGAGGCTCCGCACTAAGCCACATGCAAGCATGCAGAAATACCGTGGCATGCATGTGAGTGGGTTTTAAATCACATCAACATGTCTGCATGCAAGCATGCACCAGTAGCATGCATGTAAGTGAGCTTTTAAGTCCCATTAACATGTCAAAAAGAAAAATATAATCCCATTATGCAGTAGGAGTTGGCTGATCTTTTTTCCTTATGTGGGATGATCTAAATGATGATGGGAGTTTTTTTAGTTTGGCTACCACATTTGTCATGCAGTTATAGAGTTTTTTTAGTTCTATAAAATCGATAATTTTACGCAGAGAGATATACGGCTGTTCCGCGGCAACGTGCGGGGACTCATCTAGTATTTAGGAATGGAGGGAGTACTATGTAAAGAGTTAGGTGTCGCACGGTGTCCAGAAAATATGGTGATAGCGTGAGGTGGGCCATGTAATCACTGAGCCTGTGTGTTTTCACTGCTCTTGCACTCCTCCGCTGTAAGAATGGAGAAAATTGTAATCTAGTAGTACCTCCTTTCGCCGAAAGCGTGGGACATCCAGCAGTCCTACCACCTCAGTAATAAAGACCAATGAGCCGTCAAATCACATAGACCCAACAGTAAGTAGGACGGACGAAGAAACCATCACGCTTGCGCCAGTGAGAGGTCGCGTCCGCTCTGCTCGGGCATGAATGCGGCACCGATTCTTTGGAGCGGCGCTGACCATTTTGGGTGGGAAGCGCGCGCGGGCGATGGAGGGGCTTTGGGTGGGCCAGGCTGGTCAGGAGCGGGTGTGGCAGCTGTCCGCCTGTCCCTACCGGACACGCCCGGAAACGATAGGATGCACTGACTCTCGCAGCTAAAATCATACACTACACACCATCTCTTTGTAGGAGTAGGTCGATCTGTCGCTCTCTCTAATACAGACATGCTGTTGAACACACACACACACATGCACACACACACACCTTGGTCCCGCTGCACCTTCTAACGTGACTTATTACACCTAGACGGAGGGAGTAGTAAGTACGAGATACGGTGGCACACTGACTTAGGTCGAATACAAGTGCCCAAAATTGTGTGCATGTTATAATAAGGATTCACTTTGAAAGAACATGCGGTGCCCCCATGTTTGGTTTTGGTAATTGATGACAATCTCTATGGACTAATGGTTGCCTTGAGTTATATTTGAAGGTTTTGTCCATAGGCTTTTCTTGAAGTCCATGTGTTGGTTTCAAGGAGTTTATGAGTTGACCAAGGTGCTATTAAGGAATTATCCAAAGATTGGTCATGTGAGTGTTGAGCTTATTTCAAGCATGTCTTGAAGAAGAAGAAGATTGTGTGATCATTCATGTTTACCTTCAAGACATCATCCAAATGAATAGAGTTGGAAAGATTCAAGGTTGATCAAGACTAAGTCAAGAGTGAATCAAGTTGATCAACAAACAAAGCGTAGAAGATGTACCGAGAGGGATCAAGCGATCCCATGGTATGGTAAGCATTGTCAATTACGCTTTGTGTACTAACCATGATCTTCGTGAGAGTTCTTTGTGGGGTTAGGTTGTGGTGTGCAAGTTCAAGTGAAGCATCACGAAGAGATCAAATGCTTGAAGCTTTCCGTCCATTTTGGCGACAATGGACTTGTGAAGATGTGCGGAAGAGTGGCTCACCCATAGTGGATTATGGGGGAGCAATCAACTAGTCTTCATCGAGCCAACGCAATCAAAAAAGGTGGTCCAACTTGAGGGAGTCAAGATTGTCATCATCTAGCTCAAGTGGACCATGTGCAAGGCAAAGGTTTTCCCTTGATAGGTTTTCCATTTTACCGGTCTCATGATGGTAGTTGGGAGACCGGGTTTTAGGTTCGATTGCCGTACTATCAAGGGGGGCTCTCGATGGGTAACTTGATCGTATCATTCATACATAGCTCAAACCATTGCATCCTTGCATCATCTTTCTTCGTTATTGTTTGGTTCTCTTTGTGAGATTTGGAGCTTATGGTCATCTTGATGACAAGCTCGACTTCATCGAAAACGGAGTTCACATGCGTCTTCTATGATGTTTTCGATGTTGGAGGTTCTGTCGGTTCTTCTCTGTTGGAGGTTTCTCTCTTTTTGTGTAACGCCCCGGTTCCAATGCGCCAGGTGTATGTCAGTTATTCGCCGTTGTTGCCATGTCATTTGCTTGCGTGTTGCATGTTATCATGTCATCATGTGCATTGCATTGCATACGTGTTCGTCTCATGCATCCGAGCATTTTCCCCGTTGTCCGTTTTGCAATCTCGCGCTCCTATGCCCTCCGACGTTCCCGTTTTGTCTCTCGTTGTGAGCGGGTGTTAAACGTTCTCGGAATGGACCGAGTCTTGCCAAGTGGCCTTGGTATAGCACCGGTAGACCGCCTGTCAAGTTTCGTGCCATTTGGAGTCCGTTTGATACTCCAACGGTTAACCGGGTAACCGCAAAACCCCTCTTTCTCTTTGCAGCCCAACACCCTTCCAAACTGGCCCAAAACCCGTCTAACTCCCCTCCATGCTCTCGGTCGTTCGATCACGATCGTGTGGGCAAAAACCGCTCCTCATTTGGACTCTCCTAGCTCCCTCTACCTATATATATGTGATTCCCCCCGAAATCCCGCAGTCCAAACCATAGAAATTCCCCTCGCGCCGCCGGACGTTTCTTCCCCGCCGACGGACATGTCCGAATCGCCACCGCCACCCACAGCCAACGGGGGCCTGCCACGTGGCCGCCTCC
>NC_041385.1:98662425-98669604 GCF_002162155.2 Triticum dicoccoides
CCCCAAGCGTCCTCCGCGCCCGCGCGCGTCGCCGCCCGCCGGATCCTCGCCGGCGCCTCCCCGCCGCCGCACGCCTTGGCCCCTCTGCCCCGCCACCGTCTGCCCCGGTCGCTGGACCTCGCGCCGGCCACCGCGCGTTGAGCGCCCCGCCGCCTCCGTCCGCCTCCGCCGCCGCCCAGGACGCCGGCGCCGCCGTCCTCCTCTGTCGGCGCCGCCCCGCCATCGCCCCTCCTCCATCTCCGGCCACCGCGTCCCGCATCTCCGGCGAGATCCGATCTGGCCACCTCATTCCCCGTGCCGAAACCCTAAGGTTGACTTTCCCCCCTCTGAAAATTCCTAAGTCCCAGATTTTTGACATTATCATGCCATGTTCATCGCACTGTATCTCTGCATCCGTAGCTCCGTTTTGTGCGCGTAATGTGTCAAATTGTTCGCCTCGACGAGTACATCATTTCATTCCATTGCATCATATTAATTTGAGGTCATCTTGATGCCTGAATAATCGTTGTAAGAGTGCTTCATGATGTTTTCTGCTGCCTGTTAACAGAACTTGCACTTTTGTCATTTTTGCCATGATTGATGTGTGCATCCTATGAGGTTGATGTCTACATGTGTTTTGAACTATGCCATGTATTATTTACAGAGGTGCTTACCATGTATTTTTGTGATCAATGTGGTGACCAACACAAGCATGCAAACTAGGCATCGTGATGTTCCTGATTTTAGTCCCTGTTCTGCTGTTATTTTGATGCCATGCAAACTTGATGCTACAGAGAGATCCATGCATATTTTTAGATACTTCAGTAAGGATGTTTTGAACATATGGTTATTTTCTATCCATTAATGCCTATGGTTGAAATTATGGAGTAGTCTAGCATGTCATTTTCGTGCTCTACTTTTGCTTCAAAATGTTTCCTGGCAGATTGTTTACATGTTATTCAATTTTGCCAAGGTTGTTGTAGTTGATCCTTGCATGCTATGGACTTGTTCTTGCCTTGGTTTGTTTCATAAACATGTCTTCTTGATGATGCTATGCTTATCTTGTTATGCAATGACTTGTGGTGAGTGAATCGAGCTTGTTAAGTAGTGTACTTGATGTTGCTGTTTTGCTAGGCTGAATCTGTTATTTCGTGATGCTATATAAACATGTTGCTACTAGTCATTCTATGCATAATGTGGAGATGATCATTAAACATGTTTTGTTCTACATGTGTTGCTCTATCCATCCATGCCCCTGGTAGAATTTATATCTTGTTGTAGCTTGTTCATATCTTGATCCAAAGTTGCTTCATAATGTTGTTGTCAGCCTGTTAACATTAAGTTCAGATGTTCCCATGATTGTTGCTAGTGATCCATGCATCCTATGAACTTTCCATTGCCATTCTTAGCTTCGTAAACATGCCTTCTTAATGTTGGTTGCCTTGCCATGCCATGTATTGCTCTGTAGTGAGTTGCACAAGCTCATCAACATGCCTTCATAATTCTGTTTCTGCCATGTTTGAATCTGTATTATAACTTGCCATGTTTACGTGGGTGCCATCATATTTTATGTTCCTTTTTGGCTTATGGTAAGTAAGGGACTTTTGATCTATGCATTTAGTAGATTCATTCCATGCCTTTGTTTGCCATTATAAGTTCCTGTAACATGTTGTTTGATAGCTCTAAACGTTGCAACCTGATGTTATTTTCTGCAAAGTCTGAAATTGTTATTACTTGCAACCTTGCCATGTGTGTTTGAGCATGTTCTAGTGATTTCTGGAGATAGCTCAGTGTTCATGTTTTGTTATGCTTTACCTGTACTTCATGCCCATGCCTTTTTTTCTTGTTGAGGTCATGTAGCATGTTGTTTTGATGCTTGCAATATGCCTAGTTGCTGTCTTGGACAGCTTGTCCTTTAAACTTGTTTCATGTGTGTGTGTTGAACCGTTGCTCCGTTTTGAGTGTGCTCTATATGAAACTTGCTTGTTTTTGTGTGTGTAGCTTCATATTATCATGTTGCAACCTTGTTTTGAGGTGTTTGCTTGATGTTTTGGTGCATTTTGCATCAATGCCATGTTTAACTTGTTTTGCTCATATCTTCTAGGCGTAACTCCGAACTAAATGAACTTTATATGTAACTTGACTAGAATCTCGTGTAGATCATCTTGGTGCATCTTAACTTGCTGTTTAACAACTTGAACATCATGTTTGCTCAGATCTGGACCAACTTCGTAATTTGCATATGAGGACTTACCGAAATTGTTATATGTTGTTCCCGGCCTCATTTAAACTTGCCTTGATGTGTTGCTCTTGTTTGCATCATCTCTTGCCATGAGTAGCTTCATGTAGCTTTGTCATGCATCATGCTTGTTTGTGCATCATGTCTTGTTCATGTGTGGTGTGTTTACCATGTTGTGTGCTTCTTTTCGATAGTTCCTGTTTCGTTGCGATCGTGAGGATTCGTTCATCTATGCTTGGTTCGTCTTCGTGGCTTCATCTTCTTCATGGACTCGTTCTTCTTCCTAGCGGGATTTCAGGCAAGATGACCGCTACCCTGGATCTCACTACTATCATTGCTATGCTAGTTGATTCGTTCTATCGCTATGCTGCGCTACCTATCACCTGTTTATCAAGCCTCCCATATTGCCATGAACCTCTAACATTTGATACCTTTCCTATGCAAACCGTTGTTTGGCTATGTTACCGCTTTTGCTCAGCCCCTCTTATAGCATTGCTAGTTGCAGGTGAAGTTGAAGATTGCTCCATGGTGGACAGAATTTTGGTTGGGATATCACAATATCTCTTATATTATTAATGCATCTATATACTTGGTAAAGGGTGAAAGACTCGACCTTTTGCCTGGTGTTTTGTTCTACTCTTGCCGCCCTAGTTTCCATCATACCGGTGTTATGTTCCCGGATTTTGCGTTCCTTACGCGGTCGGGTGATTTATGGGACCCCCTTTGACAGTTCGCTTTGAATAAAACTCCTCCAGCAAGGCCCAACATTGGTTTTACCATTTGCCTCACCACCACCTATACCTTTCCCTTGGGTCGGCCAACCCGAGGGTCATCTTTATTTTAGCCCCCCCGGGCCAGTGCTTGTCTAAGTGTTGGTCCGAACCGAGCAACCTGCGGGGCCACCTCGGGGCAACTCGAGGGCTGGTTTTACTCGTAGCTTGACTTATCCGGTGTTGCCCTGAGAACGAGATATGTGCAGCTCCTATCGGGATTGTCGGCGCATTGGGCGGCTTTGCTGGTCTTGTTTTACCATTGTCGAAATGTCTTGTAAACCGGGATTCTGAGTCTGATCGGGTCTTCCTGGGAGAAGGTATATCCTTCGTTGATCGCGAGAGCTTATCATGGGCTAAGTTGGGACACCCCTGCAGGGTATAATCTTTCGAAAGCCGTGCCTGCGGTTATAGGCAGATGGGAATTTGTTAATGTTCGGTTGTAGATAACTTGACACTTGACTTAATTAAAACGCATCAACCGAGTGTGTAGCCGTGATGGTCTCTTTTCGGCGGAGTCCGGGAAGTGAACATGGTTTTTGGGTTATGTTTGACGTAAGTAGGAGTTCAGGATCACTTCTTGATCATTGCTAGCTTCACGACCGTTCCTTTTGCTCTCTTCTTGCTCTTATTTGCATATGTTAGCCACCATATATGCTTAGTCACTGCTGCAGCCTCACCACTTTACCCCTTCCTTTCCCTTTAAGCTTTGTTAGTCTTGATACCCATGTTAATGGGATTGTTGAGTCCTCGAGGCATACAGATTACTACAACAATAGTTGCAGGTACAGGTTATTCGATGATCATGACGCGAGAGCGATTCTTGCTTGCGTTGAGTTCTTCTTCTGCTTCTTCGATCAGGGGATAGGTTCCAGGTCAGCAGCCTGGGCTAGCAGGGTGGATGTCGTTTGAGTTTCTGTTTGTGTATCATCCGTAGTCGGATGTTGCTCTTATGTATTGTGATGTTGTATTCGTGTGGCATTGTATGCCTTATGTATGTATCCCCATCTATTATGTAATGTTGATGTAATGATATCCACCTTGCAAAAGCGTTTCAATATGCGGGTCTATCCTTGGTGGGACCTTCGAGTTCCTTTTGGATAGGGTCACATATTGGACGTGACAAGTTGGTATCAGAGCCTCGACCGACCCTAGGAGCCCCCTTGATTGATCGTGTAGTTTGGCCGTTGTTGAGTCTAGAAGAAAACTGTTTTCGGAGTCTAGTTATATCGGAGAGTAGGAATTCCTTTTACTCCTCATCCCCTTTGTCGCTCTGGTAAGGAATATTGACATAGGTGTTTTGTATTACTTCTCTTCCCCTTCAAATTTTCTTTAAGATCACGCAGTTGTTTTTTGATGGTTGGTTCCCAGCTCTTTTCATCCGGTGCATTTTCGTCAAGTTGACTCGAGCCTCTTCATCTTTGCCAAGTCCAATCCTCAGTTGTTTTCTTTCCCACCCGCCCACCCTTCTTCTTCTCAGAACCGGAGTCCGTAATCGAGTATCCATCCTACTCGTGTGAAGTCTTTGCTTTCTTTCCTCAATGATTTCAACAGGTGTTTTCTCTTCAAGATATTCGTCGTTTCCCGTTCCAAGTTGTCTTTGTTTTCCCGCCCTCCCACCCTTTTCGTCCCGGATTCTGACTCTCTCTCGACCATCTATTTCATTCGTGTGGAGCCTCTTCAGTCTTTCGTAAATCATTTCAACCGGTGAATTCTTGTCTCGTTTGACAGTCTTCATCTCTTTTCTAGTGGATTCAATTCAAGTTTTCGATGTTGTTCGTATTATTTTCCTTGGATCAAGTGTTCTCCTTGCTCGTTTGCCTCTCGTCATTCAATCATTCCGGAGTTCAAGACATCTCAAGAGATTCGTCTGTGTTCCAATTAATTCGAGGTTGTCACCTCATTCAAATATTTCAATTGTTCCGGTGCATCATCTACCTCTTCAAATATCCTTTTTCAACGGTGTATTCTCTTCAGTGGGCCCTAACCCACAGGTCTTTTCCCAGGATCTTACCTGACTCTCCTAATTTCCCCGGAGTGATTCTCAATTCTTTTCAAGTCTGACGTAAGAATGAATTTGATCAGTCAGATGCTTTTCCAAGATCGATTTCAAATCATTTTCATTGTTGGCTCAACCTCTTTGCCTTTCATTCTCCCGGAGTGTCTCAGTAATTTTGGTGCTATTTCTCATCGTCATTTGAAGACCGAAGAAGAGTTTTCCTCTAAGTCTTGTCCGTTCTCTCGAAGATTCGTGGTTCTAGCTTCATATCATCCTCTCGAATTATTTCAGTTTGTCAGATATTCTTTCCTACCATCCGGAGTTTGTCAGGAGTAATTTTTCCCGTTTCTTTTCACCGAAGGCCATCATTCCAGCTATCATTCTCTATTTATCCCGATGCCTCGTTCAAATGTTCTTTAATCATCTTCTTATCTCTTTGTTCTTTTGCATCTAAATCCCCTCTAACATATTTGTTCCTTCTAATTCTTCCCGGTGATTCATTCTCGTTCGTCAGTCAATTTTGAATTCTAACGGTGGTTCTTTCAAGATTCTTTTTCTTTAATTATCATTTTAATCCATTCGTTCTTTCGAATCCTACCGGTGGTTCATGAAGACCTTCTCAAGTTTGCGATATGTTACTTCTCAATCCTTTTCAAGAAGAATAAGTAATATGCAAAATCCATTGATTGTCATCAATTTAATTTGATGAAGGATAAGAAAACAATAAATCTTATTCTTATTTCATCAGAGTGATTAATCCCTTCCTTCGAAGTTTGTTCGTGAGGAATAAATTCTAGTTCCAAGTGTTTTCATCTTTTCTTTTCCGGAGTTCAAATTTCCTCGGTCATTTCGTCGGAACCTCCATCTAAATCATCGCAAGGCTCATCTTATTCTTTTATCCTTCAATTCTATATCATCATCCTTTTGTACCGGAGTTCTTCATGTTGGTTCGTCATGATTAAATTCATTCTTTCAAGAGTTCATCAAGATTCTTATCGGAGGAGCTCAAGTATCTTTCCTTCTTGATTTTCGAAGTGCAATTAATTCTCCGTCTTCTTTTGAAGTGGAGTTTTGCATTCTTTCGTTCTTCTCAGCTATTCAATCATTTCCATTTGTGGCCAGCTATCACCTTATGTCTTGAGATGTTTTCCATAAGTCCACAACAAGCTTATTCTTTTCGTTGTTGATTTTTCTCAACAACTCCGTTCAACCATTCCTTCTAAGTTCTTTTCATTCCATTCTTTCAATCCTTTCCGGAGGTTTTGTGTCATGTCTTCATCAAGTATCACTCCATCCTCTCTAGTTCTTGTTCTATTCCTCCATGTTTCAGCCAGAGTGCTGCCTAAATCCTTTCAGTCTTATTCGTTTTCTTATCTAGTTCTAACCGGAGTGGTTTCATAGTCTATCTGATTCCATGAGATTTTGATCCTTGTCATTCTTGTCGTTCCTCTCTTATTCTCGAGAGCTCTTGATTATTGGCTTCTTCTCTTCAATTCTTGTTTCACCTCATCCCCTTTTTCCCTTCCGTCTCGGTCCTAAGATCTCGGGACGAGATCTATTGTTAGTGGAGGAGTGTTGTAACGCCCCGGTTCCGATGCGCCAGGTGTCTATCAGTTATTCGCCGTTGTTGCCATGTCATTTTCTTGCGTGTTGCATGTTATCATGTCATCATGTGCATTGCATTGCATATGTGTTCGTCTCATGCATCCGAGCATTTTCCCCGTTGTCCGTTTTGCAATCCGGCGCTCCTTGTCCTCCGGCGTTCCCGTTTTGTCTCTCGTTGTGAGCGGGTGTTAAACGTTCTCGGAATGGACTGAGTCTTGCCAAGTGGCCTTGGTATAGCACAGGTAGACCGCCTGTCAAGTTTCGTGCCATTTGGAGTCCGTTTGATACTCCAACGGTTAACCGGGTAACCGCAAAACCCCCCTTTCTCTTTGCAGACCAACACCCTTCCAAACTGGCCCAAAACCCATCTAACTCCCCTCCATGCTCTTGGTCGTTCGATCACAATCGTGTGGGCGAAAACCACTCCTCATTTGGACTCTCCTAGCTCCCTCTACCTATATATATGTGATTCCACCCGAAATCCCGCAGTCCAAACCCTAGAAATTCCCCTCGCGCCGCCAGACGTTTCTTCCCCACCGACGGACATGTCCTAATCGCCGCCGCCGCCTGCAGCCAACGGGGGCCTG
>NC_041385.1:98670089-98685331 GCF_002162155.2 Triticum dicoccoides
CTCCCCGCCGCCGCGGCCATGGCGCTACCGCTGCATGCCTCGGCCCCTCTGCCCCACCGCCGTGTGCCCCGGTCGCTGGACCTCGCGCCGGCCACCGCGCGTCGAGCGCCCCGCCGCCTCCGTCCGCCTCCGCCGCCGCCCAGGACGCCGGCGCCGCCGTCCTCCTCTGTCGGTGCCGCCCCGCCATCGCCCCTCCTCCAGCTCCGGCCGCCGCGTCCCACATCTCCGGCGAGATCCGATCTGGCGAGCTCGTTCCCCGTGCTGAAACCCTAAGGTTGACTTTCCCCCCTCTGAAAATTCCCAAGTCCCAGATTTTTGACATTATCATGCCATGTTCATCGCACTGTATCTCTGCATCCGTAGCTCCGTTTTGTGCGTGTAATACGTCAAATTGTTCGACTCGACGAGTACATAATTTCATTCCATTTCATCATATTCATTTAAGGTCATCTTGATGCCTGAATGATCGTTGGAAGAGTGCTTCATGATGTTTTCTGCTATGTGTTAACAGAACTTGCACTTTTGTCATTTTTTCCATGATTGATGTGTGCATCCTATGAGGTTGATGTCTACATGTGTTTTGAACAATGCCATGTCTTCTTTATAGAGGTGCTTACCATGTATTTTTGTGATCAATGTGGTGACCAGCACAAGCATGCAAACTAGGCATCGTGATGTTCCTGATTTTAGTCCCTGTTCTGCTGTTATTTTGATGCCATGTAAACTTGATGCTACAGAGAGATCCATGCATATTTTTAGATACTTCAGTAAGGATGTTTTGAACATATGGTTATTTTATATCCATTCATGCCTCTGTTTGCAATTATGGAGTAGTCTAGCATGTCATTTTCGTGCTCTACGTTTGCTTCAAAATGTTTCCTGGCAGATTGTTTACATGTTATTCAATTTTGCCAAGGTTGTTGTAGTTGATCCTTGCATGCTATGGACTTGTTCTTGCCTTGGTTTGTTTCATAAACATGTCTTCTTGATGATGCTATGCTTATCTTGTTATGCAATGACTTGTGGTGAGTGAATCGAGCTTGTTAAGTAGTGTACTTGATGTTGCTGTTTTGCTAGGCTGAATCTGTTATTTCGTGATGCTATATAAACATGTTGCTACTAGTCATTCTATGCATAATCTGGAGATGATCATTAAACATGTTTTGTTCTACATGTGTTGCTCTATCCATCCATGCCCCTGGTAGAATTTATAGCTTGTTGTAGCTTGTTCATATCTTGCTCCAAAGTTGCTTCATAATGTTGCTGTCAGCCTGTTAACATTAAGTTCAGATGTTCCCATGATTGTTGCTAGTGATCCATGCATCCTATGAACTTTCCATTGCCATTCTTAGCTTCGTAAACATGCCTTCTTAATGTTGGTTGCCTTGCCATGCCATGTATTGCTCTGTAGTGAGTTGCACAAGCTCACCAACATGCCTTTATAATTCTGTTTCTGCCATGTTTGAATCTGTATTATAACTTGCCATGTTTACGTGGGTGCCATCATATTTTATGTTCCTTTTTGGCTTATGGTCAGTAAGGGACTTTTGATCTATGCATTTAGTAGATTCATTCCATGCCTTTGTTTGCCATGATAAGTTCCTGTAACATGTTGTTTGATAGCTCTAAACATTGCAACCTGATGTTATTTTCTGCAAAGTCTGAAATTGTTATTACTTGCAATCTTGCCATGTGTGTTTGAGCATGTTCTAGTGATTTCTGGAGATAGCTCAGTGTTCATGTTTTGTTATGCTTTACCTATACTTCATGCCCATGCCTTTTGTTTTCTTGTTGAGGTCCTGTAGCATGTTGTTTTGATGCTTGCAATATGCCTAGTTGCTGTTTTGGACAGCTTGTCCTTTAAACTTGTTTCATGTGTGTGTGTTGAACCGTTGCTCCGTTTTGAGTGTGCTCTATATGAAACTTGCTTGTTTTTTTGTGTGTAGCTTCATATTATCATGTTGCAACCTTGTTTTGAGGTGTTTGCTTGATGTTTGGGTGCATTTTGCATCAATGCCATGTTTAACTTGTTTTGCTCATATCTTCTAGGCCGTAACTCCGAACTAAATGAACTTTATATGTAACTTGACTAGAATCTCGTGTAGATCATCTTGGTGCATATTAACTTGCTGTTTAACAACTTGAACATAATGTTTGTTCAGATCTGGATCAACTTCGTAATTTGCATATGAGGACTTACCGGAATTGTTATATGTTGTTCCCGGCCTCATTTAAACTTGCCTTGATGTGTTGCTCTTGTTTGCATCATCTCTTGCCATGAGTAGCTTCATGTAGCTTTTTCATGCATCATGCTTGTTTGTGCATCATGTCTTGTTCATGTGTGGTGTGTTTACCATGTTGTGTGCTTCTTTTCGATAGTTCCTGTTTCGTTGCGATCGTGAGGATTCGTTCGTCTACGCTTGGTTTGTCTTCGTGGCTTCATCTTCTTCATGGACTCGTTCTTCTTCCTAGCGGGATTTCAGGCAAGATGACCGCTACCCTAGATCTCACTACTATCATTGCTATGCTAGTTGATTCGTTCTATCGCTATGCTGCGCTACCTATCACCTGTTTATCAAGCCTCCCATATTGCCATGAACCTCTAACCTTTGATGCCTTTCCTATGCAAACCATTGTTTGGCTATGTTATCGCTTTTGCTCAGCCCCTCTTATAGCATTGCTAGTTGCAGGTGAAGTTGAAGATTGCTCCATGGTGGATAGGATTTTGGTTGGGATATCACAATATCTCTTATATTATTAATGCATCTATATACTTGGTAAAGAGTGGAAGACTCGGCCTTTTGCCTGGTGTTTTGTTCCACTCTTGCCGCCCTAGTTTCTGTCATACCGGTGTTATGTTCCCGGATTTTGTGTTCCTTACGCGGTCGGGTGATTTATGGGACCCCTTTGACAGTTCGCTTTGAATAAAACTCCTCCAGCAAGGCCCAACATTGGTTTTACCATTTGCCTCACCACCACCTATACCTTTCCCTTGGGTCGGCCAACCTGAGGGTCATCTTTATTTTAGCCCCCCCGGGCCAGTGCTTGTCTAAGTGTTGGTCCGAACCGAGCAACCTGCGGGGCCACCTCGGGGCAACTCGAGGGCTGGTTTTACTCGTAGCTTGACTTATCTAGTGTTGCCCTGAGAACGAGATATGTGCAGCTCCTATCGGGATTGTCGGCGCATCGGGCAGCTTTGCTAGTCTTGTTTTACCATTGTCGAAATGTCTTGTAAACCGGGATTCCGAGTCTGATCGGGTCTTCCTGGGAGAAGGTATATCCTTCCTTGATCGCGAGAGCTTATCATGGGCTAAGTTGGGACACCCCTGCAGGGTATAATCTTTTGAAAGCCGTGCCTGCGGTTATAGGCAGATGGGAATTTGTTAATGTTCGGTTGTAGATAACTTGACACTTGACTTAATTAAAACGCATCAACCGAGTGTGTAGCCGTGATGGTCTCTTTTCGGTGGAGTCCGGGAAGTGAACACGGTTTTTGGGTTATGTTTGACGTAAGTAGGAGTTCAGGATCACTTCTTGATCATTGCTAGCTTCACGACCGTTCCTTTTGCTCTCTTCTCGCTCTTATTTGCGTATGTTAGCCACCATATATGCTTAGTCGCTGCTACAGCCTCACCACTTTACCCCTTCCTTTCCCTTTAAGCTTTGTTAGTCTTGATACCCATGGTAATGGGATTGCTGAGTCCTCGTGGCTCATAGATTACTACGACAACAGTTGCAGGTACAGGTTATTCGATGATCATGACGCGAGAGCGATGCTTGCTTGCGTTGAGTTCTTCTTCTGCTTCTTCGATCAGGGGATAGGTTCCAGGTCGGCAGCCTGGGCTAGCAGGGTGGATGTCGTTTGAGTTTTTGTTTGTGTATCATCTGTAGTCGGATGTTGCTCTTATGTATTGTGATGTTGTATTCATGTGGCATTGTATGCCTTATGTATGTATCCCCATCTATTATGTAATGTTGATGTAATGATATCTACCTTGCAAAAGCGTTTCAATATGCGGGTCTATCCTTGGTGGGACCTTCGAGTTCCTTTTGGATAGGGTCGCATATTGGGCGTGACATTTTGTTAGGCATACCTCCCCTGTCTCTTCTTACTATATCCAACAAGCTTGAGTTCGCTCAATTCGGAGCTCATTTGCAGAAGTTATGGCAGTTCTGGTTTTCCTTGGAGTGTACTTGTTTTCGTGGAAGTGGCATAAGGTTAGCACCAGCGGTAGTACCGCTGGACCGGAGCGGTAGTACTGTGTATCGCCACAAGCAGTAGTACCGCTGTCCCATAGCGGTAGTACCGCCCATGGCCATAAGCGGTAGTACGGCTCCGGTTCCGCGCTGGTACCACCTCGACTCGAGACGTGGTTTTCTCGTGTCGGGTTCAGCGGCAGTAGTAGAAGTAGTAGGAGCGGTAGTACCGCTCGTGTGCGGTAGTACCGTGGCTACTACCGCCCCTAGTACCGCTGGGCCAAGCGGCAGTACCGCTGTGGCCAACGGTAGTACCGCTGGCTCCAGCGGTAGTGCCGCTCATTCGGCTCTGCCTCGCCCTCTGTTTTGCTCCGGTCTCTGTGTTCTACCACCCGGGCGGTAGTACCGCTCCCCTGAGCGGGAGTACCGCTCGTGCGCGGACTAAGCACATAATGGCTGGATTCGGGAGCTCCTATAAAAGGGGGTCTTCTTCCCCATTCAACCTTATCCTTCGAGATCGTGTTCTTCCCCCATTGTTGACCTTCTTCGAGCTTGCTAACTCTCAATCCCTCCATGGATTCTTACTAGTTTTTGAGGGAAAAGGGAGAGGAGATCTAGATCCACATTTCCCCCAATCACTTTCTCGTCTATGTGAGGGGAACCCCTTGGATCTAGATCTTGGAGTTCTTGGTGTTCTCCTTCTTGTTTTTCCTCTCATTTTCCTCCCTAGCATTAGTTGCTTCGATGAGATTTGAGAGAGAAGGATTTGGGCACTCCGTGTGCCCTTGCCATTGCATTTGGTGCATCGGTTTGAGTTCTCCACGTGATACGTGGAAGTTACAAGTTGAGAAGCTTATTACTCTTGGGTGCTTGGTACCCTTGAGCTTGTTACTCTTGGGTGTTTGGACACCCTAGAGCTTGTTCCTCTTGGGTGCCTTGGCGCCCTAGATGGTTGGTGTTGTTTGGAGCTCAATCATTGTGGTGTAAAGCTCCGGGCAAGCGTCGGAGTCTCCAATTAGGTTGTGGAGATCGCCCCGAGCAATTTGATGGGTACCGCTGACCGCCCCCAAGGGTTGCCAAAGTGTACGGGTTCGTTGACCGCCCCCAAGAGTTGCCATTTGTACGGGTTTGGTGACCGCCCTCAAGGGTCCCTTAGTGGATTCATTGCATCTTGCATTGTGCGAGGGTGTGAGGAGATTATGGTGGCCCTAGTGGCTTCTTGGGGAGAATTGTGCCTCCACACTGCTCCAAATGGAGATTAGCATCCGCAAGGGTGTGAACTTCGGGATACATCATCGTCTCTGCGTTCCTCGGTTATCTCTTACCCGAGCTCTTTACTTATGCATTTTACTTTGTGATAGCCATATTATTCTTTGTCATATATCTTGCTATCACGTAGTTTCTTATCTTGCTTAGCATAAGTTGTTGGTGCACATAGGTGAGCCTAGTTGTTGTAGGTTTTGTGCTTGACAAATTAACCGCTAGGTTTATTCCGCATTTTTTCAAGCCTCTATCGTAATTATTTTAAAACGCGTATTCACCCCCCCTTCTAGGCGACATCCACGATCTTTCACACTTAAATTAGTACGTGAGCGAACAGAGGGATCAATTGGACAGTGTTCTCAAGCAGTAGCGAGATGTGTGAGGTAAGATACACCGCTGACGCTATTAATTTTTCTTATTAATTTGTTTGTTTCACCCTCTGACTAGTGGGACCCAACGTACTACATGGAGAAAGCTAAGGTGACTAAGGCTACATTATTTCTACACCACTGTGGATAGTCTTACCACCAAAGCCACATGACACGATTATGATTTAAATCCCAATGATTCCCACACACACAAAAAACACGGCATGCTTGTCACATGAATGCAGGAACGTATAAAAGGTTATTTTCCTCTCGTTGAACATAATGGGAGGGTTGTGTAGCTGGTTAGCCTGTTCGCTCATCAAACTTGAGGTCTCGGGTTCGATAACTACACTTGAGCATAATTTGTGCCAGGAGGATTCTTTGACTGGTCAAAATGGATGGATACGGAGCTATACAATCTCGTAGTGACCGTATAATCACCTCATCATGTATAAGTTGCAGCCTCGGCACTTGTTCTCTAGGGTTTGCACGCTTCACACTCTCTCTGAAGTATAGATATACACGCTGGAGCCTCATCGCTTGTAGTTGCTCTCTTCACACTCTCTCACCATCTCCAGATCTAAACAAGACTTCGTTGGCCTCTCTCTCCCCTCACTGCTGCTCAAAGATCCAGCAGGATCCGTCCACCGGGAAGGGAAGGAGGCTTAATATTATCGCCATCGGCGGGGGAGGGAATCCACTACCGGCGCAGCTGTTCACTTTCACCCAACAGCGGTGCGGGCGGGCCTCCAACCCCTTCTTCTTCGATGCCGCCGTGTCGCCCACCGAACCATGCCCCAAGAACCTTAAGGTATAATTTACTTATTCCACATGCATTGCTCTAGCCGCATGTATACCATGAATCTAGGACGTGGTTCAAAGAGGAAAGGAGTGGGGGAAAGTAGTGGGAAAAGTTGTATAGCATGAATCTAGGACGTGGTTCAAAGAGGAAAGGAAGGGGGAAAGTTGTATAGCATGAATCTAGGACGTGGTTCAAAGAGGAAAGGAATGGGGGAAAGTAGTGGGGAAAGTTGTATCGCATAAATCTAGGACTTGGTTCAAAGGGGAAAGGAAGGGGCGAAAGTACTAGTACAGACTGGCTATCCAACACCTACGTTGGTCGAAAAGGGAAAACAATGACAAACGCAGTATGCACATATGTAACCAACTGATCTTTTGTTTTGGGGGACAAGGCTGTAGAGTTTGAGCAGGACTAGATTTGTTGCGCTCACATAGGGAAAGGTGTCTAAAGATAACAAAACTGGGACCAACACAAATATGCTCGTTGGTTGTTTGTTCTTTGTTGCAATATACTGTGCATGACCACAGTACATCAGTACATGCACATGGTGCTGGTGCGTCCACTGTCCCGTGCAACTCTTTAGCTGTTGTTAATCTAAGGCCCTGTTTGGTTAAAAACTCCCTAGTCCCTACCTGCTTGGTTGCAGGGACTAAACATGGACTAGAGGTTAGTAAATGACATGCTAAAAGACCATGTTACCACTAGCAATGAACTAATAGAGACAAGGTGCGATGCGTGGCAGGGGCAACTGTTGGAAAAGGTCCGAAAAAGACTCCCTCGGGGTCTTCTTTCTTTAGTCCCAAATGCCCACTTTTAGTCCCTAAAAGTACCTCCTGTTTGGTTTAGATGGGACTGACATGGAGTTTTTTAGTCGCTACACCAAAATTTCCCTGTAAACAAACACCCTCTAATAATGCCACTGGAAAATTGATGCAATTCCAAAGTTAAAAGCAAATTACATGTTTAACGAATTTTATTGTTAATATAATCTCTATGTTAATATTAATCAATGCCACCGTTTGAGAAATGCTACTGTCTTGCTTTCTTTCCCATTTAGATAAGGTAGATGCTTCTTTTTGTTGGCTTCTGTGTCATCCACCGTTATTGACCTCTAGTTGTTTCCTTTGCACCTCTGTGTAAACAGGGTTATCTACTTCACCTCGTTGCCATTGTGACCTTTTGTTGCACTGCACAAAACACTTTTGTTTTAAGAGTGTTTTGTGCAGTTCAACCAAAATGTCACACCGACAATGTTGCTTGATTGCTTGATCTTAGTGGAACTACACAAGAGGAGATCTTACTTCCTATCCGTGTTGGCAAATTTGGTTCAGATCTTCTTCTTGTGAGTTGTTTGAATTCCGCATCATGAGAGGTCAGTACTAGCCTTCTTTCACATGATTCTATAGTGTGCTTTCATATGTTGTGCTACTTGTATGGTAATGTTGCTTGATTTTAGTGAACTGCACAAATGGAGACAAGACTTCCAATCTGTATGTGCACCGTAATATCCCATTGAGGTAACATAATGATATTTCACAATTGTTGGACTGTATTTTGCCAGTTTCATCAGAAAATTAATGTCATTGTTTAGTGCTATACTTGTGCTCCCTAATTTACATGCCAAATCTTACATCGAAGGCGAAGCTTGTCTGTTATTGAACCCAGTGATGAAGGGGAAGAACAAGCGGAAGAAAAACAAAAATCAACTCCCGGTGCTGTAATGAAGCACTGGAACTGTGATGACACAAGTAATGATATAGTTTTGCATCTTAATTTATTGCTATGGCTGGAACGAGCAATTGTTTTGCCACTGATTTGATGCCACTCTTAATGTAATACATAATTATCTCTACTTGTGCAAACAGGGATCTTCTTTGAAGATACCATATATTTTAGTGGAACTGCACAAGAAGATATTGGAAACATTAAACTAATCGAGGAGTATATAGTAAGCATGGCCACCACAGTAGATAGCAACAGATGGTTTTGGAGAAGTGCTTCATCTGCATGCTCTACACAATAAGCCTCCTGACAAAGGTTGGTACTCGCCCACTGATTTCATCCATATGATTGAGCTTTGTCATCTCTATTGGTGTTGTGCTACTGTTTAGATACTGTCATGAAAAAGTGGTATTGTCCTTGAGAAGTGCTTCATCTGTGATGTTTTAAATATTTCCTTTCCTTTTTTTCGAGCAAACAGGGATGCTAGCATTTAGTTGTCCTCTCTTTGCACAACAGGATCATCTTCCTCTGAAGAATAAAATGGAGTACGTCAAGTGACTAGTTCCGATTATGCCAGGATGAAGAAGCCCTGTCTATCTTCTCATCAGAAGGAGGAGTTGAAGGATGGTTACATTACTCCCCACAAGACCAAACTAACTTCAGCTTAGAAGGACTGAAAAATCTCCATTTTTTTGCTGTGATGCGCGAGTACAATGTTGTTCTAGGATTCTTTCTGGTGAGTTCCATTTTTCTAAAAGTGTGCTCTACATGGACCATGTAGGCGCCTGTTTAAACTGTCAATTCATAGTACTGTTTGCTTTATACTAATCACTTTTTTGTATTTGTGCAAACAGGGGTGCTTAGCTTGATTTCAATGGGAACTGCACAAAATGTTCATGAATACATCGAATCATTCATTTCCACCACAAGAAAGGAGGTGCTGATAAGTTCAAGGCGTTGCAACATATAAGGGCGAAATCATACAAGCTATGCGCGAATTTGGTTGATTTTGGTGGAACTGCACAAAAAGAACAGCTGGTTTATTTAGCACGAGGTGCCATGTCAATGTCTGAACTGATGGCAAACCCTGCCCATTCCACAATCGTAGGCATTTGATATGTTTGGAATGGGACAACCTTGTCAAATTTTGCTCATTGATTTTAGCAAGACATGCGTTTGATATTTTCGAATGGGACGCCCTTTGCTGTCAGCAGCGTCGATCAATTTTTTCTTTATTCTTTAGTTGTGAAGTAAATATTGACTCTGACATGTGAGTCGCTGAGATGCATAATCATCGATTGTTTTGAATGTTCTCTATGAATTGCTAGCCTTGTGTGTTTGATTACAATGTACAGAAACGCTAAAAAGCTGCTCAAACTTTTTGTACTGCTTATGTTCCTTTTTACTTCTCACATTCTGGAAGTGCCTACTTTTTTCTATAAGATTGGTCAAAGTAGAGATACTTTGACTGTAGACAAAACTTGTATGCAGACTAGAAAGGACTGGAGGGAGTACATGTGAAACTGCTGCAAACTAGGTGATCACCCTGGGAATAATGCTAGTACGTATTGTTTTGCATGTTCATTCAATGCCAGTGATACAGGAATTTGAACTAATCGAAATAAATTCATTCATACATGGTTGGATTTCATATAAACATGCCGGATTTCATTAAATTTCATACATTCTTCAACAAAAAGGGGTGCGCTGGAGGTATAATTAATTAACCGAAGCTACCCACCTGTGTCCCGCTGAGCCGAACAGAAGGTTCAGTGACTTAACTGCAGGTGCAGTTGCGTAACTGAAATGTGGCCTGTTGGGCCCACGTGTCAGTCAACCAACTGCACCAACAATTAAGTAGAACCAGCGTTCTTCTCCAACACAGCTCTTCGACTCCATGTCGCCACCAAGAAGCTAACCGGCCGTCAATGGTCAACCTGCCTAGCTTGGCTTCAACCGGAGGGTAGCATCAGTGGCCTTACTTGGACCCGAGTGGCGGCGACCTACCGTGTTGTACTCTTCCTTGTTTTCTGTGTGGCGCGGCCTCGTTGGCAGCGGGGCAGGGCCTCGGCGGAGCCGGCGATGTCCTCTGTCTCATAGTCGGCGGGCGGCGCCTCGGCGGAGCGGTAGAAATCCTCCCCCTCGTTGCCGGCAGGGTGGGGCCTCGGCTGAGTTGGCGATGTCCTCTGCCTCGTTGTTGGCGGGGCGGGGCCTCGGCGGAGCCGGTGGTGTCCTCTGCCTTGTTGTTGGCGCCGTGGGGCCTCGGCGGAGTAGGGCCTTGTTGACGCCAGCAAAGCGGGCACTCGTCGGAATCGGCATTGTCCTCTGCCTCGTCCTCGGTCTTGCCAAACAACGCCTCGCCCACTTCATTGCCCTCTTTGTAGGCGGTCGTAGCCTCCGCCACCCGCATGCGGTACCGCCAGCGCTCGAGGCGGCCCTTGCGGGCGAAGCGATATGAGTCGAGCAGTGCCTCCTGCTCCGCCCGCTCCATGGCGATCTGCTCCTCCACCCGCAGGTGCTCCTTGAGGAGATGGTGGTTGTAGGCGGCGTCGGCCTGCGCCTCCCAAAACTGCTCCTCACGCATCTGCCTCACCATGTCCATATATTGGGCATAGGCCTCGCCGATGGTCATGGTGCAATGCATCAGCGAGGATGGCACAGAGGAGGGGGTTGGCACCGGATCGTCGACTACCATGTTCTCCATTGGGACGTCGTCGTCCTCCGGCTGCCTGCCGGCCAGCCGGTCGGCAACAATGGCTGCCATCTCCTTGTGGTCCGTTGTCCGCCCATCCCGAGGAGCGCTGGAGCGCGAGGAAGCCATGGTGGTTAGTAGTGGTGTGGATAGGAGAAAGGGAATGGATGCGGATGACTGCGGCTATGGCCGGCGCAACAGTTTATATAGCAATGGTGGGCGGCGGAGGGACGCACGTGTAGTGCCGGAGTAGCCGCCTCGGCAACCATGTATCATTAATGTGGGCGGCAGATGGACGGATGGATGACACTTTTGTCGTTTGAAGGCGGAGCACTCGCCTGCACAAGGAAGCGGGGCGGGCGGCGCTGACTGTTTCGGGCGGAAAGCGCGCGCGGGTGAGGAGATGACTTTACTTGGAGAGGATGACAATGGGGACCCACTAGGGCCATAGCCTCACGTACGCAAGTGCCTCCTTATTATATATATATATATATATTATATATATATATATATAACTATAATTTTTTTTGCTTCCGCCTGGTTTCCTGACATCACGGTCCCACACCATTGTCAACCCATGTAGTCAATAAACGAGAGAATTGCACAAGAAGCGGCCGACAGCTGGTACCAAGCAGCTCGAGCAGTATTTGTGTTTTTGAGGTGTGAGCACTGCAGAGTTTTTCGATGTTTAGTCCAGATATTAAATTTTCTCATCTGAACAACAACGAAAACATCGCTGCAGGTATTAACTGGGCGGGCTGTGGCCCGTCTAGCCCAGGCCAGATATCCAACCCAGATATTAATTTTTTTCAAGCTGAAAATGGCTAGCCCAGCTATACTTTTTTTAGAATACCCAGGCAAGGTCAAGTTGTTATTCTCCGCCCCGTCGGGCTGCAAATCTTTCCTAGGAGGGATGCATTAGGCTTAACAAGAAAATGGGCTTTAAGAAATAATAAATGGGATGTAATTATAAAAACTGGGCAGTAACTACAAAAAAATGCACCAAACACGTAATTACTTTATAAAATATTATTTTTGGATATTGAAAATTTTAATTTCATTAATTGTTGTGAGCGCAATGTTTCGTTGGATTTTTATGTAATATAAATTTATATTGAAATTGTATTTAATCTGACTAGAAATTTCGGGATAAAAATATTTCAGATCCCATCAAAATGTGGGTAGTTTTATTGAATTCTATTTTGAACGGTTGGTTGAAATGGGCTATACTTTTAACAAACTGTGAATGGGCTGTAGTAAATTCCATTAGAATTCAAAAATGGGTTGCACATTCTTACAAATCTCAAATGGGCTATAAGTTCTCTGCCACACACTTGTGGCCTTACTAAGTTGACGTGTCCCCTAAAAAAGAGAGTTGACGCGTATGCAAGGCTTTGTCAACTTATAGTCAACACACGGTTCTAGCAGCAGTGGCCGTTGGATGTCCATCCAATGGATGTCGTGCTTATTCTTCAATCTCGGATATTCTAGCTTCATCCGCCCAAAAATGATTCCTCCCCCTGACATCTGGGGCGCACCGTTTCGGAAGCTGACCTGTGGGCCTACTAAGTTGACGTGTACCAAGGTCTTTGTCAACTTAGTCAATATAAACGATTCTAGCTGCAGTGACCGTAGGATGTCCATCCAACGGCCGTCGTGCTTCTTCAACCTCTGGTCTTCTTGCTCTAGCCGCCCAAAGCAGCGTCGGTCGTGCTGCCTGCTCCTGCCTCCTGTGGCCGGCTGTGCTGCCGCGGAGGCCTCACCGCTGGCCAGGCCATCCATCCACTCACCCACACCCCTGTTATTCTGCGGCGACGACAGCCTCACACCGCAGCCGAACGAGTGAACCCTCATACTCCTCTACGCGTGGGCATCCACTGCCGTGTCTTCCCCAGCTCCGCGTCGTCCCCTTCCTTCCTAGGCCTCGCTCTCGTCCACCGCCCTGGTGCTCTCAGCGCGGCGTGGTTAATGTGGTGAAGGAACGACTTCCATCGGAAGAGTACTGTACGTGGAGAGGCTGACAGCTGGGTCCATGGCGGCCGCTGTCGGTGTCAAAACTGCCGGATCTTGGGTAGGGGTCCTGAACTGTGCGTCTAAGGCTAATGGTAACAGGAGGCGGGGGACACAATGTTTACCCAGGTTCGGGCCCTCTCTATGGAGGTAATACCCTACTTCCTGCTTGATTGATCCTGATGATATGAGTATTGTAAGAGTTTATCTACCATGAGATCGTAGAGACTAAACCCTAGAAGCTAGCCTATGATTATGATTGTCCTCCTCCTATGGACTAAACCCTCCGGTTTATATAGACATCGGAGGGGACTAGGGTTACACAGAGTCGGTTATAGAGAAGGAAATCTACATATCCGAATCGCCAAGCTTGCGTTCCACGCAAAGGAGAGTCCCACCCGAACACATGACGAAGTCTTCAATCTTGTATCTTCATAGTCCAACAGTCCGGCATAAGCATATAGTCCGGCTGTCCGAGGACCCCCTAATCCAGGACTCCCTCAGTAGCCCCTGAACTAGGCTTCAATGACGATGAGTCCGGCGCACGGATTATCTTCGGCATTGCAAGGCGGGTTCCTTCTCCAAATACTCCAAGGTAGATTTTAAACGCATGCATCGTGTCTGGCTCTGCAAAACAAATTCCACATACCACCGTAGAGAGCACAATGTTTCACAAATCTAATATGCTGACAATTTTTCATAGTATGACATCACGCCGCGGCCCGGTCATTATGCGAACCATTTTTCACAACCTGCTACTTCATTTATCGCGAGGCAGTTTTGTTGGCACGTCTTGTCAAAGCATAGATCGCGTCCTCTTATCACGGGATTCTCATCAATACGGGTGTGGGTAACCCAACCAAGCCATCAACACGGTGCTTCGGGAATAAGCGAGTTTACAGGGCAAGTGGGGAGGCGCACAGTTTCTACCGCCTTTATAAAGAGATAAGGATTCCCCCTTTTTACCCACGCCTTCTTCTTCCTCTGCTCATCCATTCTCTCTCGCTCGAGCTCCAGTGCCCAAGCTTTCACCTTCTCCGCCCACCAAGTCCTTCCAAAAATGTCCGGATCTGGAGCGGGAGGCAAATGGATAGCCTCTACCGTCCGGGAGAAGGATATCAATAAACTTTGGGAGGCCGGTTATCTGACCAAGAAAATCAGCCATCATCTCCCGACGGCGGGTAAGATCGTCCCTACTCCGGAACCCCACAAGAGGGTTGTATTCCTCCCTCACTTTTTCCGCGGACTAGGGTTTCCCCTCCACCTATTCATTCACGGCATTATGTATTACTACGGGATCGATTTTCATGATCTATATCCCAATTCCTTCCTCAACATCTCAACATTCGTCGTCGTGTGCGAGGCCTTTCTTCACATCTGGCCACACTTCAGCTTATGGTTGAAGATTTTCAATGTGAAGCCCAAGGTAGTGAGCGGCGAGCACGCTAAGTGCCGAGGGGCCATGGTGAGCAAGATTCCCAACGTTATATGGCCATCAGCGATTCTGTCAAGGGGTGGCAACAACAGTGGTTCTGTGTCACTGAGCCACGCAGCACAAAATAGGCCACAACTCCCGAATTCCGATCCGGAGCTCCGCTGCGGCTTACGTCCTGGCCCACGAAGGGCCTGAACTGGTCTTCGCCCGACGAGTTTATTCGGTGCTCCAGACGCGCGTCAAGGGTATGGAAGACAAGAAAATCAAACTTGTCAATGTAGTCCAGGTGATGTTAGTCTGCCGGATTCTCCCTTGTCAACACCGGGCCTGCAATTTATGGGAATTTGACCCGACCAAGCACCAGACCCTACTAAGGTTCTTCGGCTCATCGCACGAAGACATCTGGAAAGTGCTTTTTAAGTCCGGCAAATCGTGGACGGACTCAGCCGAGGACCGCGGGTATCGCCCTACAAGTCCGGTAAGTCCCCTTATGTTGGCAAGTCACATGCTTTTATCTATATAATCCGAGGGAAACGCTCAATATATTTTTCCACAACTCTCTTAGGGCTGGACGAAGAAGGCAGGTCAGATCTACTATCCGGCCTCGCTGCCAAAAGAACCAGCTGGCCCACTTCTGACGAAGATGCTGGTCCCGGCGCCTTACAAGGCGCCGAAGAAGAAATCTAAGAAAGAGATTAAGGAGACCAGGGGCAGCCGTCATTGTCGAGGCACCTCGGACACAATATCCGAGGA
>NC_041385.1:98685594-98700013 GCF_002162155.2 Triticum dicoccoides
GAGGCCGAATCACCTAAGAAGGGAAAAACTCCCCTCCAGAAGGAATCCGCCACACAGCAGGCCGGAGTGGGATCCCTGGGTCTAGCCCCGGGTGAACTCGTGAGTATATAAAATCCGAACACGCTTGTGCATCCAGACTCACTATTGTATGATGTTTTAATCATTGAGCCATGCTTCTTTGCAGTCCGGCGAGGTCCCACACCAAACAATCCTCATCGGAGGATTTACTGGGCTCGGATGCTATGGACAGGGGGACACCCCCGAAGGCCCCCTCCCAAAAACATGTGAACGACACCGAGGCATCATCCCAGGGGGACCCAGGCTAAGGAGGGGGTAAAACCTCGGCGGCTGGACACACGGGAGAAAAGTCTCCCATGGATATCAACGGCGGGGGCTATCTCGAATTCGGCCCCCAGGCAGACACAATTCCGGAGACCAATACGGCTCCGGAATCAAGCAGGCAGCCTCCCTCGATAGGAGGCGGTGCGCCTGTTCCACCGCCAACCTCTGCCCAACCAGAGGTGCCGGATACCTTATCGGCGGCGCTGAAGAGCGCCTCCATCATTGAAGAACGCCGTGCCCTTATGGGTGCGGTGATTGAGAAGATTCAATCCGCTGAGAGCGGGCTGAATGAAGCTTGTGTCAACCTTATAACATGATTTGAGTTATGTTGTGAGGTTTCGAAGATTGTTACAGTATAGGTAGTAGCCCCTGATACACTGTTCGGTGTTCGAAAGAAAGAACTGGACAAAGAATCAAATACATGTTCACAGGAGACTCACCTTATGGCACCTCTCCTTATTTTTTATAAGCAGGTGATACGTCTCCAATGTATCTATAATTTATGAAGCATTCATGCTATTTTATTATCTGTTTTGAATGATAATGGGCTTTATTATACACTTTTATATTACTTTTGGGACTAACCTATTAACCGGAGGCCCAGCCCATATTGCTATTTTATTGCCTGTTTCAGTATTTCGAAGAAAAGGAATATCAAGTGGAGTCCAAACGGAATGAAACCTTTAGCAGCGTGATTTTTGGAAAGATTATGATCCAGGAGACTTGGAGTGCAAGCCGGGGGAGCATCGAGGAAGTCACGAGACAGGGGGGCGCGCCCACCCCCCTGGGCATGCCCTACCCTCTCGTGGGCCCCTCGAGGCTCGCCGACCGACTTCTTTCGCCTATATAAGCCTACGTACCCTAAAAACATCAAATATCAAGATAGATCGGGAGTTCCGCCGCCGCAAGCCTCTGTAGCCACCAAAAACCTCTCGGGGGCCCGTTCTGGTACCCTACCGCAGGGGGATCCCTCACCGGTGGCCATCTTCATCATCCCGGCGCTCTCCATGACGAGGAGGGAGTAGTTCACCCTCGAGGCTGAGGGTATGTACCAGTAGCTATGTGTTTGATCTCTCTCTCTCTCTCTCTCTCTCTCTCTCTCTCTCTCTCTCGTGTTCTCTCTCGTGTTCCCTCTATGGCACGATCTTGATGTATCCTGAGCTTTGCTATTGTATGTCAGGACCCCGACTCGATGTCACATCGATCTAGCTGGTAACACCTCATATCACTTTGCGGCCTCACGCACGGTATCCCCACGGGTGTCGTCTTACCTTTTCCCGGGACCGTTTGCGCCTTTTGGCTCACGTATATGATAGTGTCGCTAGCATCCATATGATAAAGAGCCCGGGCTGACATGACTAGTCGTAAACCCAAAGTGGCACAGACTTACAGGGACAGGCATCCATGACCCAGCTTCGAACGTGTCGGTCATCAGCAAGTGGGTCCGGGCTGTAGCACTGGGCTAGCAGGACTCCGGTAAACCGGGCTGTAGCGGGCTAACAGGACTCCGGTACTCAATGCGTGACATTTCCCCGAAGGGACAGACACAGGAACGAAGAAGGACACATGCCGGCCAGCCTAAGTGTTCCAGAGCAGTAGCAAGCTACCGTGGCTCAGCGGTAACACTAGGAGACATTTCCCGGTAAGAGAGGCTACTAAAGATAAACAACTAGGTAGTCAGATCCCACACATACCAAGCATTTCAATAACATACACACAATATGCTCGATATGTGCAATACAACATGGCATCACAAAATGACTCTACGACTCAAGTAGTCTATTCAATAGGCTCCGAGGAGCGAGATATTACAACAGGGGTCTCATGACCCAACACTCAGAGCATACAAGTCAAAGCACAAGCGGAAGCTATCATGTCTGGGTACAGACATCTATAAATGAAAAAGGCTGAGAAGCCTGACTATCTATCAGATCCTGCCGAGGGCACAAGATCGTAGCTGAGGTATCAAGCTAAACATCGAAGTCCACGTGGAACTACTAGTGAGACTGAAGTCTCTCTGCAAAACATAAAATAGGCAAACGTGAGTACAAATGTACCCAGCAAGACTTACATCAGAACTAACTACATATGCATCATTTTCAACAAAGGGATGGTGGGGTTTAACTGCAGCAAGCCAGCTTTGACTCGGTGGCTATCCTAAACTACGACTGCAAGCGACTCTTTTGAGGTGGCGCACACGAGTCCACATATTCACCATATCAATACACCACTATGGATCCGCTCCCGTCTCCCTACGAGAACGCCATCCATAGCACTCACGCTTATCTTGCGCATTTTAAAGTATCCACTTTCACTTGTCTATGAACTGATATAAGCAACCCAGAAGTCCTTTTCCGCGGACACGGCTATTCGAATAGATGATGTTAACCCTGCAGGGGTGTACTTCTTCATACATGTTTCCACCACTTAGCGTCTGCACACGGCATGTGCTCGGCAGACTTCAAGCGAAAGCCGACGTGGGTGTAGACCACGACCTACCTAAACACTCAAGTCTCTAGTCCAGGTTTATCGCCTATTCGGGTTCCATCCATGAGGAGATCCGGCCGGAGTTTCGCTCACAGCCCCAAACGATGTGAACAGGGTTCCCGAGATACCAAACGGGCATCCGGTACACCGTGCCACGTACCTACCGCATCACAGCCCACCCCTACGGTCAGCGCTGTCCACGGCCTCCAGTAAGCTACAAACACCAGAAACTACTTGCAACTCCTGGACAGAGGACTAGGGTGAATAAGAAGTCGAGCGGGGTCATATTTCAGGGCCCAATGTATGGTAGTAGCTGAATCATGGATCACAAACACAGAACTCAGTTCCTGAGGACGGCTTCAATGAGACAACCCACCATGTACTCCTACATGGCCTCTATACCAACACTGTCAGGACCCCGACTCGATGTCACATCGATCTAGCCGGTAACACCTCATATCACTTTGCGGCCTCACGCACGGTATCCCCACGGGTGTCGCCTTACCTTTGCCCGGGACCGTTTGCGCCTTTTGGCTCACGTATATGATAGTGTCGCTAGCATCCATATGATAAGGAGCCCGGGCTGACATGACTAGTCGTAAACCCAAAGTGGCACAGACTTACAGGGACAGGCATCCATGACCCAGCTTCGAACGTGTCGGTCATCAGCAAGTGGGTCCGGGCTGTAGCACTGGGCTAGCAGGACTCCGGTAAACCGGGCTGTAGCGGGCTAACAGGACTCCGGTACTCAATGCGTGACATTTCCCCGAAGGGATAGACACAGGAACGAAGAAGGACACATGCCGGCCAGCCTAAGTGTTCCAGAGCAGTAGCAAGCTACCATGGCTCAGCGGTAACACTAGGAGACATTTCCCGGTAAGAGAGGCTACTAAAGATAAACAACTAGATAGTCAGATCCCACACATACCAAGCATTTCAATCATACACACAATATGCTCGATATGTGCATATACAACGAAGCATCACAACATGACTCTACGACACAAGTACTTTATTTAGGGCTCAGAGAGCCATACATAACATACACACAAAGATACGGGTCTCACGACCCAACATACAAGTCATACAATCATACAAGCCAACAGCGGAAGTAACTTGTCTGAGTACAGACAACTAGTAAAATAAAAGAGGCTTGGAAAGCCTGGCTATACTATGTGGTCCTTCACAAGCTCAGGGTCACCACCTGGGTCTTTAGCCTACTCGTTGATGTCAACGTCTACATAGAACCCATCAGAAGGGGTTGCAGCGTCTTCTGTAAAAATGTAGAATATAGCAACATGAGTACAAAGGTACTCAGCAAGACTTACATCAGATCCTACATACATGCACAGTATCAGGAAGGGTTGGTGGAGTTATTGCAGCAAGCCAGCTTTGACTCTTGGCTAGGCTATCCTACGATACTCCAACTTGAAATAGTTTTGCGCACACGAGTCCACTACTCACCACTTCAATACACTACCGAGGATCCACCTCCGTCTTCCTACGGAAGAGCCATCCTCAGCACTCACACTTATCTTGAGGCTTTTAGTAGTTTCCATTTACTTGTCTATGAACTGTATAGGCAACCAAGTAGTCCTTTACCGCGGACGCGGCTATTCGAATAGATCATGTTAACCCTGCAGGGGTGTACTTCCTCATACATGTTTCCACCACTTAGCGTCTGCACACGACATGTGCTCGGCAGACTTCAAGCGAAAGCCGACGTGGGTGTAGACCACGACCTACCTAAACACTTAAGCCTCTAGTCCAGGTTTATCGCCTATTCAGGTTCCATCCGCAGGGAGTCCGGCCGAGGTTTCCCATACGGCCCCGAACGATGTGAACAGGGTTCCCGAGATACCTAACGGGTATTCGGTACACCCGGCCACGTACCTACCGCATCACAGCCCACCCCTACGGTCAGCGCTGTCCACGGCCTCCAGTAGGCTACAAACACCAGAAACTACTTGCAACTCCTGGACAGAGAGCTAGGGTGAATAAGAAGTCGAGCGGGGTCATATTTCAGGGCCCAATGCATGGTAGTAGCTCTATCTTAAATCACACATACAGATCTCAGTGCTTAAGGTCGGCTTCAATGAAACAACCCACCATGTACTCCTACATGGCCTCTCATCGATACCTTTACCAAATCGTGTTCACCACACCACTCTTATTACCGACATAATCATTTCACTCTAGCCCATCACCCAGATGAACCAGACCTGACACAACTCTAAGCATAGCAGGCATAGCAAGGTAGGAACAACACACACATATGGCTCAATCAACTCCTACACATGCTAGTGGGTTTCATCTAGTTACTGTGGCAATGACAGGTCATGCAGAGGAAATGGGTTCAACTACCGTAGCACACAGCAGTTTGAATCGCGTTGTCTTAATGCAGTAAAATAGAGCAGGAGCGAGAACATGGGATTGTATCGATATGATCAAATGGTTGGTTGCTTGCCTGATGATTCGTTGCACGGATACGACTCTTCGTTAGGGTAATCACGATACTCCTCGGGGACAGATCCTGTCGCAAAGGATAACGATACACAGGCATCACCAAACAATGTGCAACAATATGATGCATGCATGAAACATGGCAATATGAGTGTGTTGGGCTAATGCAACTAAAGCCAGTAGGGTTTGAGCAAATTTGAATCAAAGATTCAAATTCCAATTTCAATTATGGCTTTTTAGAGTGCCTTTTCTTATTCTGATTAAAACATCAATTTAACTTGTTTGATCATGCATGAAAATAGTACAGATGGATAGATTGGATTTTTCTGATCATTTTTCATATATAATTTGTCCAATTTGGAGTTACAGAATAAAAGTTATGAATTTTTGAAGTTTAAATAATATTCTGGAAATTCCTGATTTAATTTAAATCCAGAAATATCATTTACTGCGTCAGCCTGACATCACAGTGACATCAGCAGGTCAACAGGGCTAGCTCGGGTCAAACCTGACGTGTGGGGTCCACACATCAGTGTCACAGGGGCTAATCCCGCGTTGACCCGGGCTGGTTAGCTTTGACTAAGCCCTGGGGCCCACTTGTCAGCGTCAGTAGGTGGTGGATTAGTGGTTAATCAACTAGGCCACGTCAGCTCGTCGGAGTTCTGGCCGGCGGCGACCAACAGTGCGGCGGCGATAGTGGTTTTGGTCGTTTCGGCCACCAAATGGAACGCGGCGACCACCGGAGTGAAGCTGAGGACGACCCGCGGCTCTTGGCGGAGTCAGTTGGGGTCGGGGTGGCCGGAGTCGACGGCGGCGAGCTCGGCTGCGGCCGCCGGGGTTCGGTCGTGCACGGGAGTGGTGCTGGAGCTCGAAGTCGAGCAAAGTGAGGCGCTAGGGATGCTCTACTGGTTCTTGCGAACGTGTTGGACTCACCGGGGTGACCAAATGGTCACCGGAGCTGCGTCGACGGCGAGCTCGGCAACGGCGGAGGTTCGGCCGTGGTGGGGATGCAGCTATGGTGAGGGAACGAGGGGAAGAAGAGGGGGAAACGGTGGCGTAGCTCACCGCGATTGCAGTGGGCGTCGAAGCGGGCTCGGGGACGCGCTGGAGACGGCGAATTCGTCGGTGACGGTGGTCGGAGCCCGAAGAGGGGAACAGCGACGTGGCGACGATGCAGGGCTTCCGGGGACTCGTGGAGCGGTGGGGAGGAAGAGGGAGTTGTGGCGGAGTTTCTGAGCTACTCGGGGGAGCGAGGGGTGGCCGGAGACAGTGGCTACGGTGAACGGCGGCGACGGTGATCTTCGGCCGAGAGCGAGAGAGAGCGAGGGAGAAACGGGGGAGAGTGAGCGAGAGCAGGGGGGATCGGGATGGGCTGCGGACGTCGTCCACGCGGCCAGGAGGGCGTCGGCAAGCAGGAGGTGGCCGCGCGGCCGCGCGCGCGCGAGCACGCAGCAGCTTCGGGGCGTGGGGAGGAAGACGACGGGGAGCTACAGTGTTGGGCTGGGTCGGCTGCTAGCTGGGCCGGCCAGCTGGCTGGGCCGCGCAGGTAAGTCTTTCCCCTTTCTTTTCTGTTTTCTGTTTTATTTAATATATCTGCAACTTTGTTGAATTAAATAAAATACCTAAGCAACTCCAAAATTCACCAAACTACTCCTGGTCCATAGTTGGATTATTTCCAACATGAAACATTTTAGTTTGGAGATATTTGAGCATTTAAATATTTTATATTATTTTAAATGCCCAAATTCAAATATCTATGATTTAATTCAAAGACCCTAGGATGGCCTAGAAAAATGTGCACCACTTTTGTCAGAGGTTCTGAATCCAAGGCTAAAATGATGGACATTTTAGAAGGGCATTTCAGATTCATTGAAAAATTATTTTAGTAACCCTAGTTGGTTTCAGAGGGGACTGGGGGTTCTGTCATCCCCATTTCAAGTTTCTGATGAAAGAGTAAACATGATGCAACACTCTAATGCATGACTAGCTAGGGTGTGACAACTCACCCCCACTCAAAAGAATCTCGTCCCGAGATTTGGGTTCCTCCGAGAAGAAGGCGGGATATTCAAGTCGAAGACGATCCTCCCTTTCCCAAGTTGCTTCATCCTCAGAATGGTGCGACCATTGAACCTTGAGAAACTTGATATTATGACGTCGCGTGGTACGTTCGGCTTGATCGAGGATACGGATGGGGTACTCTCGATATGTAAGATTATCTTGGAGATCAAGCGTTTCGTGGTCCACTTCACGGATAGGATCCGAGAAGCAACGCCTGAGTTGAGAAACGTGGAAGACATCGTGAACTCTGGAGAGGTGCGGAGGTAGTTCCAATTGGTAGGCAACTTCTCCTCGTTTGGCAAGAATGCGAAAAGGTCCAATGTAACGAGGAGCCAATTTGCCTTTGATACCGAAACGATGGGTTCCCTTCAGAGGGGTGACCCGAACATAAGCCTTCTCGTCAACCTCGAAAGTCATAGCCTTATGTTTTCGGTCATATTGACTCTTTTGACGGGATTGGGCTGTTTTCAACTTTTCACGAACGATACGAACTTGTTCTTCTGCTTCCTGAATCATATCCGGGCCAAAGAATTGTCTTTCCCCGGTTTCTGACCAGTTAAGGGGTGTTCGACATCGTCGTCCATAGAGAACTTCAAAAGGGGCTTTACCCAAGCTAGATTGATAGCTGTTGTTGTAAGCGAATTCGGCAAATGGAAGGCACTTCTCCCAGTCCATTCCGAACGAGATAACAGAGGCTCGAAGCATGTCTTCTAGAATCTGATTGACGCGTTCCACTTGACCACTTGACTGAGGGTGGAAAGCGGTGCTAAAAGAGAGACGAGTTCCCATAGCATTTTGGAAACTTTCCCAAAATCGAGAGGTGAAAAGACTTCCTCGATCCGAATTGATTTCCAAAGGAACACCATGGAGAGACACTATTCGGGAGATGTATAAGTCTGCCAGCTGACTAGCGGTTATACTCTCACGAACAGGTAAGAAATGAGCTACTTTGGAAAGACGATCGACCATGACGAAAATAGCATTATTCCCTCTTTTGGTCCTGGGAAAACCGGTAATGAAATCCATACCAATTTTATCCCATTTCCATTCAGGAATAGCTAATGGTTGAAGGGTGCCAGCAGGCCGTTGATGCTCTGCTTTTACACGACGATAGACGTCGCAATTAGCAATATACTGAGCGATTTCTCTCTTCATCCTAGTCCACCAGAACCTCTGGCGTAGATCCTGATACATTTTAGTACTACCGGGATGAATGGTGAGAGGAGATTCATGGGCCTCCTTAAGGATCAACTGCCGCAGATGCTGGTTCTTGGGAACCACTAGACGATTCTCAAAGTACACAACACCATGATCATTTGTAGAGAAACAACTAGCACCTCCGCTAGCAATGTTCTCTTTGATTTTAGATATCCCCTTATCTCGCTTTTGGGCAGCGATGATTTGATCCGTAAGAGTAGGTTTTGCTACCAAGGTGGAAAGAAAACCTTGAGGTACAATGTGAAGGTTAAGCTTCCGAAATTCCTCATGGAGAAGCGGCTGACTTTGTTGTAACATCAGGTTGTTACAATAAGATTTACGACTTAGCGCATCAGCCATGACGTTGGCTTTCCCTGGGGTGTAGGTTATTCCTAAGTCGAAGTCTGTGATCAATTCAACCCAACGTCTCTGCCTGAGATTCAAATCCGGTTGGGTGAAGATGTACTTCAGGCTTTGGTGATCAGTGAATATTTCGCAACGATTACCGAGGAGGTAATGTCGCCAGGTCTTAAGTGCATAGACTACGGCTGCAAGTTCTAGATCATGAGTAGGATAATTCTCCTCATGTGGGTGCAATTGCCGTGAAGCGTAAGCAATTACGTGTCGATCTTGCATGAGAATGCAACCTAGTCCTTGTCGCGAGGCGTCGCAGTAGATAACGAAGTCCTTGGAGAAGTCTGGCGGTACTAGCACGGGAGCAGAGGTCAGGCGTCTTTTCAGTTCCTGAAAACTGTGCTCACATTGTGGAGTCCATTCGAACTTCTTATCTTTCTTGAGGAGTTCGGTTAGGGGTTTAGCAACTTTGGAGAAGTTCTCGACAAAGCGACGGCAATAGCTCGCTAAGCCTAGAAAACTCCGAACTTGCTTGACCGATTCGGGTGGAGTCCAATCAAGGACGGCTTGAACTCGCTCAGGGTTAACAGCAATACCTTTACCAGATATTACATGACCCAGATAGGTCACTTCTGACAACCAGAATTCACATTTAGAGAATTTGGCATAAAGGCGATGCTCTCGGAGTTTCTGCAACACTAGTCTTAGATGTTCGGCATGTTCTTCCTCGTTCTTGGAGTAGATGAGTATATCATCGAGATAGACTACGACGAGTTTATCCAAATACTCCATGAAGATTGAGTTCATTAACCGAGAAAAGGTGGCTGGAGCGTTGGTTAAACCGAAGGACATGACGGTGTACTCGTATTGGCCATAACGAGTAACAAAGGCCGTTTTAGGAATGTCCCCGTTTCTGATTTTGATTTGATGGTATCCCAACCTCAAATCCATCTTGGAAAAGACTGAGGATCCAGCGAGCTGATCATACAGGTCGTTGATCCTGGGAAGTGGATATTTGTTCTTGATTGTGACCAAGTTGACAGGTCGGTAATCTACAACCATCCGGTCCGTACCATCTTTTTCCTTGACGAATAGGACGGGGCAAGCCCACGGAGATGAGCTAGGTCGGATGAAACCCTTTTTCAAGGATTCATCGAGTTGTTTCTTAAGCTCGGCTAGTTCTAGAGGTGCCATTTTGTAAGGTCTTCTAGCAATCGGAACGGTTCCGGGGATGAGGTCTATTACGAACTCAACATCCCTGTCAGGTGGAACACCTGGCAATTCCTCTGGAAAGACATCCGGGAAGTCACGGACTACCGGAACGTCCTCAAGGTCTGGCAAAGGGTTGGCGTTAAGAGAATATAATTGTCGCTTGGCTATTCGAGTCAAAACGTTGACTATCTTGCCCGAAGGATGGGTGAGTTGAACAGTCCTAGAGAAGCAATCAATTTGGGCATGATGGGCTGACATCCAGTCCATACCCAAAATGATATTAATATCCGAAGATTTAAGGGCTATCAGAGATGCAAGGAAAACAAGTCTGTCGACTTGGATCTCATTTCCATAACTTACCCTAGAGGTCTGCCATCTAGACCCAGGGGTAGAGATTTCCATAGTGGATGGCAAGTCATAGAATGCAACGTTATGCAAACGAGCATAATTTTCAGATATAAAGGAATGAGAGGCTCCTGTATCGAAAAGAACAGATGCCGGGTGGCAATTAACAAGAAGCGTACCGAGAACGACGTTGGGATCCTCTTGAGCTTCTTCGGCAGAGACACAGTTGACATGGCCACGTGAAGCGGTGACCGGTTTGGCATGGAACACCTTCCCTGTCGGCTTGCCACGGCCAACAGCTTTAGTAGATTGATTGGGGTTGGTCTGGGGACACTCACGCATATAATGACCAGATTCCCCACACTTGAAACAAGTCACGGAACTAGTACGTGGAGGAGCATTATTGGTTGGACCCCCATAGGGCTTAGCTGGAGCAGACTGTTGAGCGGGGCGAGGCGCCTGGAAAGATGGCCTCGGTGTGAACCTGGGTGGCAGGGCGGTATTGGGTACCCACACGCGGCGCTTCTGAGGACCAGCACCGGATGAGGAACCCGTGTCACGTCCATGCTTGCGTGTTGCGTCATAGTCAGTCTGACCAGTTTCAGCACTGATGGCTTTGTTGACAAGTTTCGAAAAAGATGTACACTCATGCAGACGGAGGTCGCGGCGAAGCTCAGGACTAAGGCCCTTACGGAACCTTGCTTGCTTCTTGGCGTCAGTAGAAACTTCCTCGGTTGCATATCGGGCGAGATTACCAAACTCTCTGCTATAGGCATCCACAGAAAGTCGGCCTTGGGTGAAACTGCAAAATTCTTCACGTTTACGGTCCATGAGACCCTCCGGAATGTGATGTTCATGGAAAGCCTCGCTGAACTCAGCCCAAGTTGTGACATGGCCCGCTGGGCGCATGGTTCCATAATTCTCCCACCATAGACTGGCGGGGCCTTCAAGATGATATGCAGCAAAGGTGACCTTGTCAGCCTCAGCTACCAGCGCGGAACGCAGCTTGTGAAAGATACTGCGAAGCCAGTCATCAGCGTCGAGAGGCTCGACGGAGTGGTGGAACGTGGGTGGATGCAATTTGATAAAATCACTGAGTGACACCACGTTAGCCCTCTGATGGTGTGCTGTATTCTGTTCAATACGCTCCAACAAACGGTTTGTCTCCCGCTTGTTCCTCTCAGCTTCCATCATAACCTCGGCTAGTGAAGGAGGATGAGGCAGATGTTCATTTCTGGCTTCACTGCCTTCGGCCTGCTCTTGGGAAGCAGGGTTAGCGCGCGTGTTGACCATCCTAGGTAAACAAGACCATGATTTAGTCAGAATGATGAAATTCCGACATGGGATACATAATGTAAGGAATAACTCGGAATGCAAGATGATCATCCGTATGACATGGTAGATACAGAACTGCTTCTTTATTCCACCGTCATACACACCATACAAGGTTTAGTACAAGACCAAACAAAGTACTATTACGGTGAGAAAAGGATTACATCTCATCGGAGGCATTCCAAGCTCCTATACATTATTTTCTACACCTCCGGAAGGAGTACAAACTAGGTCATATCCCACGAGTCACGCGGGACGATAGACGACACAGCTAGTGCGAACTAGTGATACTACTACTAACTCAGACCGATCCGTAGTAGTCCTCGTAGAAGTCACCTCCATAGCCCGGAAGTTCAACATGATCATCCGGAAACAGACGGTCTCGCGGAGCTTGTGGACCATAGGGACTAGGATGAGGCCTTGGACCAACAAACGGTGGCCTGCGGGGACCGCGAGGTGGGGTGATGCCTCCTACATCACGCCAAACCATCACGTCCGGCAGAGCAGATCTCACAGGATAGAGATCGCGCATATCCGAATATCCAGCTTGCACCGCCGGTGCGAACCGAGTCAAAGTGGCCCAGTGATCAGCACGGGTATTGAAGAGCTCTAACCTTAAGGCCCGATTTTCACGGTCCTTATCCTCGAGCATCTCAGCAGTGGTGCGAGTCCGTGAATCCTCCTGAGTGGAGTCAGCATAAATAGCTTGGAGATATCCTTGTGCTCCCGGAAGTGATCTTGGCATATACCGGAAGTCAGAGTCCCGAAATAGACCAGATCTGACTCGCATAATGGTCATCATAGAGTAGGCGGCATCCTGCACAGCCATCTCGATAGTAACCCCGAGTCCATAGGAGCAGTGAAGAGGCTCAGTGGATCCAGGATAAGATGGAAATATCCTGACAGTGCAGAGATACTGGCTTTGATTGAAGTCTCGGAATTGCTCTTCGACCGTGTACTCAGGATACCAGCGGTATCCAGCCTCAGTCATTACCCTGACCAACTTAGCAGTATGGCCGGGTACATCTAGGCATCGAGTCAGGCGAACCACTTGATTGAGGTCGCGAGTGGCCATCTGAAAGCATAATCATAATGCAAAGGCATTAGAATTTCTAGCAAAATTTCGGCAGCATAACAGCTGTAAATGCTCAAAAAGGATATTGAGACATTTGACAAAGGATTTCGTACACACCCAACATCATCATATCAAAGTTCTGGAACCATTCTAACAACATAATGTGGTAGTAGAACTGAACTAGGCTTGTAACCATCAAACTTATAAGGTACTACTGATTAGTAACACGTGATCCTGATAGAGAGAACAGATCCTAATTCCTTAACCCCCGGTGGAAGAATGGACTAACTCAGATCAGAATGTCATGAGGTATAAGGAGTAAAAAGAGCCTTACGTTCCAACCCACAAACAATTCCCCTACATATAACTAAAGAATTTCTAGACTCAACATCGACCAGTTTGGCTTGGAGAACCTACAGGCAGTCCGGCTCTGATGCCAACGTTGTCAGGACCCCGACTCGATGTCACATCGATCTAGCTGGTAACACCTCATATCACTTTGCGGCCTCACGCACGGTATCCCCACGGGTGTCGTCTTACCTTTTCCCGGGACCGTTTGCGCCTTTTGGCTCACGTATATGATAGTGTCGCTAGCATCCATATGATAAAGAGCCCGGGCTGACATGACTAGTCGTAAACCCAAAGTGGCACAGACTTACAGGGACAGGCATCCATGACCCAGCTTCGAACGTGTCGGTCATCAGCAAGTGGGTCCGGGCTGTAGCACTGGGCTAGCAGGACTCCGGTAAACCGGGCTGTAGCGGGCTAACAGGACTCCGGTACTCAAGCGTGACATTTCCCAGAAGGGACAGACACAGGAACGAAGAAGGACACATGCCGGCCAGCCTAAGTGTTCCAGAGCAGTAGCAAGCTACCATGGCTCAGCGGTAACACTAGGAGACATTTCCCGGTAAGAGAGGCTACTAAAGATAAACAACTAGATAGTCAGATCCCACACATACCAAGCATTTCAATCATACACACAATATGCTCGATATGTGCATATACAACGAAGCATCACAACATGACTCTACGACACAAGTACTTTATTTAGGGCTCAGAGAGCCATACATAACATACACACAAAGATACGGGTCTCACGACCCAACATACAAGTCATACAATCATACAAGCCAACAGCGGAAGTAACTTGTCTGAGTACAGACAACTAGTAAAATAAAAGAGGCTTGGAAAGCCTGGCTATACTATGTGGTCCTTCACAAGCTCAGGGTCACCACCTGGGTCTTTAGCCTACTCGTTGATGTCAACGTCTACATAGAACCCATCAGAAGGGGTTGCAGCGTCTTCTGTAAAAATGTAGAATATAGCAACATGAGTACAAAGGTACTCAGCAAGACTTACATCAGATCCTACATACATGCACAGTATCAGGAAGGGTTGGTGGAGTTATTGCAGCAAGCCAGCTTTGACTCTTGGCTAGGCTATCCTACGATACTCCAACTTGAAATAGTTTTGCGCACACGAGTCCACTACTCACCACTTCAATACACTACCGAGGATCCACCTCCGTCTTCCTACGGAAGAGCCATCCTC
>NC_041385.1:98700023-98730684 GCF_002162155.2 Triticum dicoccoides
GCACTCACACTTATCTTGAGGCTTTTAGTAGTTTCCATTTACTTGTCTATGAACTGTATAGGCAACCAAGTAGTCCTTTACCGCGGACGCGGCTATTCGAATAGATCATGTTAACCCTGCAGGGGTGTACTTCCTCATACATGTTTCCACCACTTAGCGTCTGCACACGACATGTGCTCGGCAGACTTCAAGCGAAAGCCGACGTGGGTGTAGACCACGACCTACCTAAACACTTAAGCCTCTAGTCCAGGTTTATCGCCTATTCAGGTTCCATCCGCAGGGAGTCCGGCCGAGGTTTCCCATACGGCCCCGAACGATGTGAACAGGGTTCCCGAGATACCTAACGGGTATTCGGTACACCCGGCCACGTACCTACCGCATCACAGCCCACCCCTACGGTCAGCGCTGTCCACGGCCTCCAGTAGGCTACAAACACCAGAAACTACTTGCAACTCCTAGACAGAGAGCTAGGGTGAATAAGAAGTCGAGCGGGGTCATATTTCAGGGCCCAATGCATGGTAGTAGCTCTATCTTAAATCACACATACAGATCTCAGTGCTTAAGGTCGGCTTCAATGAAACAACCCACCATGTACTCCTACATGGCCTCTCATCGATACCTTTACCAAATCGTGTTCACCACACCACTCTTATTACCGACATAATCATTTCACTCTAGCCCATCACCCAGATGAACCAGACCTGACACAACTCTAAGCATAGCAGGCATAGCAAGGTAGGAACAACACACACATATGGCTCAATCAACTCCTACACATGCTAGTGGGTTTCATCTAGTTACTGTGGCAATGACAGGTCATGCAGAGGAAATGGGTTCAACTACCGTAGCACACAGCAGTTTGAATCGCGTTGTCTTAATGCAGTAAAATAGAGCAGGAGCGAGAACATGGGATTGTATCGATATGATCAAATGGTTGGTTGCTTGCCTGATGATTCGTTGCACGGATACGACTCTTCGTTAGGGTAATCACGATACTCCTCGGGGACAGATCCTGTCGCAAAGGATAACGATACACAGGCATCACCAAACAATGTGCAACAATATGATGCATGCATGAAACATGGCAATATGAGTGTGTTGGGCTAATGCAACTAAAGCCAGTAGGGTTTGAGCAAATTTGAATCAAAGATTCAAATTCCAATTTCAATTATGGCTTTTTAGAGTGCCTTTTCTTATTCTGATTAAAACATCAATTTAACTTGTTTGATCATGCATGAAAATAGTACAGATGGATAGATTGGATTTTTCTGATCATTTTTCATATATAATTTGTCCAATTTGGAGTTACAGAATAAAAGTTATGAATTTTTGAAGTTTAAATAATATTCTGGAAATTCCTGATTTAATTTAAATCCAGAAATATCATTTACTGCGTCAGCCTGACATCACAGTGACATCAGCAGGTCAACAGGGCTGGCTCGGGTCAAACCTGACGTGTGGGGTCCACACGTCAGTGTCACAGGGGCTAATCCCGCGTTGACCCGGGCTGGTTAGCTTTGACTAAGCCCTGGGGCCCACTTGTCAGCGTCAGTAGGTGGTGGATTAGTGGTTAATCAACTAGGCCACGTCAGCTCGCCGGAGTTCTGGCCGGCGGCGACCAACAGTGCGGCGGCGATAGTGGTTTTGGTCGTTTCGGCCACCAAATGGAACGCGGCGACCACCGGAGTGAAGCTGAGGACGACCCGCGGCTCTTGGCGGAGTCAGTTGGGGTCGGGGTGGCCGGAGTCGACGGCGGCGAGCTCGGCTGCGGCCGCCGGGGTTCGGTCGTGCACGGGAGTGGTGCTGGAGCTCGAAGTCGAGCAAAGTGAGGCGCTAGGGATGCTCTACTGGTTCTTGCGAACGTGTTGGACTCGCCGGGGTGACCAAATGGTCACCGGAGCTGCGTCGACGGCGAGCTCGGCGACGGCGGAGGTTCGGCCGTGGTGGGGATGCAGCTACGGTGAGGGAACGAGGGGAAGAAGAGGGGGAAACGGTGGCGTAGCTCACCGCGGTTGCAGTGGGCGTCGAAGCGGGCTCGGGGACGCGCTGGAGACGGCGAATTCGTCGGCGACGGTGGTCGGAGCCCGAAGAGGGGAACAGCGACGTGGCGACGATGCAGGGCTTCCGGGGACTCGTGGAGCGGTGGGGAGGAAGAGGGAGTTGTGGCGGAGTTTCTGAGCTACTCGGGGGAGCGAGGGGTGGCCGGAGACAGTGGCTACGGCGAACGGCGGCGACGGTGATCTTCGGCCGAGAGCGAGAGAGAGCGAGGGAGAAACGGGGGAGAGTGAGCGAGAGCAGGGGGGATCGGGACGGGCTGCGGACGTCGTCCACGCGGCCAGGAGGGCGTCGGCAAGCAGGAGGTGGCCGCGCGGCCGCGCGCGCGCGAGCACGCAGCAGCTTCGGGGCGTGGGGAGGAAGACGATGGGGAGCTACAGTGTTGGGCTGGGTCGGCTGCTAGCTGGGCCGGCCAGCTGGCTGGGCCGCGCAGGTAAGTCTTTCCCCTTTCTTTTCTGTTTTCTGTTTTATTTAATATATCTGCAACTTTGTTGAATTAAATAAAATACCTAGGCAACTCCAAAATTCACCAAACTACTCCTGGTCCATAGTTGGATTATTTCCAACATGAAACATTTTAGTTTGGAGATATTTGAGCATTTAAATATTTTATATTATTTTAAATGCCCAAATTCAAATATCTATGATTTAATTCAAAGACCCTAGGATGGCCTAGAAAAATGTGCACCACTTTTGTCAGAGGTTCTGAACCAAGGCTAAAATGATGGACATTTTAGAAGGGCATTTCAGATTCATTGAAAAATTATTTTAGTAACCCTAGTTGGTTTCAAAGGGGACTGGGGGTTCTGTCATCCCCATTTCAAGTTTCTGATGAAAGAGTAAACATGATGCAACACTCTAATGCATGACTAGCTAGGGTGTGACATTGTAGTTGGATCTTATGATGTTTCTCCCCCTCTACTCTCTTGTAATGGATTGAGGTGACAATGGAGTATCTAGGTGACATTAGGGTTTTGGTTGATTTGTGTCTTAAGGTGTTATTCTAGTATGAACTCTATGATAGATTGAGCGGAAAGAATAGCTTCATGTTATTTTACTACGAACTCTTGAATAGATAGAACAAAAAGGATAACTTTGAGGTGGTTTCGTACCCTACCATAATATCTTCGTTTGTTCTCTGCTATTAGTGTCTTTGGAGTGACTCTTTGTTGCATGTTGAGGGATTGTTATATGATCTATCTATGTTATTATTGTTGAGAGAACTTGCACTAGTGAAAGTATGAACCCTAGGCCTTGTTTCCTACCATTGCAATACCGTTTACACTCACTTTTATCACTTGTTATCTTGCTGTTTTTATAATTTCAGATTACAAATACCTTTATCTACCATCCATATTGCACTTGTATCACCATCTCTTTGCCGAACTAGTGCACCTATACAATTTATCATTGTATTGGGTGTGTTGGGGACACACGAGACACTTTGTTATTTGGTTGCAAGGTTGTTTAAGAGAGACCATCTTCATCCTACACCTCCCACGGATTGATAAACCTTAGGTCATCCACCAGAGGGAAAATTGCTACTGTCCTAAAAATCTGTGCACTTGCAGGCCCAACAACGTCTACAAGAATAAGGTTGTGTAGTAGACATCAAGCTCTTTTTCTGGCACCGTTGACGGGGAGGCTAGGTAAACGGCACTCACACCCCATCAACTAAGCTTTTTTCTGGCGCCGTTGCCGGGGAGGTGAGTGCTTGAAGGTATATCTTCAGATCTTGCAATCGAATATTTTTGTTTCTTGTTTTATCACTAGTTTAGTCTATAAAAGAAAACTACAAAAAATGGAATTGAGTCTGTCTCATACACTTCATCTTTTTAATATCTTTTGTGAGAATGATGGAAAGGAAAATTGTGCTCAAGTGCTACAAGAAGAATTACATAGAATGCTTGGCATGAAATATGTGAATGATGAGCATGATTGCAATGTTGTTAGTATGAACTCCTTGACTATCCATGATGCTAATGATATGCAAAGCCACAAGCTTGGGGAAGCTATGTTTGATGATGATGATATTTTTTGTCCCCCAAGTTTTGATGAGCAAATTTTTTTTGATGATAGCATGCCTCCTACTTATGATGATTATATTGATGAAAGTGGGTTTGGAAGAGTGTCAACTTTAGGAAGTGGTAATCCCACCATTTTGGAGGATGTTGCATCTTATTATGATGAATATGAAAATGGATTTGGAAGAGTGTCAACTTTATTTAGTGATGATTCCACTATTTCGGAAGAGGTTCCAATTGATTATGAGAACAAAGTTGCTATAGATGATGATTATTGTGATGACTTGTATGCTATTAAGAATAATGATAACCATGAAACTTGTCATCATGATTTTAGTTTTCAATTGGATTATGCTTCACATGATGGTTATTTTGTTGAGTTTGCTCCCACTACTATTGCTAAGAATAAATTTTCCTATGTATAGAGTAGTAAATTTTCTATACAAGTATATCATGAAAATAATGTTTTAGGTGCTGGTTATATTGTTGAATTCATTCATGATGCTACTGAAAATTATTATGAAGGAGGAATGTATGCTTGTAGGCAGGGTTGGAAAAAATGTTATTAAGCGTACGCCTCGGCGCGCCTCAGCGCTCAGCGACAGCCCATCGCGTAGCCTTGGGCCTAATCGGTGCTCTAGGCAGGCCCATCGCTTAGGCGGATCCAGGCGTGCGCCTAGGCGTGATAGAGCGGAGAAAAGCGGCGAGGAGGCGGCGCAAGGCAGAGCAAGGCGGAGCAGAGATGGAGCGGGAGAGGTTGCAAGCATGGACTGGAAGGAGCGAGAAGATCGCTAGAAAATGGAGAAGATTGCGGGAAGTTTGCTGGCTGAAGGAAAGGAGAGATTAGGGTAGGCTTTGCATATATATACACACAAAAGGGGTGGCGGCGGCTCGATCTATTCCGTCGTCGCTTCGTCCTCCGGCTGCCGAGACGAAGAGATTCACCTCATCCTCTCACCACGCAGCCATGGCTTCTTCATCCCCGCCATCCCGCGCAGCCATCTGAGGTCCCGCCTTCTTTCGTACTGTAGGTGAGCTGCCAAATCGATTTCGTCAATCCCCTATCTTCTTGTGTACTATGTGCCTGTGTGCAGCCTCTGTCGTCCCCTGGATTGCTAGTTGTTTGCTAATTGCTGCTCCATCCTTCTCATGGAATTACTTGATCTGTAGCTTCTCTATTGATATTGATTTATCTAGATTACTAATTGGATGTAGTTTGATCCATCCCCCCAGTGGTGAATCTAGGATTGCAACTCAGGGGCTGCCACTCAGTTTTATTTCATTTTGCAAAGATCTCACAATTTAAATGTCATAGAAGCACCACAAATTCACGTAGGAGTACCATAGTCTAGTCAAACAAATAAATGATAGTTATTTTGTTCGTTCTGCAACTGATTTGTACATACCTTGATGCTGTTATGGATGAATTTGCTCACGCATATACAAGATTTAACAAATAAGAAGTAATTAGTATTTGGGCATAAACAATATTGTGGGAGAAAGAACTTTGCTTAGGTTCAAGGTCAAAGCTGCGCCTGGCCTGGCTCAATGCCCCTGGTCTTGCCTAGTCTATCGCAGCATGCCGACATGCTCATGCTCGTTGGCAGCCGGCTGGGCAGTGTGCAGTGCTCCCTATGCCTGACCTGCGCCTACTGCTGTTGGCCGCCGCAACAGATGGCCTGACCACCCTACACACTGAACATATGAATTTTTCTGTACTGAACACTTCTAATGGAATAAGACATGACTGAAAATAATTATAACTCCCTGATGCAGTTGTTCTCGACAGCTCATACTACGAGGAGGTTAAAGACGGCTGGTCATATCTAGCACCTGAAGAAGCAACAGAAGTATCAGCTAGTCTGAAGGTAATCAGGCTGGGCACTATTGATGTTAATGACGGTCGTTCTATAATTGTCTCAGTTAATTAAGTTATATACATGGCATGATGCCAAGATGGGATACTGGACGGTACTAGTAGTAGAGTAGAAGAAGGATCATATTCTGTTGCATGATGCCAAAATAGGACGGTCACAGTAGCTGCTACTATTACACTAGTCTAAAAATAGGGTCATATGCGTGAGTGTGGTTGCTGTTAATCTTGAATGTACATATATGAGGTTATTTCACATCATACTTTAAATTACTATATCAGAGGTGTTGTTCAGTTGGCATAAAAAGAGAATTGCTTCTGGATCGGTATGAAGCATTGCAAGACAAAATAATTTCCGAATGCTACACATTTATTAGCTTGTAAGTTGCAATGCAAAAAATATGTTCTTTTTGGTTTCCTCCGTGTGGTAGTTTTTGTATTATCTATTTAGTGTTTACTTCACGGCAGAAAGTTTCTTGGAATTTGTCGATATACAGCTTCTTGCCTACTTTATATCGCTCTGCATATATTATGAAATTTAATAATTTATATTGCTTCAGTTCTAGGATCTGGACATACGCATACACGTACAAATAAACTTTATTGCGTTCTTACTTCGATTATTCTCTGCATTTATGCCTACCTGTGGTCTAGACTTTGGTAGATCTGGTCCATTTTTTTAGAATCAGCAATGCGAATTACTGAGCTATTACTTGTTGTGTATTTGATTATTTGTACGATGTCCGACACAAATGCAACATCGGCATCGCAGGAAGAGAATGTCCTTAAGAGAAAGTCAGATGATGTGGGATGGGAGTACGGGAGTCTAGCTGATGCTTCCAACAAGGATAAAGTGAAGTATATGTTCTATAACCATGTGAGCACGGGAGGTGTTTATCGTCACAAGCAGCATGTGGCTCATATTGGTAATGTTGTGGTCAAATGCAAGAAAAGCTCTCAGGAAGCTAAAGACAGGTGCAAGAAATCTCTTGAGGATGCATCTAATAAGAGGAGGGAAAAGACTGCCCGTGAGCAAGAGCTTAGACAAAGTGTGAACATTTCTCGCGTTGGAGATGAAGAAGCTGCTCATATCGGAAGCACAGAGCCACACAAATTAGGTCCTATTGACAAGTGGGCACAGCCTATTGATCCTAAATTGACTCAAGCTGAAGCCTTGCATCAACAGAAGATAAACAAGGAATTTTGGAAAAAGAGAACACATGAAGTGCAACAGTATGTGGCTAGATGGGTGTACAATCATGGTAATTAAATATTTATTTTTACCCACACTGCCATTTATAGTTTACTTCTTTGTAATGTTTGACCGTTGGTTGCCTTCTCACTTACTAATTTTGTTTGTATTGCATTTGTAGCTATACCATTCAATGCTTGTGACAACGATGATTTCAAGTTAATGTGTGAAGCCATTGGGAGGTTTGGTCCTGGATTTGAGCCGCCATCTAAACATGACCTTCGAGAGACTTTGCTGAGTGAGGAACATGCAAGAGTGAAGAGTTTGCTGCAAGAACGTGATGCTGAAAAGATGAAGAATGGCTGCTCCATTATGACTGATGCTTGGTCAGATAGGAAGAGGAGAAGCATAATGAACTTGTGCACAAACAATGCTGATGGTTCTAGTTTTATAAGTTCGAGTGAGATGTCGGCTGTATCGACACAAGTGAAGTCATCTTCCAATTAGTGGATGAAGCAATTGAAGAAGTAGGTCCTGAAAATGTGGTCCAAGTAGTGACTGATAATGCTTCTAATAACATGGGGGCAAAGAAGATGTTGTTGGAGAAGCGGCCGAACATGTTTTGGAGCTCTTGTGCGACGCACACCATTAACTTGATGTTGCAAGGAATTGGCGATCTGCCAAGGTTTAGTAAGGTACTTGAAAAAGCAAAAGCATTCACTATCTTTGTCTATGGGCACACACGGACCTTGGACTGCATGAGACACTTCTCTTCAGGGAAAGAGATCATAAGGCCACGGGTCACTAGGTTTGCTTCTGGTTATCTAACTTTGGAAAGCCTTCTAGGAAAAAAGGATCAACTGAGGAAGATGGTGGTTGATGGTAGATGGGACAAACTAAGAGAAGTTAAATCAAAAAAGGGAAAGGTAGCAACAGCTACGATGATGAGCATGGCTTTTTGGAAAGATTTGAAGCTTTGCCTGAATGTCTTTGAGCCTTTGGTAAAAGTCCTTCTTTGGTTGATGGGGATGTCAAGCCATCTATGGGTTTTGTCTATGGAGAAATAGTGAAGGCAAAGAAAGAGATCAAGGAAGTCTATGGCAATGTGGAGTCACGTTACAAAGATGTGATTAATATTGTTGAGAAAAAGATGAAAGATCGACTTGACTCTCCGTTGCACTTGGCTGCATACTTACTGAATCCATATTATAGCTATGCTGATACTAATATTTTTGATGATGGGACAATAATCGAAGGGTTCATTAGCTGTGTGGAGACCTTTTATTATGGTGATGATGACAAGCAAGATCAAGCTATCAATTTTGAATTAAAGAGATTCCAGAATAGAGAAGGATCATTTGCAAAGAAGCTTGCGAGGAGTTGTCAGAATGTTGATTATAATGCAGGTATGCAGTGTAATTTTGTAAAGTCTAATTTATTCAGTATATATTCAGAATTTATGCAATACATTGTTCACTTGATTCTCTGCTTTCATTCATAGCATCTTGGTGGAGGCTCTATGGAACTGAAGCACCAGCTCTACAAAGGATGGCTGTGAGAATCCTCTCATTGACCTCAAGTTCTTCGGTCTATGAAAGGAATTGGAGTACCTTCGAAAATGTTAGTCTCCTACTCTCTAATCTCACATCTAGCTAGAGTACTCTGTCACATGTCAAAACGTTCCCTGTTCTTAATCCTTATGTTCATACAAAGAAAAGAAACAGGCTAACTACAGAACGTCTAAACTCTCTTGTGTTCATACAATTCAACTCGAGAATGATGGCCAAGAAACAAATGATCAAGGAGAAGAAGATCATTGATGTCCTCTTATCCGCTGAAACTACTGAAGCTCAAGGTTTTATTTTTGAGGGCAGAGATGATTATGCAGAAATCGTCTATAGGGATGATGATGAGGAGGATATGGATAGTACAGGGATGCCAGGGAGTGGCATTGGAGAAGCGATGAGAGTCAATGAATTGCTCGAGCCACGTAGAAGTGCGAGACTAAGACAACTTTATGAAGAAGAAGAATTCGATTATGAAGAAGAGGAGTTTGATGATGATGAGGAGATGCCTTCAGATGAGGAGAATGACTATTGATAATTGAGGAGGCCCAAATGCAGGGTGTCTTTTCTTAAGTACTTTTTTTATCACATATCTTTATTTCATTGAGTCAAACTGTTCGTGTGTGCGTCCATGTGGAATTTCCCTTTTTGATTGTGAGAGAAGTCTTCCCAATAAGATTCTAGGAATTAAAGAACTTCATTTTGATGTGTGAACTGTTGAGCTCATAATTTATAATGCTATGCTAATTGGGTCTTGTGTGATATTTGCCTATAATATATTTGAATATTTGACATTTCTATGGGCGTATTACTTCCCATTGAATAGACTATTTAGCTCTCCACATTGCCTGATGTATGTTATCTTTATCACCACATTGTCTTTCTAACGTACTATGGTGCAAAGTCTACCCAAATAATTCTCCTCCTAACCTGCTACTGTACGAAACGCCTTGGCCCGCCTAGGCTACGCCTAGGCAGGCTAGGCGCTAGGCAGAGAGTCACCGCCCGCCTACCGCCTAGCGCTTTTTCCAACCTTGCTTGTAGGAATGGCAATAATATCAAGTTTGCTCTCTATGTGCTTAAAGTTTCAAAGTTATGCTTGTTTTGCCTTCCTATGCTAGTTGATTATCGTTCCTATAAATTGTTTGCTCACAAAATCCCTATGCATATGAAGTGGGTTAGACTTAAATGTGCTAGTCATATTCTTCATGATGCTCTCTTTATGTTTCAATTCTTATCTTTTATGTGAGCATCATATCATCATGCCTAGCTAGGGGCGTTAAACGTTAGCACTTGTTGGGAGGCAACCCAACTTTATTTTTGTTTCTTACTTTTTGTTCCTTTTTAGTAATAAATAATTCATCTATCCTCTGGTTAGATGTGGTTTTATGTTTTAATTAGTGTTTGTGCCAAGTAGAACCTTTGGGAAGACTTGGGTGAAGTCTTTATGATCATGCTGTAAAAAATAGGAACTTTAGCGCTCATGAGATTAGCTGCCATTTTTTTACTGGAGAGTGATCTTAGGTTTATTATTTTTGAATATGATTAATAGACAAATTCCTCAGGTCCACCAATTTATTTCATAATTTTTGGGGTTCCATAAGTATACGTTTGATACAGATTACTACAGACTGTTCTGTTTTTGACAGATTCTGTTTTCAGTGTGTTGTTTGCTTATTTTGATGAATCTATGGCTAGTATGTAAGGGTATGAACCATAGAGAAGTTTGAATACAGTAGGTTTAACACAAATATAAATAAAGAATGAGTTCATTACAGTACCTTAAAGTGGTGGTTTGTCTTCTTATACTAACGGAGCTTACGAGTTTTGTTTTGAGTTTTATGTGGTTTAAGTTTCAAGTTTTGGGTAAAGATTTGATGGACTATGGAATAAGGAGTGGTAAGAGCCTAAGTTTGGGGATTCCCAAGGCACCCCAAGGTAATATTCAAGGACAACCAAGCAACTAAGCTTGGGGATGCCCCGGAAGGCATCCCCTCTTTCGTCCTTGTTCATCGGTAACTTTACTTGGAGCTATATTTTTATTCGCCACATGATATGTGTTTTGCTTGGAGTGTCATTTTCTTTTGTTAGTATTTGCTGGCTGTTATTTAGAATAATGTTTTGCATCTTTATTTTCAAAAAAAATGTCAAGGATAGCCTTTACCATGCTTATTTTGCTAGTATACATGTTGCTGTTTGAAAACAGAAAGTTTACCGCTGTTGAACAAAGTTCCCTAGAAAATCCAGAGAAGGATATAATGTTGAATATTTTTGCATAATGAGATCTGATAAATCTTTCACATCCTACTATTTTTCTTATAATTTTTGGAGTTAGGGAAGTATGATGAATCTTGCATTCTTTACAGACTATACTGTTTTGGCAGATTGCTGTTATGTTTGCATTGTTTGCATATGTTTGCTTGTTTAATGATTCTATTTGAGGATAGGAGTATTAAATATGCATAGACATTTAGTATTCAATTTTTAATAATAATGTTAGTAATTTGTTACAGTAGAAAATGATAAAGTTTTTGCATTGGTTTATACTAACCTATCTCACGAGTTCTTGTTGAGTTTGGTGTGGATGAAGCTTTTGATAAAAAGGGAAACCGACATATAAAAGGAATTAAGGAGACATAAAAGCTCAAACTTGGGGATGCCCAAGGCACCCCAAGATAATATTTCAATAAGTCTAAAGCATCTAAGCTTGGGGATGCCCCGGTTGGCATCCCACCTTTCTTCTTCAACAAGTATCGGTTAGTATCGGTTGAACCTAAGTTTTTGCTTCTTCACATGAGTCGTGCTATCCTTGCAATGTCATTTTATTTTGTTTTGCTTGCTGTTTTAATAAAATATCAAAATCTGAAATCCTTAAATGAGAGAGAGTTTTCACATAGTTACATAATTATTTAACTACTCATTGATCTTCACTTATATCTTTTTGGAGTAGTCTGTCATTTACTCTTGCGCTTCACTTATATCCTATGAGTAAATGGTTGAATGAGTTGAATGTCATAAATATGAAATTATATATGTTTCATTTGCTTATCCCATGGGGAGTAATGACTTCACATCTAAGAAGTAAAGGTTGTAAATTTATTGATGGTTAGCAAGCATTGTATTGGTCATTTGAACAATTTATGAAAGAATATTGAAGGAAGAGAGATTTCACATATAAATTTATTATAATAGACATTTTTTGTAATTGTCAGCACTCATTAAGTATGACATGCTAAAGAGCTGATGTTGGACAAGGAAGACAACATAATGGGTTATGTTTTCTCACATCTCAGTTAAAGTATATTGTCATGGATCATTCAAACATGTTGAGCTTGCCTTTCCCCCTCATGCTAGCCAAAAATTCCTAGCACCAAGTAGAGATACTACTTGTGCTTCCAAAAATCCTTAAACCCAGTTTTGCCATGAGAGTACACCATACCTACCTATGGATTGAGTAAGATCCTTCAAGTAAGTTGTCATCGGTGCAAGCAATAAAAATTTCTCTCTAAATATGCATGACTTATTAGTGCGGAGAAAATAAGCTTTGTACGACCTTGTTATGGAAGCAATAAAAGCGACGGACTGCATAATAAAGGTCCATATACAAGGGGCAATATAAAGTGACGTTCTTTCGCATTAAGATTTTGTGTATCCAACCCTAAAAGCGCAAGGCAACCTCTGCTTCCCTCTGCGAAGGGCCTATCTTTTACTTTATGTGTTTTACTTTATGCAAGAGTCAAGGTGATCTTCACCTTTCCCTTTTTCATTTTATCCTTTGGCAAGCACTTTGTGTTAGGGTGATCCTGATATATATATATATATATATATCCAATTGGATGTACGTTAGCATGAACTATTATTGTTGACATCACCCGAAGGTGAATACATTTGGAGGCAACACAATAAGCCCCTATCTTTCTGTGTGTCTGATTTAAACTCCATACCCACAAGTATTGCATGAGTGTTAGCAATTGTAGAAGACTATATGATAGTTGAGTATGTGGAGTTTGCTAATTAAATCAAAGCTTTGACATAGACCCTTCCTGAAAATAAGATGAATTACAATTGTTTGATGACTAAGAATGAAGTTTGCTAGTTTTCAAGAAAGTTTATGGTCTATGCTTTAACATTTGAATAGCTTGTTACTTGATTATGAAAAGTTTTATGAGATGAAGTACTGTTATGACATATAAACATGCTATAAAAGGTGATTGAAATTATCTTTGATCAAACTTGTGCACCTCTAGCATTCACACTTCATAAATTCTTTCTTTATCATTTACCTACTCGAGGACGAGCAGGAATTAAGCTTGGGGATGCTGATACGTCTCCAACGTATCTATAATTTATGAAGCATTCATGCAATTTTATTATCTATTTTGAATGATTATGGGCTTTATTATACACTTTTATATTACTTTTGGGACTAACCTATTAACCGGAGGCCCAGCCCATATTGCTGTTTTATTGCCTGTTTCAGTATTTCGAAGAAAAGGAATATCAAACGGAGTCCAAACGGAATGAAACCTTTGGCAGCGTGATTTCTGGAAAGATTATGATCCAGGAGAGTTGGAGTGCAAGCCGGGGGAGCATCAAGGAAGCCACGAGACAGGGGGGCGTGCCCACGGGGTGGGCGCGCCCTACCCTCTCGTGGGCCCCTCGAGGCTCCCCCGACAGACTTCTTTCGCCTATATAAGCCTACGTACCCTAAAAACATCGAATATCAAGATAGATCGGGAGTTCCACCACCGCAAGCCTCTATAGCCACCAAAAAACTCCCAGGAGCCCATTCCGGCACCCTGCCGGAGGGGGGATCCCTCACCGGTGGCCATCTTCATCATCCCAGCGCTCTCCATGACGAGGAGGGAGTAGTTCACCCTCGAGGCTGAGGGTATGTACCAGTAGCTATGTGTTTGATCTCTCTCTCTCTCTCGTGTTCTCTCTCGTGTTCCCTCTATGGCACGATCTTGATGTATCCCGAGCTTTGCTATTGTAGTTGGATCTTATGATGTTTCTCCCCCTCTACTCTCTTGTAATGGATTGAGTTTTCCCCTTTGAAGTTATCTTATCGGATTGAGTCTTTTATGATTTGAGAACACTTGATGTATGTCTTGCCGTGCTTATCTGTGGTGACAATGGGATGTCATGTGCCACTTGATGTATGTTTTGGTGACCAACTTGTGGGTTCCACCCATGAACCTATGCATAGGGGTTGGCACACGATTTCGTCTTGACTCTCCGGTAGAAACTTTGGGGCACTCTTTGAAGTACTTTGTGTTGGTTGAATAGATGAACCTGAGATTGTGTGATGCATATCGTATAATCATGCCCATGAATACTTGAGGTGACAATGGAGTATCTAGGTGACATTAGGGTTTTGGTTGATTTGTGTCTTAAGGTGTTATTCTAGTATGGACTCTATGATAGATTGAGTGGAAAGAATAGCTTCATGTTCTTTTACTACGAACTCTTGAATAGATAGAACAGAAAGGATAACTTTGAGGTGGTTTCGTACCCTACCATAATCTCTTCATTTGTTCTCTGCCATTAGTGTCTTTGGAGTGACTCTTTGTTGCATGTTGATGGATTGTTATATGATCTACCTATGTTATTATTGTTGAGAGAACTTGCACTAGTGAAAGTATGAACCCTAGGCCTTGTTTCCTACCATTGCAATACCGTTTACACTCACTTTTATCACTTGTTATCTTGCTGTTTTTATAATTTCAGATTACAAATACCTTTATCTACCATCCATATTGCACTTGTATCACCATCTCTTCGCCGAACTAGTTCACCTATACAATTTACCATTGTATTGGGTGTGTTGGGGACACAAGTGACTCTTTGTTATTTTGTTGCAGGGTTGTTTGAGAGAGACCATCTTCATCCTACGCCTCCCACGGATTGATAAACCTTAGGTCATCCACTTGAGGGAAATTTGTTACTGTCCTGCAAACCTGTGCACTTGCAGGCCCAACAACGTCTACAAGAAGAAGGTTGTGTAGTAGACATCAGCAGGCGTCTGTAGTGACTGCCGCCTCTCGTTCCACCGAAGTCTCCGGACTAAAGCAGAGTCTGGAGCAGACCGAATAAGAACTCAGCCAAGTGAAGAAGCAGTTGGAGGATAACCAAGGTATGTAAAAAAAACTCTGTTCGCATTCAGCACGAATGAATAATTGAGAATAATGAAAATATTTCCATGGTGTGCTCTAGGGGCGATGACCGAAGTCGAGGTTCTTAAGAAGGCTATGGCCGAGGCCGAGAAGAAGGCAGCCGCAGAACGGGCTCTTTGTGAGAAGCACGAGGCCAGGGTTATGTTGGAAATATGCCCTAGAGGCAATAATAAAAGGATTATTATTATATTTCCTTGTTCATGATAATTGTCTTTTATTCATGCTATAATTGTATTATCCGGAAATCGTAATACACATGTGAATACATAGACCACAACATGTCCCTAGTGATCCTCTAGTTGACTAGCTCATTGATCAACAGATAGTCATGGTTTCCTGACTATGGACATTGGATGTCATTGATAACGAGATCACATCATTAGGAGAATGATGTGATGGACAAGACCCAATCCTATGCATAGCACAAGATCGTGTAGTTCGTTTGCTAGAGCTTTTCCAATGTCAAGTATCTTTTCCTTAGACCATGAGATCGTGTAACTCCCGGACACCGTAGGAGTGCTTTGGGTGTGCCAAACGTCACAACGTAACTGGGTGACTATAAAGGTATACTACAGGTATCTCCGAAAGTGTCTGTTGGGTTGACACGAATCGAGACTGGGATTTGTCACTCCGTATGACGGAGAGGTATCTCTGGGCCCACTCAGTAATGCATCATCATAATGAGCTCAAAGTGACCAAGTGTCTGGTCACGGGATCATGCATTACGGTACGAGTAAAGTGACTTGCCGGTAACAAGATTGAACGAGGTATTCGGATACCGACGATCGAATCTCGGGCAAGTAACGTACCGATTGACAAAGGGAATTGTATACGGGGTTGCTTGAATCCTCGACATCGTGGTTCATCCGATGAGATCATCGAGGAGCATGTGGGAGCCAACATGGGTATCCAGATCCCGCTTTTGGTTATTGACCGGAGAGCCCTCTCGGTCATGTCTATGTGTCTCCCGAACCCGTAGGCTCTACACACTTAAGGTTCGGTGACTCTAGGGTTGTAGAGATATGAGTATGCAGTAAACCGAAAGTTGTTCGGAGTCCCGGATGAGATCCCGGACATCACGAGGAGTTCCGAAATGGTCCGGAGGTAAAGAATTATATATGGGAAGTTGAGTTTCGGCCATTGGGAAAGTTTCGGGGGTCACCGGTATTGTACCGGGACCACCAGAAGGGTCCCGGGGGTCCACTGGGTGGGGCCACCCATCCCGGAGGGCCCCATGGATTGAAGTGGGAGGGGAACTAGCCCCTGGTGGGCTGGTGCGCCCCCCCTTGGCCCCCCCTGCGCCTAGGGTTGGGAACCCTAGGGGAGGGGGCGCCTCCACTTGCCTTGGGGGCAAGGCACCCCCTTGGCCGCCGCCCCCTAGGATATCCCATCTCCTAGGGCCGGCGCCCCCCTGGGGACCCTATATATAGAGGGGGGAGGGAGGGCAGCCGCACCCTTGCACTTGGCGCCTCCCTTCCCCCTTGCTACACATCTCCCTCCCGCAGACGCTTGGCGAAGCCCTGCCGGGATCCCTGCTGCATCCACCACCACGCCGTCGTGCTGCTGGATCTTCATCAACCTCTCCTTCCCCCTTGCTGGATCAAGAAGGAGGAGACGTCACGCTGACCGTACGTGTGTTGAACGCGGAGGTGCCGTCCGTTCGGCGCTAGGGTCTCCGGTGATTTGGATCACGACGAGTACGACTCCCTCAACCCCGTTCTCTTGAACGCTTCCGCTCGATCTACAAGGGTATGTAGATGCACTCCTCTCTCTCGTTGCTAGATGAACTCATAGATTGATCTTGGTGAAACCGTAGGAATTTTTTTGTTTTCTGCAACATTCCCCAACAGTGGCATCATGAGCTAGGTCTATGCGTAGTTCTCTTTGCACGAGTAGAACACAAATCTGTTGTGGGCGTAGATGTTTTCAACTTTCTTGCCACTACTAGTCTTATTTTGCTTCAGCGGTATTGTGGGATGAAGTGGCCCGGACGGACCTTACACGCACGCTTACGTGAGAAAGGTTCCACCGACTGACATTCACTAGTTGCATAAGGTGGCTAGCGGGTGTCTGTCTCTCCCACTTTAGTTGGAGCGGATTCGATGAAAAGGGTCCTTATGAAGGGTAAATAGAAGTTGACAAATCACGTTGTGGCTTTTTCGTAGGTAAGAAAACGTTCTTGCTAGAACCCTATTACAGCCACGTAAAAGATGCAACAACAATTAGAGGACGTCTAACTTGTTTTTGCAGCAATTGCTTTGTGATGTGATATGGCCAAAAGTTGTGATGAATGATGAATGATATATTGTGATGTATGAGATCATGTCCTTGTAATAGGAATCACGACTTGCATGTCGATGAGTATGACAACCGGCAGGAGCCATAGGAGTTGTCTTAATTATTGTATGACCTGCGTGTCAATGATTTAATGCCATGTAATTACTTTACTTTATTGCTAAACCGTTAGCTATAGTAGTAGAAGTAATAGTTGGCGAGCAACTTCATGGAGACACGATGATGGAGATCATGATGATGAAGATCATGGTGTCATGCCGGTGACGAAGATGATCATGGAGCCTCGAAGATGGAGATCAAAGGAGCTATATGATATTGGCCATATCATGTCACTACTATTTGATTGCATGTGATGTTTATCATGTTTTTTGCATCTTGTTTACTTAGAGCGATGGTAGTAAATAAGATGATCCCTCATAATAATTTGAAGAAAGTGTTCCCCCTAACTGTGCGCCGTTGTGACAGTTCGTTGTTTCAAAGCACCACATGATGATCGGGTGTGATAGATTCTAACATTCACATTCGACGGGTGTAAGACAGATTTACACATGCAAAACACTTAGGTTAACTTGACGAGCCTAGCATGTACAGACATGGCCTCGGAACACAAGAGATCGAAAGGTCGAACATGAGTCGTATGGAAGATACAATCAACATGGAGATGTTCACCGATGATGACTAGTCTGTCTCACGTGATGATCGGACACGGCCTAGTCGACTCGGATCATCTAACACTTAGATGACTAGAGGGATGTCTAATCTGAGTGGGAGTTCCTTAAATAATTTGATTAGATGAACTTAATTATCATGAACTTAGTCTAAAATCTTTGCAAAAAATGACTTGTAGATCAAATGGCCAACGCTCATGTCAACATGAACTTCAACGCGTTCCTAGAGAAAACCAAGCTGAAAGATGATGGCAGCAACTATACGGACTGGGTTTGGAACCTGAGGATCATCCTCATAGCTGCCAAGAAAGCATATGTCCTAGAAGGACCGCTAGGTGAAGCACCCATCCCAGAGAACCAAGACGTTATGAACGCTTGGCAGTCACGTGCTGATGATTACTCCCTCGTTCAGTGCGGCATGCTTTACAGCTTAGAACCGGGGCTCCAAAAGCATTTTGAGCAACATAGAGTATATGAGATGTTCGAGGAGCAGAAAATGGTTTTCCAAGCTCACGCCTGGGTCGAGAGATATGAAGTCTGTAACAAGTTCTATAGTTGTAAGATGGAGGAAAATAGTTTTGTCAGTGAGTACATACTCAAAATGTCTGGGTTGCACAACCGCCTGTCCCAGCTGGACATTAACCTCCCAGACGAGGCGGTCATTGACAGAATCCTTCAGTCGCTCCCACCGAGCTACAAGAGCTTTGTGATGAACTACAATATGCAGGGGATGGTGAAAACTATTCCTGAAGTATTTTCAATGCTGAAGTCAGCAGAGGTAGAAATCAAAAAGGAACATCAAGTGTTGATGGTCAATAAAACCACCAAGTTAAAGAAAGGCAAGGGTAAGAAGAACTTCAGGAAGGACGGCAAGGATGTTGCCACGCCCGGTAAGCCAGTTGCCGGGAAGAAGTCAAAGAATGGACCCAAGCCTAAGACTGAGTGCTTTTATTGCAAAGGGAAGGGTCACTGGAAGCGGAACTGCCCCAAATACTTAGCGGACAAGAAGGCCGGCAACAATAAAGGTATATGTGATATACATGTAATTGATGTGTACTTTACCAGTGCTCGTAGTAGCTCCTGGGTATTTGATACCGGTGCCGTTTCTCATATTTGTAACTCAAAGCAGGAGCTACGGAATAAGCGGAGACTGGCAAAGGATGAGGTGACGATGCACGTCGGGAATGGTTCCAAGGTCGATGTGATCGCCGTCGGCACGCTACCTCTACATTTACCCATGGGATTAGTTTTAAACCTCAATAATTGTTATTTAGTGCCAAGTTTGAGCATGAACATTTTATCTGGATCTCGTTTAATGCGAGATGGCTACTCATTTAAATCCGAGAATAATGGTTGTTCTATTTATATGAGAAATATGTTTTATGGTCATGCCCCGATGGTCAATGATTTATTCTTAATGAATCTCGAACGTAATGTTACACATATTCATAGTGTGAATACCAAAAGATGTAAATTTGATAACGATAGTCCCACATACTTGTGGCACTGCCGCCTTGGTCACATTGGTGTCAAGCGCATGAAGAAGCTCCATGCAGATGGACTTTTAGAGTCTCTCGATTATGAATCATTTGACACATGCGAACCATGCCTCATGGGCAAAATGACCAAGACTCCGTTCTCTGGAACAATGGAGCGAGCAACCAACTTATTGGAAATCATACATACTAATGTGTGCGGTCCGATGAGCGTTGAGGCTCGCGGAGGATATCGTTATGTTCTCACTCTCACTGATGACTTAAGTAGATATGGGTATGTCTACTTGATGAAACACAAGTCTGAGACCTTTGAAAAGTTCAAGGAATTTCAGAATGAGGTAGAGAATCAACGTGACCAAAAGATAAAGTTCTTGCGATCAGATCGTGGAGGAGAATATTTAAGTCAAGAATTTGGTACGCACTTAAGAAAATGTAGAATCGTTTCACAACTCACGCCGCCTGGAACACCTCAGCGTAACGGTGTGTCCGAACGTCATAATTGCACTCTATTGGATATGGTGCGATCTATGATGTCTCTTATCGATTTACCGCTATCATTTTGGGGATACGCTCTAGAGACAGCTACATTCACTTTAAATAGGGCTCCGTCTAAATCCGTTGAGACGACACAGTATGAATTATGGTTTGGGAAGAAACCTAAGTTGTCGTTTCTAAAAGTTTGGGGATGCGATGCTTATGTCAAGAAACTTCAACCTGAAAAGCTCGAACCCAAGTCGGAAAAATGCGTCTTCATAGGATACCCTAAGGAAACCATTGGGTATACCTTCTACCTTAGATCCAAAGGCAAGATCTTTGTTGCCAAGAACGGATCCTTTCTGGAAAAAGAGTTTCTCTCGAAAGGAGTAAGTGGGAGGAAAGTAGAACTCGATGAAGTACAACCTCTTGAACCGGAAAGTAGTGCAGCTCAGGAAAATGTTCCTGTGGTGCCTCCACCGACTGGAGAGGAAATTAATGATGATGATCAAGGTACTTTGGATCAAGTTGCTACTGAACTTCGTAGGTCCACAAGGACACGTTCCATGCCAGAGTGGTATGGCAACCCTGTCCTGGAAATCATGTTGTTAGACAACGGTGAACCTTCAAACTATGAAGAAGCGATGGCGGGCCCAGATTCCAACAAATGGCTTGAAGCCATGCAATCCGAGATAGAATCCATGTATGAAAACAAAGTATGGACTTTGACAGACTTGCCCGATGATCGGCGAGCGATAGAAAACAAATGGATCTTTAAGAAGAAGACGGACGCGGATGGTAATGTTACCATCTATAAAGCTCGACTTGTCGCTAAGGGTTATCGGCAAGTTCAACGGGTTGACTACGATGAGACTTTCTCTCCCATAGCGAAGCTGAAGTCCGTCCGAATCATGTTAGCAATTGCCGCATACTATGATTATGAGATATGGCAGATGGACGTCAAAACGGCATTCCTTAACGGCTATCTTAAGGAAGAACTATATATGATGCAGCCGGAAGGTTTTGTCGACCCTAAGAATGCTAACAAGGTATGCAAGCTCTAGCGATCCATTTATGGACTGGTGCAAGCATCTCGGAGTTGGAACATTCGCTTTGATGAGATGATCAAAGCGTTTGGGTTTATGCAGACTTATGGAGAAGCCTGCATTTACAAGAAAGTGAGTGGGAGCTCTGTAGCATTTCTCATATTATATGTAGATGACATACTTCTGATGGGAAATGATATAGAAATTTTGTACAGCATAAAGGCCTACTTGAATAAGTGTTTTTCAATGAAGGATCTTGGAGAAGCTGCTTACATATTAGGCATCAAGATCTATAGGGATAGATCGAGACGCCTCATAGGTCTTTCACAAAGCACATACCTTGATAAGATATTGAAGAAGTTCAATATGGATCAGTCCAAGAAAGGGTTCTTGCCTGTATTGCAAGGTGTGAGATTGAGCTCGGCTCAATGCCCGACCACGGCAGAAGATTAAGAAGAGATGAGTGTCATCCCCTATGCCTCAACCATAGGATCTATTATGTATGCCATGTTGTGTACCAGACCTGATGTAAACCTTGCCGTAAGTTTGGTAGGAAGGTACCAAAGTAATCCCGGCAAGGAACACTGTACAGAGGTCAAGAATATCTTGAAGTACCTGAAAAGGACAAAGGACATGTTTCTCATTTATGGAGGTGACGAAGAGCTCGTCGTAAAGGGTTACGTTGATGCTAGCTTCGACACAGATCTGGATGACTCTAAGTCACAAACTGAATACGTGTATATGTTGAATCTTGGAGTAGTAAGCTAGTGCAGTTGCAAGCAGAGCGTCATGGTGGGATCTACATGTGAAGCGGAGTACATGGCAGCCTCGGAGGCAGCACATGAAGCAATATGGATGAAGGAGTTCATCACCGACCTAGGAGTCATACCCAATGCATCGGGGCCGATCACCCTCTTCTGTGACAACACTAGAGCTATTGCCCTTGCCAAGGAGCCCAGGTTTCACAAGAAGACCAGGCACATCAAGCGTCGTTTCAACTCCATCCGTGAAAATGTTCAAGATGGAGACATAGATATTTGCAAAGTACATACAGATCTGAATGTCGCAGATCCGTTGACTAAACCTCTTCCGCAAGAAAAACATGATCAACACCAGAACACTATGGGTGTTCGATTCATCACAATGTAACTAGATTATTGACTCTAGTGCAAGTGGGAGACTGTTGGAAATATGCCCTAGAGGCAATAATAAAAGGATTATTATTATATTTCCTTGTTCATGATAATTGTCTTTTATTCATGCTATAATTGTATTATCCGGAAATCGTAATACATGTGTGAATACATAGACCACAACATGTCCCTAGTGAGCCTCTAGTTGACTAGCTCGTTGATCAAGAAATAGTCATGGTTTCCTGACTATGGACATTGGATGTCATTGATAACGAGATCACATCATGAGGAGAATGATGTGATGGACAAGACCCAATCCTAAGCATAGCACAAGATCGTGTAGTTCATTTGCTAGAGCTTTTCCAATGTCAAGTATCTTTTCCTTAGACCATGAGATCGTGTAACTCCCGGACACCATAGGAGTGCTTTGGGTGTACCAAACGTCACAACGTAACTGGGTGACTATAAAGGTATACTACGGGTATCTCCGAAAGTGTCTGTTGGGTTGACACGGATCGAGACTGGGATTTGTCACTCCGTATGACGGAGAGGTATCTCTGGGACCACTCGGTAATGCATCATCATAATGAGCTCAAAGTGACCAAGTGTCTGGTCACGGGATCATGCATTACGGTACGAGTAAAGTGATTTGCCGGTAACGAGATTGAACGAGGTATTGGGATACCGACGATCGAATCTCGGGCAAGTAACATACCGATTGACAAAGGGAATTGTATACGGGGTTGCTTGAATCCTCAACATCGTGGTTCATCTGATGAGATCATCGAGGAGCATGTGGGAGCCAACATGGGTATCCAGATCCCGCTGTTGGTTATTGACCGGAGAGCCATCTCGGTCATGTCTACGTGTCTCCCGAACCCATAGGGTCTACACACTTAAGGTTCGGTGGCGCTAGGGTTGTAGAGATATGAGTATGCAGTAAACCAAAAGTTGTTCGGAGTCCCGGATGAGATCCCGGACGTCACGAGGATTTCCGGAATTGTCCGGAGGTAAAGAATTATATATGGGAAGTCGAGTTTCGGCCATCGGGAAAGTTTCGGGGGTCACCGGTATTGTACCGGGACCACCAGAAGGGTCCCGGGGGTCCACCGGGTGGGGCCACCCATCCCGGAGGGCCCCATGGGCTGAAGTGGGAGGGGAACCAGCCCGTGGTGGGCTGGTGCCCCCCCCTTGGGCCCCTCCTGCGCATAGGGTTGGGAACCCTAGGGGAGGGGGCGCCTCCACTTGCCTTGGGGGGCAAGGCACCCGCCTTGGCCGCTGCCCCCCCCTAGGAGATCCCATCTCCTAGGGCCGCCGCCCCCCTGGGGACCGTATATATAGAGGGGGGAGGGAGGGCAGCCGCACCCTTGCACTTTGCGCCTCCCTTCCCCCTTGCTACACCTCTTCCTCCCCCAGACGCTTGGCGAAGCCCTGCCGGGATCCCTACTGCATCCACCACCACGCCATCGTGCTGCTGGATCTTCGTCAACCTCTCCTTCCCCCTTGCTAGATCAAGAAGGAGGAGACGTCACGCTGACCATACGTGTGTTGAACGCGGAGGTGCCGTCCGTTCGGCGCTAGGATCTCCGGTGATTTGGATCACGACGAGTACGACTCCCTCAACCCCGTTCTCTTGAACGCTTCCGCTCGATCTACAAGGGTATGTAGATGCACTCCTCTCTCTCGTTGCTAGATGAACTCGTAGATTGATCTTGGTGGAACCGTAGGAAATTGTTTTGTTTTCTACAACGTTCCCCAACAGGTTAATTAAGCTGAGCAAGAGCTCCAAGAGGCCGTGAAGAAATGCGAGACCCTGGAGCAGAGTTTGGCGGAGAAACAATCCAAACTCACCAAGGCTCGTCAAGCCGCATGCGATGCCCGGGGGGAAGCCCAAGGCGCCCTGCAGGAAATCCAGGAGACGAGGAAGATCGCAGCGGGTAAGGCTTTTTCTATGGAAAGCAAATATTTGAAGGGAGAAAATCACGTTGACTAATTTGAATTCGGATTTCTCCAGGGGTATTTGCAGAGCTGCCATGCAGCATATGTGATGCTGCACAATTCTACCGAGCCAAAGAAAGGAGCACTTCGGAGAAGCTATTTTGGTCACAGTATCTGGCTCCAGACTATTCAGTGCCTTTCGCCGATCAACTGAAGCGGCTGATCAAACTGCATAAGGCGGCCGAACTAGCCATGAAGGATTTAATTATCCGGCTATGGCTAGCCGAGCCAATTCCCAGCAGCTACTCCGGGCTCGTGAAGCGGCTTGTGAGTGCCTGCCCTCGACTTGGAGTCATCAAGTGGTCGGTCTGTATGGAGGGTGCGCGAATGGCTTTCGCCCGCGCAAAGGTGCACTGGGCGAAGATGAATGCCGAAAAGTTAATGACCGAAGGACCGCTAGAGGGGAAGGAGCACCACATGCCCGAGTTATATTATGATAGTGTCCTTAAAGGGTACTGCCTTGTAGCGGAGCAATGTGCCAAGGACATTATATTCCCATGAATATATTCACGCTATCTCATGTAGTGTTAAACAAGGTCATTTAAGTAATATAATGCCCGTTCTTTGAGAATTTGACCTATTGTGCGGCTTTTTTATATATTAAATCTGAGAGTTGGCCAGTCATCGGCTTCTGCCCCCACGTAGGAAGTACGGGGGTGTTCGGGATAAACATGAGTACTCTTTACCCCAGTTTTGGGTTCTTAAAGGAGGTGTTCAGCGCAATGAAACAGGCAATCAGACTGTAAGGCTTTATAACTCGCACTTAGCCATAGGAGTTTGACAAAAGAAAGGTAGGCGCAACCCCTAGTGTTCGGAAGGCCGTACTAGGGGCTCTATAAGCACCTGATCAGAAAAAACCGATCCCTCGCACGCTGCATTAGTTATCGCATAATGCGGAAGAAATCCTTAAAGATTTTGTAACCTCTCGAACAGCTGACCCGCTCCCGCCGTATCATGACAGTCAGTTTTCAGCTTTCTCTAATGAGCCGCTCGTCCGGAAGAACCGAGACGCAATCGCAGTAGTTCTCCCTTTACTGCCCTAGCCGATATAGCGGAACGTAGGGTAGCAAGCACAGGAGCCGGGCAACCCAACTATTGACCCAAGACATGATTCGGAGCCGATGCTTATAATGCTATAAGTTCGGGGTGCCGAAAGGTATTCAGACTTTATTGTCGTATTAGGGGTACAACGAGGCCCCTGGCATGTTGAGGCGCATCGTAGAGTATGGATGCCATTTGACAAAGAATATCAATAAGAAAGAGCAGCAATTAAGCGTCATATAAAGCCACATATTGTAATTGAATAATACGTTGATGCGTATGAGTACAAATAGTGTGATAAAAAAGAAATATTACTTCAGATCCTGCTGTGACCAGGGGAGGGAGGCCGTGTGCGTATCCGGGTAATAATTGGATGGTCGACAAGGGGAATATCTAAGGATTCCCTTATGCGATCGAGCTATTTCCTTCCTTGGTATGTTCATCCCCTCGTGGGTCTGGTCGCCATGTCGCTATTGATGGCCTACAAAAGTGGACCTGCAATGTAAGTGCAAAAAGATATTTGTGTGCCACGGAGCGGTTAAGCCGCATTAGGTGGTCTAGTCTAGCATTGTCTCTGCATACCGCTGAAGTAATTAATTGAGCTCTTGACGAGCTGGGCTATCCTGCCACGCAGTAGTTCGGACTCTTTCGACTGTGTCCGGGAACCTGGCTATCGAACGAAGGTTCGATTGAAAAATGCCAGTATGCACTTTTACTATTAAGGCGGTGGTGTGCTCTTTAGTATAGGGGGAGCATTTGCCGTTAACTGTTACGACGCCACGTGGACCGGGCATTTTGAGCTTGAGATAAGCATAATGTGGTACCGCATTGAATTGAGCAAATGCGGTTCGTCCAAGCAGTGCAAGATAGCTGCTGCAAAAAGAGACGATTTCGAAGATTAACTCTTCATTACGATAGTTATCCGGGTGTCCGAAGACTACTTCCAGAGCGACGGAGCCTGTACAGTAGGCGTCCATCCCTGGTATCACACCTTTAAAAGTGGTTTTAGTGGGTTTGATCTTTGAAGGATCGATGCCCATCTTGCATACTGTATCCTGATAAAGCAGGTTCAGGCTACTGCCACCATCCATAAGGAGTCGTGTGAGGTGGAATCCGTCAACTATTGGGTCAAGGACTAATGTGGCTGAATTGCCCTGACGGGTATTGGCCGGACGATCCTTGTTGTCAAAGGTGATCTGGCCGGACGATCATGGGTTGTGTTTTGGGGTGACTGGCTCCGTTGCGTCGTTATCCCTAAGAATGCGCCTCCACTCCCGCTTAGGAATATGGGTGGCGTTTATCATATTCACCTTCTTAATTTGCGGAGGAAACCTCTTCTGCGCTCCAGTGTTCGGTGGCCTGGGCTCCTCGCCGTCCTCCTCAGTTTGCGACCCCTTCTCCTTGTTTTCGGCACCTGACATGCCGGCCTGTTTGAAGACCCAGCATTCTCTATTGGTATGATTGGCTAGTGTTCCTGGGGTGCCATGAATTTGGCATGGACAGTCGAGTATACGGTCCAGACTGGACATGCCCGGACTGTTTCTTTTAAATGGCCTCTTCCGTTGATCGGGCTTGGAGCCACTGAATCCAACATTGACGTCCGTGTCTTCTGTGTTGTCGCTGTTATTCCGCCGCTTGTGTTTTCTGCATTGGGGCTTGCTGTTGCTTCTTGCTTCAGAAGCCCTCGGTTTTCTTGAGGTGTTGTTGTTACGAGCCAGCCAGCTATCTTCGCCCACACAAAATCTGGTCATGAGTGTCTTGAGGGCTGCCATAGATTTCGGCTTCTCTTGGCCGAGGTGTCGGGCCAGCCACTCGTCACGGATGTTGTGTTTAAAGGCCTCTAGGGCTTCGGCATCCGTACAGTCGACAATTTGGTTCTTTTTAGTTAGGAACTGAGTCCATAATTTCCTGGCTGACTCTCTGGGCTGTTGGGCTATATGATTTAGATCATCAGCATCCGGTGGCCGCACATAAGTGCCCTAGAAGTTATCCAGGAATGCGCCTTCCAGGTTCTCCCAACTTCCAATAGAGTTTGCTGGCAAACTATTTAGCCAGTGGTGAGCCGGTCCCTTGAGTTTTAGTGGGAGGTACATGATGGCGTGTAGATCATCGCCGCAGGCCATGTGAATGTGGAGAAGGAAATATTCTCTCCATACCGCGGGGTCTGTAGTTCCATCATAGGGCTCGATGTTCACGGGTTTAAACCCTTCTAGGAATTCATGCTCCATTACTTCATCAGTGAAGCATAGGGGGTGTGCAGCGCCTCTATGCCGGGCTACGTCACGACGCAGCTCAATGTCTGGTCTGTTGTATTCGTCCTGGCTGGATTTGTATTTAGTATATCCGGCATGGCGGTCATCGTCACGCGTTGGGGCGCGCCCCCGTGATCCGTAGATCGATCTTGACTGTCCTACTTTGTTTTCCAGTTCATCTCGCAGGTCATGCGTGTAGCCCCGGGACTTCGTGTTTTTATTTGTTTGGCGATGGGGTGCGGGCTGGTGTTCGGGCTAATACGTCGCTCTGTCTCGGCCACAAGGTGGCCAGTCAGCCGCATCCTACGCTGGTAGTGTAAGCTCCAGTGCCTCCTCCTCGAATTGAGGTAACAACCTGCGCTTCAGGTAACTTTTGGTTGGGCGCTCGACTCCGTATTCCTCGGCTGCCAGGACTTCAGTCCATCTATCAGTTAGCAGATCTCGATCAGCTTGAAGCTACTGCTGTTTTTTCTTCAAGATTTTTGCAATGGCTATAAGCCGGTGCTTGAAGCGCTCCTGATCGACGGCATCCTCAGGCACGATAAATTCTTTGTCGCCGAGGCTCACCTCATCTTCGGAGAGAGGCATGTAATTGTCATCCTCCGAGTCTCCATCAATTGCCTGTTTGTCAAGGCTAGCTTTCCCATCCTCCCGCCTGCCTTGCTCCAAGCTTGGCTGGGCGGGGTTGTTTTCGTCTTCGGCATCATCCGGAGTGCTATTATCTCTTGTGCCGGTATCACTATTCTTGCTATGGCGAGGCTTAGAGCGGCACCGTTGGCGCTCAGATTGCTTCTCAAGGGGATTATCCTCCGTTGCCTCGTCGTCATTTCTTTCTTTGGGTGTGTCCACCATATATATATCATATGATGAGGTGGCTGTCCAGCGCCCTATGGGCGGTGGTTCCTATTCTTCTCCGGCATCATCGTCCATACCGTCGATGTCTTCGGAGTCAAAATCAAGCATATCGGTTAAGTCGTCGACAGTGGCTATTAAGTGGGTGGTGGGTGGGCAACGAATTTCTTCGTCGTCCGCTTCCCACTCAAGCCGGACATAGTTTGGCCAAGAGTGTCCTGATAGGGAGAGAGATTTTAACAAGTTTAGCACATCGCCCAAGTGAGAGTGCTAAAAGATATCCGAGGAGGTAAACTCCATGACCGGTGCCCAATCAGGTTCGGTAGGCACGGATGCGCGTGGTTCGGAGCCTAAGGCTGGAGACATGTCTGAGGGTCCGATGACACAAACTTCATTGAAAGCGAAGTCTGTGTTCGGCTCTATCGCCAATGAGTATGCGGCCTCCATGGCGGGGTCTATCCACCCGTCCTCGGGTGGCACGATCTGCTCCGGATTTAGAGCCGAGGCAGCTGCAGGTGTGATTTCCTGGACACAGTCCGATGGGGTCATGCTCCTCGTGACCGTACGATGCACCTGTCATGCGCTCAAATCCGTCGAAGACCAAGTCTCCGCGGATGTCGACAGTGTAGTTCAGGCTTCCAAACCTGACATGATAGCCAGGGGCATAGCTATCGATCTGCTCCAAATGGCCAAGCGAGTTGGCCCGCAGTGCGAAGCCGCCGAATACGAAGATCTGTCCGGGGAGGAAAACCTCACCCTGGATCGCGTCGTTGTGGATGATTGAAGGAGCCGTCAAGCCTTACAGTGACGACACAGTGGAACCCTCAATGAATGCACCAATGTCGGTGTCAAAACCAGCGGATCTCGGGTAGGGGGTCCCGAAATGTGCGTCTAAGGCTAATGGTAACAGGAGGCGGGGGACACAATGTTTACCCAGGTTCGGCCCTCTCTATGGAGGTAATACCCTACTTCCTGCTTGATTGATCTTGATGATATGAGTATTACAAGAGTTGATCTACCACGAGATCATAGAGGATAAACCCTAGAAGCTACCCTATGATTATGATTGTCCTCCTCCTACGGGCTAAACCCTATGGTTTATATAGACACCGGAGGGGACTAGGGTTACACAGAGTCGGTTACAGAAGGAAATCTACATATCCGAATCGCCAAGCTTGCCTTCCACGCAAAGGAGAGTCCCACCCGGACACGGGACGAAGTCTTCAATCTTGTATCTTCATAGTCCAACAGTCCAGCATAAGCATATAGTCCGGCTGTCTGAGGACCCCCTAATCCAGGACTCCCTTAGCCTCAAGGAAGTGCCTCCTTATTACGCGCAAAATAATTATTCCTCCACCTGACTGCAGGGACCCACTAGACGGGCCACCTTATTTCATGAAAAAACCTTTCCCGGCTGACTGCTGGGACCCACCAGCTACACCTTCACACGCAAGGAAGTGCGTCCGGGCAAAAAAACCGATTCGCCCCCCTGACTGCTGGGACCCACCAGCTACATCTTCGCACGCAAGGAAGTGCCTGACAGTCGAGACCCACCTGGTCGAAGCATACGTAGCATTGTCATTCTGGTCGCGAACGTGTACGTACATACTGGTGGATGTAGAGGCACGCACGTGTCGTAGTAGAGGCGCGCACATAGCATGTACACGTACGTACATCGGCCGGTGTGCAAGAAAGAAAATACGGCCACGTATGTGTACATACAAGCCGGGTCTCGAACGCCTACTCGCACATATGTACGGCCAGGGCTCGTGTACATGGCTGGGTCGGAATGGAGAAACAACATTGTCGTCGTGTTCATGGGGAGCCAACCGGCTGGGTCAGAATGGAATGCATCGTTGTGTTCATCGGGAGGGCTTGGACGGAACAGGCGATGGAAACGAGGCCTGGCGTACCACAGAATGGAGGAAACGGCCTTGTGTTCGACCAGCCATGTTCGAAACGGTATCCTGTTCATCGGGAGGGGTCTGGCGTACCGTAAAATGGAGGAAACGGACTTGTGTTGGACCTCCTACGGTCGAAACGGGGTCCTATTGATCAAGAGGGGTGTGGCGTACCGCAAAACGGACGAAACGGACTTGTGTTGGAGCGCTACGATCAAAACGGGGGTCCTGTTCATCGGGAGGGGTGTGGCGTACCGCAAAACGGGACTCCACGGGATACTATTCATCTCCACCGTCGACCTCCTCCAGCCTCCACGGGCTACTGTTCATCCACCGTTGACCTCCTCCAGCCTCCACCTGTGACTGTTCATCCACGGGCTCCTGTTCATCCAGCCTCCACCGCGCGCTACTCCACCGGCTACTGTTCAACCACCCCTCTCCACGGGCTCCTATTCAACCACCCCTTCACGGGCTACTGTTCATCCACCCCTCCACCATCTACTATTCTTCCAGCCCTCCACGGGGTCGTCCTGTTCATCCAGCCCTCACGGGGTCCTGTTCATCCAGCCCCAACTGGCTCGATCGATCGGGGTCCTGTTCATCTAGAGGCAACGCCACGG
>NC_041385.1:98730824-98818907 GCF_002162155.2 Triticum dicoccoides
GCTCACTGTTCATCTAGAGGCAGCATCGATCGGCTTCAGTTAGCAGCAGTAACGAAGGAATCGCTCGATCGGGTTCAGTTAATATCCATCGATCGATCGCTCGGGTTCAGTAACGCGCAGCCTGCAGTGTAATTGCTCGGGTTCAGTTAGAGCCCAACGCCTCGCTCGGGTTCAGTTAGAGCCCAACGCCTCACACAAACGCGCGTACGTGTACGAGAGAAACGCGCATCACTTGGCCCCCGACCACCCACTATAACCGGGAACTCACCGAAATTTTCCTCGCCCTCGCTTCTACCACGGTTTTTTCCGTCATGGACGGCCCAAAGAATGTCATGTAGCTGCGTCTCTGGCCCGCCCAGGATGAAAAGCCCATTTTCTGTCATGATTTGTTTTCATAGAAGTAGGGGTGGACTAACGAGCAGCTCAGCTCGTTAAGCTCGTACTCGTTAAGCTCGTGCTTGTTAAGGCTTGGCTCATTAAGCTCATTAAGATTAACGAGCAGAAAACCCTGCTCGGCTCGGCTCGGCTCGTTTGAAGCTCGTTAAGCTCGTGAGCGCTCGCGAGCGCTCGTTAACAGATTATAATGTGTTTCAATATACAGGATGAATGTTTAGATGTGGTTTTCAAGATGAAATATGGTGAGTACAAATAGAAATGCACTAGTTTGTTGCCTCATATGTCGATTAGATTGAATTGATGGGCTGAGTTGCTACAAAAAGTTTGTAACGTAAGATGAAAATATGTGTTATGTTTTTACTAACGAGCTTAATGAGCTACTCGTGAAACTCGTTAGCTCGTTCATTAAGCTCGTTAAGCTTAGCGAGCTGAAATCTGTGATTGGCTCTATTAATTAAGAAGCGAGCTCCGAGATTAACGAGCCGAACTATCGAGCGCTCATTAAGCTCGCGAGCTACGAGCTTTTGGTCCAGCCCTACATAGAAGTAGGAGCCCACCACAACTATGATGATACCGAGTTTTGTCACAATTATCGTCATTGAAGTGTCATAGGTATGATAGAATTTTTTTCGTTCGACCCAAAATGTCATGGATGTGTCTTTTTTTGTAGTGTGAGGACACTGCAAGATTGAACCCATCACAAAGCACCTCTCCCATTGCAAGAAAAACCAATCTAGTTGGCCAAACCAAATCGATAGATTGGAGAGAAAGACAAAGCTATCTTAATCATGCATAAAAGAGTTTAGAGAAGACTCAAATAATATTCATAGATAATCTTATCATAAATCCACAATCCATCGGATATCAGCAAACACACTGCAAAAGAAGATTGCATCGAATAGGTCTCCAAGAACATCAAGGAGAACATTGTATTGAAGATCAAAGAGAGAGAAGAAGCCATCTAGATACTAGCTATGGACCCTTAGTTCTGTGGTAAACTACTCACAAAACATCGGAAGGGCAGCAAGGTTCGTGTAGAGGCCCTCCGTGATTGAATCCCCCTCTGACGGAGTGCCAAAAAAGGCCCCAAGATGGGATCTCACGAGAACAGAAGCTTGCGGCGGCGGAAAAGTATTTTTGGTGTGCCCTCTGATGTAAGGGGAATATTTGGGTATTTATAGAGCAAAGATTAGGGTTAGGAGAGCCACGGGGGCCCCACAAGCCTAGGGGGCGCGGCCCCTTGGGTGCTGGTGCGCGCCCCTAGGGCTTGTGCCCCCCTCGTGGGTCTTCTGGCCTCTTCCTAAAGCTTCGTGGTTGTCTTCTGGTCGAAGAAAAATCCTCAAAAAGTTTTGTTCCGTTTGGACTCCGTTTGGTATTGATTTTCTGTAAAGAAAAAAACAAGGGAAAAAACAACAACTGGCACTGGGAACTAGGTTAATAGGTTAGTCCCCAAAATGATATAAAATAGCATATTAATACATAAAACATCCAAGATAGATAATATAATATCATGGAACAATAAAAAATTATAGATACATTGGAGACGTACCAGAGGACACCATGTGGGAGACAGAACGATGCGCAAGGTATTACTATCTGGTTTTTATTAGCCTACTCCTTTCAAGGATGCTCGTAAGTTTGTCTTATCTTGTGATGAATGTCAAAGAATTGGTAATATTGGTAGATGTGAGGAAATGCCTATGAATTATTCACTTTTTATTTAACAATTTGATTATATGGGACCTTTTCCTTCCTCTAATGGGTAGACACATATTTTGGTTGTTGATGATTACGTTACTAAGTGGGTAGAAGCTATTCCAACTAGTAGTGCTGATCACAACACTTCTATTAAAATGCTTAAAGAAGTTATTTTCCTGAGGTTTGGAGTCCCTATATGTTTAGTGACTGATGGTGATTCAAATTTTATTCATGGTGCATTCCATAAATTGCTTGCTAAATATGATGTCAACCATAGAATTGCATCCCCCATATCACCCTCAATCTAGTGGTCAAGTTAAATTGAGCAATAGAGAAATAAAGTTAATTTTGCAAAAGACTATCAATAGATCTAGAAAGAGTTGGTCTAAGAAACTTGATGATGCATTATGGGCCTATAGAACTGCTTATAAAAACCCTATGGGTATGTCTCCATGTAAAATGGTTTATGGAAAAGCATGTCATTTACATCTTGAGTTAGAACATAAAGCATATTGGGCAATTAAAGAACTCAATTATGATTTCAAACTTGCCGGTGAAAAGAGGTTATTTCATATTAGCTCACTAGATGAATGAAGAAACCAAACTTATGAAAATGCCAAATTGTATGAAGAAAAGGTTAAAAGCTGACATGATAAAAGAATCCAAAACTAGAATTCAAAGTGGGTGAGTATGTTCTATTGTACAATTTTTGTTTTAGATTTTTTTGCAGGAAAACTTCTCTCCAAATGGGAAGGACCGTATATCATCGAAGAAGTTTATCATTCTTTAGCTATATAAATCAATAATGCCGGAGGCACTAATCCAAAGGTGGTTAATGGGCAAAGAATTAAGCACTATATCTCAGGTACGCCTATTAATGTTGAAACTAACATTATTCGAACTATGACACTGGAGGAATACATAAAAGAGACCTTCCAGAACACCAGAACCCTGAGAAGGAGAGGTACATTATACGGTCAGTAAACCGACTCCCAAAATTCCATAAAAATACTTTCCGTCAGTTTTGGGATATTAGAAAAAATAAAAAATAAAGAAGCATTCGAGGGGGGCACCCAGGTGCCACAAGGCACCATGATACACCTACCCCTCCTCCCCAGGCACGCCCCGGTGGCTTGTGGGCCCCTCGTGAGCCATCCCGACTCTATTTTCTTCTGGTATACTTGTTTTGCAAGATAAAAATTCTTTATATATACTCCTGGATGTTTTGACCACCGCATCGCGAAAATATCCTTTGTTCTTGTTTTGTGCTATTTTTCTGACAGATATAAATTGCCATGGCTCCCCAAAGGCTCTGTACCAAGCATCGTATCGTGCAACCATCACCAAGCAAATGCCCCTATAGCAAGGTCTACTACGAGTGGTTGTCAGGAGAAGAGGACAATGGCAAGGAGGAGAAGGCCAAAAAGTTGCAGGGAACCATGTTCAGGAAGGTGGCCAAACCATGTCTGTGGAGAAAACTACAGAGGAAGATATCCTTCAACCCTCATATAATCATCTCTCCTCATCTGAAATTGAAGCCCTAAGGATCTTTGAAACAGTTTGTGTTCAGAATACTTATCTCAATCGTGAAGTTATTTTTGTTGGAGGAGCAAAACATCAACCTTTGGAGCATCAATCATAAATTGGAGTATCTTCTAAAGTTGAAGGACAAGCTCACCACTTCATCACCACCACCATCACCGAAGAAAGACACTTGACTACACGAGTATGGGCACCACCCTAGGCTTGTGCCAAGCTTGGGGGAGGTGCCCCGGTATCATGTCACCATCACTTTTATTATCTTTACCTATTTTTAGTTCGATCCTTAGTTGTTTTGTGATTTAGTTGAATAAAAGTTTAGTACAATCTATTTCGAGTGCTAGTTTCGTGATCTATCTATGTAATCGAGTTGAGAGTTATATAATGAAGAGTGATTTGAGTTTTTGCTTCTTTACTTGTATGTTTCAATCCTAGCAATGAAAATAATGAAAAAGATCATATGTTAATCTTATGGAAAGTAATGACATTACATAAGGAAAAGTGTAAGTGGTACAATTTATTGAAAGTTGAAAAACATAGCATTGGTCAATGATGTAATTCATGAAAGAATTAATAAGGGAAGAGAACATTCACTTGCAAATACACTATCTTGGACATCTTTTATAATTGTGAGCCCCCATTAAGTATTTTATGCCAAATTGTTGACGTTGGACAAGGAAGATGACGTAATGAATTATGTTTGCTTATATTCACATAGTAGTTATATTGCCATAGATCCTCCAACACTACAAAAAAACACACATCCGTGACATTTTGGGCCGAACGAATTTTTTCCTGTCATGCTTATGACACTTCTATGATGATAATTGTGACAAAAGCACGTATCATCATAGATGTGGTTGATACGTCTCCAACTTATCTATAATTTTTGATTGTTCCATGTTGTTATATTATCATTCTTGGATGTTCTACAATCATTTTATAGTCATTTTATATCATTTTTGGTACTAACCTATTGACATAGTGCCCAGTGCCAGTTGCTGTTTTCTGCATGTTTTTTACATCGCAGGAAATCAATATCAAATGGAGTTCAAACATAGCAAAACTTTTTGTGGAATTTTTTTGGCTCAGAAGACATCTAGTGGGCCAAGAAAGTACCCGAGGGGTGCTCTGAGGGGAGCACAACCCACTAGGGTGCGCCTAGGAGCCCAGGCGCGCCTAGGTGGGTTATGCCCACCTCGGTGGCCTCCCACACCGCCTCTTTGCTCTATAAATACCCCAATATTCCAGAAACCCTAGGGGAGTCGACGAAAATCAATTCCATCTGCTACAAGTTCCAGAAACACCAGATCCAATCTAGACACCATCATAGAGGGGTTTATCATGCCCATTGGTGCCTCTCCGATGATGCGTGAGTAGTTCTTTGTAGACCTATGTGTCTGGAGTTAGTAGCTAGATAGCTTCCTCTCTCTCTCTTTTGATTCTCAATGCAATGGTCTCTTGGAGATCCATATGATGTAACTCTTTCTGCGGTGTATTTGTTGGGATCCGATGAACATTGAGTTTATGACCAGATCTATCTTTTCATCCATGAAAGTTATTTGAGTCTTCTTTGAATCTCTTATATGCATGATTGCTTATAGACTCGTATTTCTTCTTTGATATTTGGGTTTTGTTTGGCCAACTTGATTTATTTATCTTGCAACGGGAAGAGGTGCTTTGTGATGCGTTCGATCTTATGGTGCTTGATCCCAGTGACAGAAGGGGAACCGACACATATGTATCGTTGCTATTAAGGATAACAAGATGGGGTCTATTTCTACATAAATAGATCTTGTCTACATCATGTATTATTCTTATTGCATTACTCCATTTTTCCATGAACTTAATACACTAGATGCATGCTGGATAGCGGTCGATGTGTGGAGTAATAGTAGTAGATGCAGGCATGAGTATGTCTACTAATATTGGACGAGATGCCTATATAATGATCATTGCCTGGATATCGTCATGATTATTGGAAGTTCTATCAATTTCCCAACAATAATTTGTTCACCCACCGTTTGCTATTTTTCTCGAGAGAAGCCACTAGTGAAATATACAGCCCCGGTGTCTCTTCTTTATTATATTTGCCTTTGCGATCTATTTTTATTTGCTTTTATTTTCAGATCTATTAAACCAAAAATACCTTGCTGCACTTTATTTTATTTGGCGTTTGATCTATCAAATTATTACAACTTTCTCACATCCTTTTGCCAATTTCTGGCGCCGTTGCCCGAAAGGGATTGACAACCCCTTTAATACGTCGGGTTGCGAGTATTTGTTATTTGTGTGCAGGTGCCGTTCACGTAATGTTCCGTGGTTCTCCTACTGGTTCGATAACCTTGGTCTCATCACTGAGGGAAATACCTACCGTTGCTGTGTTGCATCATCCCTTCCTCTTTGGGGAAATACCAACGTAGTTCTAGCAAACATCAGTGGTGGGCTCCTACTTCTATGACAAAAAATCATGATGGAAAATGGGCTTGCCGTCGTGGGCGGGCTGGGGACGCACCTGCATGACATTCTTTGGGCCGTCCATGACTGAAAAAATTGTGGTAGAAGCGAGGGAGAGAAAAATATCAGGGAGTTCCCGGTTATGGTTGGTGTCCGTGTGATGCATGGAGGTTTGTGTGTTTCTCTCGTACACGTATGTGCGTGTGTGCCAGGCGTTGGGCTCTAACTGAACCCGAGCAATGCGTTCGCTTCTGAAACCAAAGGGATTGCACTAGCTACATTACTGAACCTAAGTGATTGATCCCTGACTGTTGACTGAACCCGAGCGATTCCTTCGCTACTGCTGCTAACTGAAGCCGATCGAACCTGCCTCTTGATGAATAGTGACGATTGTTGGGGGTTGGATGAACTGTTCTCTGTGGGGGTTGGATGAACAGGACCCTGTGGTAGTAGTTGTTTGTGGCCGCTGGATGAACAGGACCCCGATCAAGGAGGCCACCACACCCGAGCCGGACGGGGGTGGATAAACAGGACCCCGCGGAGGGCTGGTTGAACAGTAGCTAGTGGAGGCTGGATGAACAGGACCCCGTGGAGGGCTGGTTGAACAGGACCCCGTGGAGGGCTGGTTGAACAGTAGCCGGTGGAGGCTAGATGAACAGGACCCCGTGGATGAACAGTAGCTGGTGGAGGCTGGAGGAAGTCAATGGTGGATGAACAATAGCAGGTGGAGGCTGGGGGAAGTCGAAGGTGGATGAACAATAGCCCGTGGAGTCCCATTTTGCGGTACGCCGCACCCCTCCTGATAAACAGGACCCTGTTTTGACCATAGGCACTCCAACACAAGTCCACTACCTCCGTTTTGTGGTACACCACGTCTCTCCCGATCAAAAGCACCTCGTTTTGACTGTAGGACCTCGAACACAAGTCTGTTTCCTCCTTTTGCAGTATGCCAGACCCCGTTTTGTCCAAGTCGGTTGGCTCCCGTTGAATGATACGACTCGAACATATCTATAATTTATGAAGTATTCATGCTGTTATATTAGCATTCCTGGATATTTTGCAATCATTTTATAGCAACTTTATATAATTTTTTGGTACTAACCTATTGACCCAGTGCCCAGTGCCAGTTGCTGTTTTTTGGTTGATTTTTACATCGCAGGAAATCAATATCAAACGGAGTCCAAACACCGCAAAACTTCTTGTGGATTTTTTATGGGCCAGAGCAGCACCTGGGGGTGCCCCAAGGGGGGCACAACCCACCAGGGCGCGCTTGGGGGCCCAGGCGCGCCCAGGTGGGTTATGCCCACCTCGGTGGCCTCCCGCACCCCCTCTTTACCCTATAAATTCCCAAATATTCCGAAAACCCTCGGGGTTAACCTAGATCAAAAGTTCCGCCGCCGCAAGCCTCTGTAGCCACGGAAAACCAATCTATGCCCCGCTCCGGCACTCCGCCGGAGGGGGAAATCATCACCGGTGGTCATCTTCATCATCCGGGCGGCCACCACGATGAGAAGGGAGTAGTCCACCCTCGGGGCTGAGGGTTTGTACCAGTAGCTATGTGTTTAATCTCTCTCTCTCTCTCTCTCTCTCTCTCTCTCTCGTGTTCTTGAGACCTCACGATCTTGATGTATCGCGGGCTTTGTTAATATAGTCGGATCATATGGTGTTTTCCCCTCTCTATCTTGTGATGAATTGAGTTTTCCCTTTGAGATTTCATTTTGTCGGAGTGAATACTTTTATGGATTTGAGAACACTTGATGTATGCCTTACTATGAATACCCGTGGTGACAATGGGGTATCATATTGATTCACTTGATATGTGTTTTGTCACTCAAGTCGCGGATTCCCAAGGTGACATTGGGATAATCTATGAATAGGGGTTGATGCACGTTCTCGTCTTTGTTTCTTTGCACTACTGTAGATGCTGCTACGTGACACTATGATCAGAGACCCTTCGAGAAACTATGTGCGATGCAATAATCGCAAACGGTGGTGTCAGAGAACCGTCAAAAATGTCCAAAACGTTTGCGATGATGTATGCATCAAACACGGTTCAGATTTTGGTTCCGTGTGCGATGAAGGGCATACGGTTCAGTTCAATTAACTGTTTGTGATGAGGAGGGACAAAGAAACGGGTAGCCAGATGAATGCATGTGTGATACACAGCATACGGTTCACTCGGATGAACTGTTTGTGATGAGGTGGAACAACAGAAATGGGCAGCCAGATGAAGGTGTGTGCGATATATGGCATACAGTTCACTCGGATGAACTGTTTGCGTTGAGACAAGAGAACAGAAATGGTTCAATATAACAAATACCATAAATATTGCAAGGTTTAAATTCAAAGATTACAATGCCCAAATTCAAACATTGTAAACCGCGTCATTTCTGAAAAGGGATCAGCCGCTGACAAGTCATGTATGTGTTTGACACAATGACTTCCAATTGATTTGCCATATGCTCTTCCAATATGAAGTTTGGCATTTTTGGAGGCACTTCCATTCCACTGTACCTATCGACTCTGATAATCATACCATTCATCTTTCCTAATTAAATGCGTGTTCAACCTCAGTACACTCAGCACCTTTGCTCTGGCAAGAAAGAACCTGGCGAGTGTAATCTCTGGTAAGGTCCCTCGGTAGGAGTTCAATGTAATATTTGAGAGAAGCAGATCCAGGCATTCGATGTGATTGTCGTTATAAACATTATCCACCTCCGGGCCTATTATTATCTGCAAAAGAAGAGAACGTGTTAGTGCCTACTTGAAGTTTTAAACACTTCTACACGCCCATTTGGTTTACAGGACTTGTAAAATGCACCAACGTGCCATCTTTGATCTGGCATGATTAACATGGGCATTTGATTACAATCTAGAAACATGTTGCCTTCTTCACAAGAGGTTGGATTGGATGAAAAATTCCCTAAGAAAACTAGTATAGATGAATCCAAAGGAGAAATGCTTATGGACGATTGTAAACATATGAATGAAGCAACCAATATGGGGTGGGGGTGTATGTCCTAAAATCCTCCAAAGTTCCTTCAGAAATCGTAGTACATTGTCATTCAAAACTTGGGAAAAGGTGCAAAAAATTGAACTTCCTTATGGTAACATTTAACAGGAAAGGAACATCACCTCGATATTCAACTTCTCCAGGCAGGGAAAGCATCTCAGGCAACTAACAACTTGGTTCAGGTTGGGGCCGACAGATTCTAGTGCCAAGACCTTCATTGTGCCCAGAGTCTGGGTGAAGCTTCGCTGGATGACAGACGAACATACATCTTCAAAATTAGAAATAACATCGATATCAAGAAGGAGAGGTATAAGGCAACTGCTGTACCCGAAAGTTGTAGTATTTGACAGACGAGTAGCCCACCACTTTCAATTTCGGCACAGAAATGACATTGATTCTTGTTGGACCTTGTTGATCAACTACAAGTAATCTCTCAAGTGAAGGTGTGTCCTGGATGACAATATTGTGGTCCACCTTTTGTGATCTCTCGTTGCAGCACCAGCAACACACATAAATAATCCGGAGAGTCCTGGAGGTGATGTGCAAGGTACTTGTCCAATTCATCGCCTGAAGACGAAGGAACTTGAGTGCAGTACAGCCGCGGAGCAGGCGCTCCATGTCATCCTTTGGGATGCGGACGCCAACAAACTCGAGGTGCTTCAGTCGTGGTAGAAAAAGAGCGGGTGCGTCATTAGGGGGGATGGAAGTTGATGAACTTGGCGAGGCGCAGCCTAGGAGCGAGGCGGAGCGCGAACGTTGGCAGCAAGCGCATATGCCCATCATTAAAACTGAGCTTCTCGAGCTGATCTATGGCGGGGGATTGGAACCACTCGTCAAGCTTGGCTCGGTCCTTGCCATTGGAATGGAAATTGCCCGTGATAACGCCTTTGATTGGACCATGGTGACTGCCGAGGATCTGGGAGAACGCATCCAAGCTTTGGCGATAGCCATGGCAGATCTTGTGGGTGTCGAGGAGGTCGACAGGGGTGAGGAGCCAAAAGGGGCGCCCGCCCCAGGAAAGGGCGGCTGTCCTCGCCTGATATTTGATTGGGAGGAGGGATATCATGACTATCAACATATCATCGGGGAGGTTGTTGATGAAGTCTAGGCCTACTGGAGTCGCTTGCGATTATTTCTCGACCTGCCTCCGCTTGTTGGCAGCCTTGTTCTCCACCTTGGCAGCAACAGAAACCTCTGTCTCCATATTCATGCCGTGCTCATGTGCTTCAGCAGCCCTGGCGTCACCACTCCCTCCGATGGGGCGCTTCAGCGGCATCCTCGTACACTGACAGCTTTGAGGACTCAGAGCGGCGTCGAGGATGCGGGCGGAGAGAGAGGAATTCTGTGTGTGGCAAGGATGAGGGAGGTGCGGCCGCTCGGAGGCGCCATTAATATAGACCAGTGGGAGCGAGGCGAGCGACGATCCAAGGCTGTCTCGCTTCCCGGTGAGAACGACTGCTTAATCTCTAGTATGAATGAAATCTATGCTTAATTACTGAATTTTAGTTGCAAAAAATAGATAGTGCTATTGATTTTTAGCTGCATATTTTGAAAAATCACAGTGTCTCTTGGCTTCGGAAGTCTGGCGTTAATTTGCATATCGCAATCTGAACCGTTTGCATTGAGGAGATGCACAGATCCTGCATTGAACAGCTTGTACGCTTCCGAGTGAGCCTACGCACCGGATTGCGCTCGCACGCCTCCCGTTCAGTCAAGCAGCTGTCCACACGATACCTCCTATAGCCATTAAAACCAAGACACGTGGCGTCACGTGAATGGTTAACAGAACCACACGGTTTAAATTATACAAACATTTGAGATATAAAGTGGCAGCTATTTTTTCAAAAGGCCTTTGTTGGCTGTCATTATTCAAGTGCGCCTTCTCTCAAAATGGACACGAAAAATACCACAACATGTCGGGTGCCATTCCATGATAGCATGCCAAGTTTCATGAATTTCAGATGAGTTCTAGATTTACTAGAATTTAAAATCAAAGTATCTCAACATTTTGTCGGGAATCAACGGTGCCCTGGTGTTTGAAATTCATTCCTATTTCTTGCATGGGACATCATGCACCCAAGGACACCTCTGTTTGTAAAGCGTCCCTAAAGCGTCGCTTAAGTGACGCTTAAGCGTCAGAGCACCCTCCAGGCTCAAGGCGTCCAACTCGCCTTAGGCAGGTGTCTAAGGCGTTCGCCTTAGACATTAGAGGGTCTGAAGCACCCGCTTAGGCATCCTGGTTGGCGCTTTAGTGCAGAGCACACGCTTTAGACTAGTCAAGCAGGGGCACAGAAATTTCAGGCGGGAAAGGTGGACTAGGTGGGAACACAAGGGCGGGAAAACTAGGTCACATGTGAAATAGTTACAGGAGTGGAAATAAAGAGAGAGAATCAAAACCACAGAGCTTGCCCAGGCTTTCAGCTCTCTACTCTCTCCTCTCTCCTTTGGTGGCAGAGAATCAAAACCACAGGCTTTCAGCTTTCTCCTCTCTCCTCTCTCCTCTCTCCTCTGGTGGCAGCAAATCAAAACCACAGAGGGTGCTCAAGCTTTCAACTCTGTCCTCTCTCCACTCTCCTCTCTCCTGTGGTGGCAGCTTCCTCCTCAGATATGCAGCAGCTTCCTCCTCTCTGGCCACAGCTCCTCCCCCTCCTCTCTGGCTGCAGCTCCTCCCCCCTCCTCTGCTGCAACCCTCTTCCACCAAACCAGCAGCACAAGGTACGGCTCCTGCCCTCTGCATTCTCTTGGGGAGAAGAGCAAGTGCAAAGAGGGTGGAATGGATAGATATGGGCTCTACAACCAGCAACATCAAGATATACATGCCTCACTAAATGGCTCTCTAATCTACTGCCCATTGGGTGCAGATCAGTCTAAAGCGTCGCCTCGCTTTATGCTTTAGCGCTTAAGCGGTGAGGCGCCCCCCAGTGCCTCGCTTCGCTTTACCGCTTTACAAACATAGAAGAACACATATTTGATTTTTCAACCAATTTATATGCACTCGAGCATGTGCATGTAGTTCAAATTTGAATTATGCACATACATGCATTGAAAACTTAGTTAATGCATAAAAATGTCCAAATGAACCCTGAAAAATCGCAAAAATTGACACAACACTCCTGTTGTTCTATGTTGACATGAGAAAAATTTGAAAGCAATAAGAGGCAATGGATATCGTTTCGTCCCCAAAGGTGGGACGTTCCCTATCGAAACCATCATGCTTGTTGTGATAAGCTCTGGTTTGTGAGAAGCATATACCCAAACCTGCTCCAAATGGGACAATTTTTTTACCATGGCATGTTGATGCCGCTCCATGATACCATGCCAAGTTTCATGAATTTCAGACTAGTTTTGGATTTACTAGAATTTAAAAACAAAGTATCTCAACGTTTTGCCGGGAATCAACTGTGCCCTTGTGTTTGAAATTCATTCCCATTAAATGAAGAAAGAGAGGGTTAAGTATCATATCATGAAACCGTGTGTCATAATAAATGCTATATATGCTACTATGGCCCTATTTGGTTCACAAGTCCTAGGACTTTCTATAGTCCCAACTAAAAAGTCCCTAGTCCCTATAAAGTCCCTCCCTGTTTATTTCCAGGGACTAAAAGTCCCTAGTCCCTCCCTAGAGGTTATTAAATGACCATGTTACCCCTAGTATATAAAAAAATAACAATCAAACAACACCATGGGGCGGCGGGGCCATGGGTGCAGGGAGGGGCATTGTTGGAAAAGTCCCCAAAAGTCCCAAAAAAGACTCTCCTCAAGAGTCTTCTTCATTTAGTCCCAAAAAACAACTTTTAGTCCCTAGTAGTCCCTCCTGTTTGGTTAAAAAGTCTCTAAGAGGGACTTTTTCTAGTCCCTACACCAAAAAGTCCCTAGAAACAAACACCCCCTATGTGTCATGCATGATACTTCCTCCGTCCGGGTTTATTAGGCCTCTCAAGCATGTCCCTTTTATAAGGCCTCATTTTGGAAAGGTGCATGCATGCAGCCATTTCATTGGTTGCATCGAAAGTCATTGTTGTTGGTGCCATGGCTAGGAAATTAATAGACTTCATGCGTGTTTTTTTCATTGGCTGCATGCATGTGAGAGAGTGCATTGGGAGTGAAAATGGAAGAATTAATGTGCGCAAATTACTATATGTCTTGGTCTAAGAGAAGTTGTCTTTAGGCCTAATAAACCCGGACGGAGGGAGTACTAGTATATGATCGACACTCTCCCTCCATCTGAGTTTATTAGGCCTAAAGACAACTTCTCTTAGACCAAGACACATAGTAATTTGCTCACATTAATTATTCCATTCCACTCCCAATGCACTCTCTCACATGCATGCAACCAATGAAAAAGCATGCATGAAGTGTATTAATTTTCCAACCATGGCACCAACAACAATGGCTTTCAATGCAACCAATGAAATGGCTGCATGCATGCACCTTTCCAAAGCGGGGCCTTATAAAAAGGGACATGCATGCTTGTGTTGCTGAGAGGCCTAATAAACCCGGACGGAGGGAGTACTAGCTAGCTACCTCTGTAATGCGTCCATAGTATCATAAGTTAGACTACGTACACCCATAGTGTGAGTTATATAGGTAGTAACATCACACATATCTAGATAAAATAGATGATGTGGCAAGCAATAAATGAAGAAAGAGAGGCATGTGGTAACCTAGCTAGTTACTAATTAAGACTAGCCACAGTGCATAGTAACATACGCTAGTAACATACAATCCCTAGACTATGTTACTACCTTCATAGTGGGTAGTAACATAAGTCTGGTGTCATGCATGCAATGCTTCATTTATTAGGTTATATACTCATAGTGCATTGAGACATGTGATGTTACGGTAACTAGCTAAGTTACTCAAACTACCTCTCCTCATTAACTCATTGCCACACAAGCATATTTGCTTAGTTGGACTTGATGTTACTGCTGAAGTTACTCCCATTGTGGCTAGTCTAATAGTATGAGTAACATCACACATATCAAGGCAAGATGAGTTTATAGAATAATAAATGAAGTGTTGCGCATGATACCACACATATGTTACTCCCCACTATAGAGGTAGTAACATGGAGTAGTAACATGGGCATGTTACACTACCCACTGTGGCTAGTCTTCTTATCTTAGGTTGCCTTATTAATTGCCATGCATGACACAAAGTAGTACAACATTTAATATGTGATACAGTATATCATGATATGATACCCCGCCCACACCCTCTCTTTCCTCATTTATCTGTGTGCCACATCATCCAAAAAGTCTAGTTGGCATGCATATGATGCAGCTTGATACTCCCATTACGACAAACCATAGGGGTGGCCATAGTGGGGGTATCATAGCCGGTATCATGCACTTGAGAATAGCAAATATGATGATGTGTGGCAAAGAAGCAGTAACATATATAGATACTGTGACATATATAATATAAATGTTATACTACTTTGTGTCATGCACATGGCCATAAATACGGTCATCTATGGTATATACTCCCTCCGTCCCAAAATTCTTGTCTTAAATTCGTCTAGATATAGATGTATCTAATACTAAAATGTGACTTGATACATCCGTATTTAGACAAATTTAAGACAAGAATTTTGGGACGGAGGGAGTATATACTAGCTCTATCATACTATATATATCATACACTATATAGTATCATATGCATGATACTATAGTATATATGATACTTCCCTACTATACAAAGGCTGGCCATAGTGGTGGTATATATAAAAGATTTGGAGGAAAAACGATGAACTCATGTTTTCATTCAAACAAAAATGTTGTTAGTTAATGTAAATGTTTTCAAATAGCACACGGTTAACTCATGAAAGCCGTGTGTCCATTAAATCGTGGCCGATGCCACCCTGCCACACACGCGACCTGAGTCATGTGTTCTGATTGGCCAGAATCCAAATCTCACGGATCGTACGTCTGCACCGTTGGATGCTCCCAGATTGAATGATGATCCTCATCCCTTTCGACAGCAGATGCAGTTTCGGTTGTGATTTTTTTATGCGGTTCCTCCTCCGACGACGACTCCTTCACCACCCAGTTACACTGTTAGTTAATGTAAATGTTTTCAAATAGCACACGGTTCACTCACAAAAGCCGTGTGCCTACCAAACCATGGTCGATGCCCCCCTTGCTGTGCGTGCAATCTAAGTCGTGCGTTCTGATTGGCCAGAACCCAAACCCCACGGATCATACGTCTGCACCATTGGAGGCTCCCAGATCGAACGACAATCCTCATCCCTTTCGACAGGAAATGCAGTCCGCCTAGGAATTGATTTATATGCCAAAATGAACGGTAAATGTCAAAAAATGTCTTACATATAGCACACGAGACCTGAAATGTGCCAGCAAATCAAACCCGTGGTATAATGGTGATTGCTTAACATGGGAAAATTTTAGAGGCGAAACGATGAACTCATGTCTTCATTTCAAAATTAGTATGTATTTTCAAATGAAAATTTTCTATTTGTACACACGAGCGCTTAGAGGCATCCGTTTGCATAGGTCTTTCCACACGGCGACCAGGGATATTTTCCACCCTTTTCACCTAGGCCGCCAACACCCCCCTCCCCCAGATCCACATCAGAACCCTCTCCGGCGCCGACGTGCTCACCCCGGCCGTGTGCCTGCTCTTCGGCGTCAAGCCTACCTCCACTGTCGTTCCCAATACACGGCTGCCCGCGCCTCGCCATCTTCGTTTGTTCGCCAGCCACCCTCGAGCACATCATTGCTGTAATCCTCGCCTCTCTTGTGGTCCGGCCGGGTTTGCATTAAGAAGCCTGTTAGTTACTGCTCTCCATCACGGTGATGCATATTTCCTCGCAATCCCTCTTTCTACTTCGTTCCGTATGTTCCCAAATTGGCTATAAAATAACGGAGAGCGTATATATGTTAATTATCTACCTTCCTAACTAGTACATATAAGTTGTATTTGTTCCAATAAGTTACTGCCAATTTACGGATCGCGGGCGCCCGAGTCACTCAAACTTAACAAATTAGCCATACATTTTCTAAATTATTGCATGACATGTTTAGAAAGCTTGATACCAAGTTGTTAGTTTTATGCTTATCCTCCTTTCCCGAGTTTCACATGTGTTCTCTGTAGATGCCGAATAGCAGCGACATCACTCATGCTTCAGGCGATGTATCTTCATCTGATTCCGACAACCCTATGTCTTCAGAAGATGGTGAGGGATCAAGTAATCTTGAACGGGATAGAGCTGCAGCAATTACCCTTCCGGTCAGGACACGGAGGTACGCTCCAAGGAAGCCCACACACCAGCCTAAAGGTGTACATGAAGTAACTAAGATTGATATAAAGTCTTGGGCTCCAACTAAACCAGGTAAAGCATGCATGAGGTTCAGGAGTGTGTGTGGATTTGTTGGCAGGGCAAAGCTCAACATAAATCTGCCGGGGTTTTGGAAGGCTGACATAGAAACACGGCAACGGATAGTCCGGGAGATCATGGATCACTTCAATGTTCCAGAGCAGTGGAGAATGCAGGTGGAACACGCTGCACTGAAGAAGGCTAGAGATGCTTGGAGAAACTAGAAGCACGTGTTGTACAAGAAGTACTTGAGTGAAGGCAAGGACCCGATCCCTGCATACCCCCAAATTACAAAGGCAGACTGGGCAGAATTCAAAAGGGTCAGGGCAACTAAAGAGTTTGCTAAGAAGAGTTTCAAGCAATCAGAACTTCAAAAGAAGAACACACACCCCCACTGTATGGGTGTGGCAGGATACTACGGCATGAAACCGATATGGGACCAGGAGGACAAAGAAGAAGTAGAGGCGAGTGGGGAACCGACCTTTAGTGAAATCAGGGGTGAACGTGCCAGAGACTACTTGTGGGCACGTGCAATGAGGCGTGATGATGGAACTTATTACTTTAAAAACTCACATGACGAAAAACTGTATCAAGTGATGGTAGAGGCGTCCAAGATCCCTGGAAGGTTCTATAGGATTTTAGGGCCATGTGACATTCTGTCCATTGCCCTGGAAACAAAAGAGCCATCTGGCCGTGCAAGGGGTATAGGTGTTAATGTCCCACACAAGAGGGCTTTCACACTTAGAAAAGAAGAGAGGCTCAGCATGAAAAAAGCGAAGAGTGAAATGAAGAAGAATGAATTGTATGAAAGGTTGAGGAAGGAAATGTATCCGGCTATTCAAAAGGATGTTGAGCAGTCAATGATGATTGGGAAGACTGTAACACTGACAGATAGCCAGCAGATGGGAGGGGAGGCGGGCATGGAGGATGCTGCTTATTGCGCGACAACACATCACAAGAGTAGCTGTGCATCAGCTGACCCCAGCGACACTAAGACTGCAGCTGCTCGTGGTGATGCTATATCTGATCTATCTGGAATGAAAGACGGGTTGAAGGGCATGCTTACACATTATGAAGGTGCATTAAAATGTGCAACAGTCTGGGGTTGCCCACCCTTCTTGGAAGAGGGCCTCTTGTTGGACAATGTGTCGTTGAAGCCGAGCTGTGTGAAGTGCTACGTGACTGAAGTAAAGCCTGGATTCAATGAATTTGCCCTCAAGAATGTCCTAGGAGACCTTCATGAGCAAAGGACCATGGGAGAAACACTGTTACATCACATCCAGTGGCCACAAAAGGAAATAGAGGTCATCGATGAGATCCCTAAAGCCCCGCCAAGAGCAACCAATGTCGCCCCTCAACCGGTGACGCTCTCCTTGCCACAGCAGCTCTCGCGTGCTTCCCCCAAAGAACCTAATACTCGGAATCCGACGGCTGATGCATCAACCTATGATTGGCCGACCCGACTTTGTGGCGTACATGCCATGTCATCCTCCACCCCAAAGAAGCCAGTGGCAAGGCTACAACTGTTGAAGACACACCAGCGGTTCAAATGCCGGCCGCTGAAGCAGCGGGGGGAGACCCAGCTGCAGCACATGTTGAGCAGACCAACCTGGTGGAACGGACTGCTAAGCAGTCTGATGCTTTGGAACCGCCTGCTAAGCAGTCTATAGGTCCATAACTGACTGCTCATCAGTTTGTCGGTCCGCAGTTGCGTGATCAGCATACCAATGCGTCAACACTTCCTACTCAGCAAACCAACGCGTTGGCACGGGCTCCTCAGCACACCGACAAGTTGGCACCACCTGCGCAGAAGCCAGACTTAGCTTCAATGCATGGTCTGCAGTCCGATGCCTCTGCACCTATAGCCCAGCAGTCCGTCACAGTAGCACCGCCAGCTCAGTGGTCCGGCAAAGATAAACCGTCTGCTAAGCAGTCCATCAAAGCTTCACCGGCTCGGCAGTCTACCTTGCAGGCAACCAGACGTTCTGCTAGAAATGCTTCAAGTACCAAGAAGGAAGTGGCCAAAAAACCTACACCCATGACGAAGCGCGGTGGGAGAGTGAAGAAGAAAGAGAACGATTGCCTCTTGCTTAAAGCACTCATCGCCCAAAACCAAATTAACAGCAGGTTGTTCTAATCGGGGAGTAATATTATTTCTGACGAGATGTATGATGAAGAAGTAGAATTGGCGCTTGCTAAAAGTAAAGCAGGCGTACTTGAAGTATGCAATTACGTCCATGGCCAGCCATTTCTTGTTGGCGAATACTTTGATGAGTGCAGCTCCAGTTGCCGCAAGTTACATGAATATTGCATGGATGAAATGCCAATAGGTCATCATGGTTTGCTAGTCCACTTCAACAGAGATCATTTCCGACATGATGTTGGTTCATTCGATGTGAGTTTCGAGGACTTACAACTCTTCTTCAACTTCAACGAGCTTGATGCCACTCTTGTTAGATGCCTGATTTTGTAAGTACTTAACAAACTCTGGCCAACTTCTCCATACAAGGCTGTAAATGATAAACAGCTAACTACATTTTATTCCTCTTAGGGGATTGAACGTGGAGAGAAGAAAAACGGAAAGTGTGTATTTCATAGATACTGCATTAGCAAACGGCACAACATTACATGGTAAGGACGAACGTGACTGGGCCGTTAACACGGTCGTCCGTATCTTCGAAAACACCTCCCATGCAGAATCATTTCTCTTGCCATATCATGAAAGGTGAGTCAAGTAAACAACCACAAATACACTAATTGTCTTTCAGATTTCGACATAATTCGTAAGTTCATGGCTTTGTTAATATGTAGCCGTCACTGGATATTGGTATTCATTGTTCCAAACGAGAACATAGTTTACTACATCGATTCTCTCAGCGAGTCAACAAACGCTCAGGATCTGACGCATCTTCAGCAATTCATGGATATGTATTGAATTCTATGATGTTGAAATTAATTTGCATTCATATCTGGTTCAATAACTGATGTTGTCAAAATTCATCTTCATTTGTAGTGCTCGCATTGTGGAAAACTAAACCAGGGAACCTGTTCAAGAGGGAACTACCTCTGCAGCACGAGATCGTTTCTCCGGTAACACACCGAAATCCGTTATTTTCGGAAAATTTATCCAATAGTCTGCAAAACCTTTTCTTACGCTAGTCAAATGTTTAAGCTTCTAATTAAACCTCTTTCTATTTTGTACAAAGAAAAAATAATACATCTAACACCGGTTAGGTTGTTCCTAACAGGAAAAATACATGACTAATTCTGTACAAAAAATTCCAGTGTCCTCAGCAAGAAGCAGGGAACAACCTTTGTGGATACTATGTTGGCAGACAATGATCTCCATCTACAAATCTGCTAATAGTTGTGATGATCCTTGCGAATTAGTACGAGTAAGTCTATCTTAATTAATATCTTCTACTCCACTCATATGTCACATTCTGATCTTAAAAATACCGGATCTCATCTTAGAACCAAGGACCTCTAAACCGCTCCCGGCTGGTGAATTGCTGATGGTTCGGAGATTTATCAGCGACTTCTTCCTGAATCACTACATCAATCCCACTGGTGATAATGAAGATTTCAGCATGTGTTCTCCTGAAACATTGAGTAAGAGTTACCGCTAAACATACACGCATGGATCCATTGTTTTCCATATGATGAGGTCTTCGTATTTCGTACACTATGATTAATTATGTAATGCACATATGTGTGGACAAATCATTGGAATTTAGCTACCATATGTTCAATTGCAATTGTTGCGCAATCTGATGAATGTTCTTCTTGTGGACACTATTTGTTCAATTAAATATTGTGGCGAATTTGTTTTTTGCATGCCGATTCAAAATGGGATATTCTTGTTTAGCTGTTCAATTGAATATTGTGGCCAATTTGCTTTATGAGTGCCGATTCAAAATTGGATATTTTTGTTTATTTGTTCAATTGAATATTGTGGTGAATTTGCTTTTTGCATGCCAATTCAAAATGGGATATTTTTGTTTTAACCTGGCAATTGCTCCGCACATAGTTCAACTAAATGAGTGTGTGCGATCCAAATCGGAAAGCATACATCAATCATAGCGGAACCGTCGATGATACACAGCTGATCACAAATGATTTGCAGCACTACTACGTGTGCGTAGGCTCTCCGGAACCGTTTGTGTATCAAGTTATTGCACACGGGAACTCGAAGTAAACCATGCCCAATGTAAAATACAATCTCAGTCGTAATTTTTTCAGGAAACGTGTGGGATCCCAAACGAAAAGCACATGTCACTCTAGCCGCAACCATCGGTGATACACAACAAATCACAAACGGTCTGCAGCACTTGTATGTGTGCAAAGGGTCTCCTGAACCGTTTGTGATTGAACCTTATCGCAGACGGTAAATGTTGGGAGAACGTGTGCGATGGAGTCTTGCATGGAAGATGGGTTCCGCAGAAAACTCGTGTGTGATAGGGCACATATTGCACATAGTTCATATGTTGGCCCGTGTGCCTTGCATACTGTTTTCCAAACGGTTCATTATGACACACCGTTTGGTTTCACTTCGTCATTAGAAACCTTTAATCATCGATCCTACACGCGTAAAAGAATTTATTGTGTGTTGCATAGCACATGATTACGTTTTGCAAGGCCTCTGGATCATGGCTCCCTATCCCCAACGGTTTCTCGGTCATGTGGGAAGGACCCACTATCGCCCACACTCACTTGGCGACGGTTCCAAATGCCGTCGCGGAAAGGGGTTTTAAACCGTTTGTATAGCACCGACGCGTACCAGTGTCGGTACAAATCTTGGGGAACTCTTTGAGGTTCTTTGTGTTGGATTGAATATTATGAATCTGAAATTATTTGATGCATATCACATAATCAACTCACAGATACTTATGGTGACATTGGAGTATCTATGTGACATTAGAGTTGGTTGATGTGTATCATATGGTGTTATTTTAGTACGAACTCTTGGTTAGATTGATCGGAAAGAATAGCTTTGTGTTATTTTAGTACGAACTCTAGGATAGATTGATCGAAAAGAATAGCTTTGAGGTGGTTTCATACCCTACCAACAATTTCTTCTTATGTTCTCCGCTAGATAGGAACTTTGGAGTGATTCTTCATTGCACGTTGAGGAATTTTTATATGATCCAATTATATTGGCATTGTTGAGAGATTGCACTAGTGAAAGTATGGACCCTAGGCCTGATTTTCAAGCATTGCAATACTCTTTGTGCTCCATTTTATCAATTCCTACCTTGCTGTTTTTTATTCTTATTATTGCAAAAATCAATATCTACTATCCATATTACACTTGTATCACCATCTCTTCGCCGAACTAGTGCATCTATACAAATTACCATTGTATTTGGTGTGTTGGGGACACAAGAGACTTTTTATTATTTGGTTGCAGGGTTGTTTGAGAGATACCATCTTCATCCTACACCTTCCACAGATTGATAAACCTTAGGTCATACACTTGAGGGAAAATTGCTACTGTCCTACAAAACTCCACACTTGGAGGCCCAACACGTGTCTACAAGAATAAAGTTGTGTAGTAGACATCAAGCTCTTTTTTGGCGTCGTTGCCAGAGAGGTTAGGTAAGCGGCACTCACATCCCATCAACGAAGCTCTTTTCTGGCGCCGTTGCCGGGGAGGTGAGTGGCTGAAGGTATATCTTTAGATCTTGCAATTGAATCTTTTAGTTTCTTGTTATATCACTGGTTTGGTTTATAAAAAGAAAACTACAAAAAAGGATTTGAGGTTGCATCATATTATTCGTCTTTATAATTTCTTTAGTAAAAAGGATGGAAAGGAAAATTGTGCTCAATTGATAGAAGAAGAATTCTATAAAATGTTTGACAAAAAATCTTTGAATGATGAGCATGTTTGCAATGTTGTTGGTATGAACTCTTTGAGTATCCATGGTGCTAAAGATATGCAAAGTCATAAGCTCGGGGATGCTATATTTGATGAAGATGATATTTTCAGTCCCTAAGTTTTAATGATAAAATTTATTATGATGATAGCATGCCTCCTATTTATGATTATTATATTGATGAAAGTGGATTTGGAGAGGTCATGACTTTATTTAATGACGAATCCACTATTTTGGAAAAGGTTTTAATTGACTATGAGAACAAAGTTGCTATCTATGATGATTATTGTGATGACATGTATGCTGTAAAGAATAATGATTATCATGAAACTTATCATCATGATTTTTATTTTCAATTGGATTATGCCAATCAAATATCTCATGATAGTTATTTGTTGAATTTGTTCCCACTACTATGAATGAGAATAAATTTGCTTATGTGGAGAGTAACAAAATTTGTATGCTTGTGAATCATGAAAATAATTCTTTATGTGATAGCTATATTGTTGAATTCATTCATGATGCTACTGAAAATTATGATGAGATAGGAACATATGCTTCTACATATCTCAATAATATCAAGTTTCCTCTCTTTATGTTGAAAGTTTTGAAGTTGTGCTTGTTTTGCCTTCCTATGCTAGTTGATTATTGCTCCCATGAATTGTTTGATCACAAAATACCTATGCATAGGAGGTGGGTTAGGCTTAAATGTGCTTGTCATATGCTTCATGATGCTCTCTTTATGTTTCAATTCTTATCTTTTATGTCAGCATCATTGAACTTACCATGCCTAGCTAAAAGGCATTAAACAAAAGTGCTTGTTGGGAGACAACCCAACATTTACCCCTACTATTTTTGTGTGTTCACATGATTAGGCTACTGTATTAATCATGTTTTATAGCTTTTGTTTCAATAAAGTTCCAAGTAAAGGCTTTGGGATAGTGTGGATGATAGTTGACTTGAATCTGTGCAAAAACAGAAACTTTTGTGCTTAGTCCAGGAATTTTGAAAATTCACTGGAACATGTTTTTGATTTGAATTTTTCTACAGGTGATAGATAAAAACATTCTCTATGTTGTCCTAACTTTTCATAATTTTTGGAGTAGCAGAAGTATGGTTGGAGTACAGATTACTACATATTGTTCTGTTTTTGGCAGATTTTGTTTTCAATGCATAGCTTGCTTGTTTTCTAGTTTCCATGGCTTACATTGCTCAATATAAATTGTGGAAATGATATGCTACAGTAGTCATTGTGTGGAACAATTATGAATCTTGTATTTGACAATACCCAAGTGAAATGGCTTGCTCTTTACCATACTAACCTATCTCATGAAGTTCCGTTAAGTTTAGTTTGATTGAAGTTTTCAAGTTTTGGCTGAGATGCCGATATGAGGAGAATAAGGAGTGACAAGACCATAATCTTGGGGATGCCCAAGGCACCCCAATGTAATATTCAAGGAAGATCCAAGCAACTAAGCTTGGGGATGCCCCGGAAGGCATCCCCTCTTTTGTCTCCAACATTACCGGTAACATCACTCGGAGCTACATTTTTATTCGTCACATGATATGTGTTTTGCTTGGAGTGTCATTTTATTTTGTTAGGATTTGCTTGCTGTTATTTACAATAATTTTTTGCATCTTTTATTTCAATAAAAATGTCAAGTATAGCCTTCGCCATGCTTATCTTGCAAGTATATGAGTCGCTGTTTCAAAACAAAAAGTTTATCGACGTTGCAAAAATTCCCTAGAAAAGTCAGAATGCGATAAATGCTTAAACTTTTTGCAAAATAATCTCTGATAAATTTTCTACAGTGTAGTAATTTTTCATAACTTTTGGAGTTAGGGAAGTATTGATACTCTTGCATTCTTTACATACTGTGCTGTTTTGGCAAATTGTTGTTATGTTTGCATTGTTTGCATATGTTTGCTTGTTTAATGATTATATTTGAGGATAGGAGTATTAAATATGAAGAGGCATTTAGTATGCAATGTTGAATAATAATTTTAGTGATTTGCTACAGTAGAGAATGATAAGGTTTTTGCATTGGTTTATACTAACTTATCTCACGAGTTCTTGTTGAGTTTTGTGTGGATGAAGTTTTTAAGATTTAGGGAAACCATGATATAAAAGGAATTAAGGAGACACAAAAGCTCAAGCTTGGGGATGCCCAAGGCACCCCAAGATAATATTTCAAGAGGTCTCAAGCATCTAAGCTTGGGGATGCCCTGGTAGGCATCCCACCATTCTTCATCAAGAATTATCGGTTAGTATCGGTTAATTTTAAGTTTTTGCTTCTTCACATGAGTTGTGCTATCCATGAAATGTCATTTTATTTTCATTTTGCTTGCTGTTTTAATAAAATACTTACATCTGAAAGTTTTAAATAAGCGAGAGTCCTCACATAGCTATCTATTTACTTAACTACTCGTTTGATCTTCACCTATATCTTTTTGGAGTAGCTTGTCATTTACTCTTGTGCTTCACTTATATCCTATGAGTAAATTGTTGAATAAATTGAATATCATGAGGTTGAAATCATATCATGCCTAGTGGAAGCTTCACATTGGGTTTAGAAAGTGAATCTTTTTGAGGCTTGACAATCACAATATTGGTCATACAAGCAATTCACGAATAATTATTATAAGAAAGAGAACTTTCACATGCAAATACACTATCTTGGAAATGTTTTGTGATTGTGAGCCCCCATCAAAATAGTAAATGCCAAAATTGTTGACGTTGGACAAGGAAGACAATGTAATGGTTTATATTTGTTCATATTCAGACAGAAGTTATATTGACATAGATCCTTCAACATGTGGTGCTTTCCCCCCATCGTTGCTAGCCAAAAATTCCGCACCAAGTAGAGATACTACTTGTGCATCCAAAAACCCTTAAACCCAAATCTTATCTTCAAGAGTCCACCATACATACCTAAGGATTGAGAAAGATCCTTCAAGTAAGTTGTCATCGGTGCAATAAGGCATTACATCTTTGCCCTTAACTCGAACCCACTACTCATTTTGCCCCTAATCTTTAGGTATGCTTAGTTTTGCCCCTCCGCCATTAGTTTCACTTATAGAAATGCCCTTCTGTGTCGTTACCGTCCGGTCAAAGGGCTTTGACCGTCCTGAAAAAATAGCGAAAAAATGAAACTTTTTGGGATCAAAGATACTCATGTCTGCAAGGTGTGTACAAATTTTCATGCCGTTCGAACACCCTGGGAGCTCGTGGCGAAGGAAAACATAAATTTTGTACGCATGTGAATAGTAAATTCGAAAAAATAGAAGAAAAAAACAAAAAAAATGAAATTTTGTGGGACTGAAGATACTCAGGAGCGCAAGATGTGTGCACATTTTTGTTGTGTTTGGACATCGTAGGAGCTCGTGGAGGAAAAAACAAAATTTAGCTTAAAAACTTTAAAAAATGCACTATTTTGTTTTTTTTTCTCTAGAGCGCCTCATACGTCATTTGATCACCAAAACATGCAAGAACCTTGTGCACTCTAGCCTCTTTGAAGCCAAAAAAAAATTCCACTTTTTTAATTTTGTTGCTATTTATTTTGAATTTACTGTTCATATGCATAAATTATTTTTGTTTCCTTTGCCACGAGCTCCCGGAGTGTCCAACCAACAGAAAAAATTGCATGCGCCTTTCGTACATGACTATCTTCGATCACACAAATTTTCAGATTTTTTTTGATTTTTTTGCTATTTTTTCTGGATGGTCAAAGTCCTTTGACTGGACGGTAACGGCGCGAAAGGGCATTTCTATAAGTGGCACTAACGACGTAGGGGCAAAACTGAGCATACCTAAAAATTAGGGGCAAAATTGAGCAGTGGGTTCGAGTTAGGGGCAGAACAGGAATTGGCCCATAAAAATGCTTCTAAAAGTGTTAGATCATTTAGTGTAAGAGAAAATTGAGCGTTGTATGAACTCGTGATGGCAAAGAATAAAAGCGACTGAGTGCATAATAAATGTTGCTATCATAAGGGGCAATATAATGTGACGTTCTTTTGCACTAAGGGGTTGAGCATACAAACAAAAAGCGCATGGAAAACTCTGCTTCCCTCTGCGAAGGACCTATCTTTTAATTTTATGTATTTACTTTTATGCAAGAGTCAAAGTTTTTCTCTCTATTCCTTCTTATTTTTCTCTTGGTAAGAATCATGTGGTGAGGAAAGATCTAGGCACATATATCCAGTTGGATATGGGTAGCATGAGTTATTATTGTTGACATCACCCTTGAGGTGAATACGTTGGGAGGCGAAATTATAAGCCCCTATCTTTCTATGTGTCCGGTTGAAACGTTTTGCTCATGTGTATGTGGTTAGTGTTAGCAATCATAGAAGACTATATGATGGTTGAGTATGTGGAGCTCTTACTTAGACTCTGTTGAATAAGTTGAATTGCAATTGCTGGTGAGTGAGAACATAGGTTGTTGAGTTTCAGGAGAATTCATTGTTTGAAACTTAAACATGTGAATCGGTTGCTACTTTAAACATGAATTTTTTTAAAAGAAAGAGTTGTTGTCATGATGCGAGGAAAAGTGATTGAAATTATCATTGATCAAACTTATGCACTTTGCTAGCATCCACACTTCATAAATTATTTCTTTTATCATTTACCTACTCGAGGACGAGTAGGAATTAACCTTGGGGATGCTGATACGTCTCCAAGGTATCTATAAGTTATGAAGTATTCATGATGTTATATTAGCATTCTTGGATGTTTTGCATCATTTTATAGCAACTTTATATCTTTTTGGGGACTAACCTATTGACCTAGTGCTAGTTGATGTTTTTTGCTTGTTTTTTACATCGCAGGAAATGAATATCAAACGGAGTCCAAACACCGTGAAACTTTTTGTGGATTTTTTATGGACTAGAAGATCACCAATGGGCCAGAGCAGCACCTTGGGGGTGCCCCGAGTGGGGCACAACCCACTAGGGCACACCTGGGGGCCCAGGCGTGCCCAGGTGGGTTGTGCCCACCTCGATGGCCTCCTGCACCCCTCTTTACCCTATAAATTCCCAAAACCCTCGGGGTTAACCTAGATCAGAAGTTCTATCGCCGCAAGCCTCTGTAGTCACGAAAAACCAATCTAGACCCCGTTTCGACACTCTGCCGGAGGGGGAAATCATCACCGGTGGCCATCTTCATCATCTCGGTGGCTACCACGATGAGGAGGGAGTAGTCCATCCTCGGGGCTGAGGGTTTGTACCAGTAGCTATGTGTTTAATCTCTCTCTCTCTCTCTCTCTCTCTCTCTCTCTCGTTCTTGAGATGTCACGATCTTGATGTATCGCGGGCTTTGTTAGTATAGTCAGATCATATGGTGTTTTCCCCTCTCTATCTTGTGATGAATTGAGTTTTCCCTTTGATATTTCATTTTATTGGATTGAATACTTTTATGGATTTGAGAACACTTGATGTATGTCTTGCTATGAATACCCATGGTGACAATGGGGTATCATATTGATTCACTTGATATGTGTTTGCGCACTCAACTCATGGATTCCCGAGATGATATTGGGGTAATCTATGCATAGGGGTTGATGCACGTTCTCGTCTTTGTTTCTTTGATACAAATATTGGGGCACTCTTTGAGGTTCTTTGTGTTGGATTGAGTGTTATGAATCTGAAATTGTTTGATGCATATCGCATAATCGACCCACGGATACTCGCGGTGACATTGGAGTATCTAGGTGACATTAGAGTTGGCTGATGTTCACTGGTACGCGTGAGTGTTATACAAACGGTTTTAAACCCCTTTCCGCGACGACATTTGGAACCATCGCCAAGTGAGTGTGGGCGATTGGGGGGTCCTTCCCACAAGACCCAGAAACCGTCGGGGATAGGCCCTCCTGGCACACAAGCTGGCTCGTGTGCGATCGGGCGAGGCATGGAAACCCAATTGTTTCCGTTCGTATGTACATCCTACATGATGAATCCCAAAGAAACATTTCCGTTCGTATGTATATCACACACAGTCAATCCAAGGAGTACGTTTTCGTTCTTATGTACATCCCAAATGATTATGCCGCTATAGTCGTGTAAAAAAGGTGGACATCAACATTTAATTTGCCGATATGTTTGTGATAGGTACAATACCGCACATGGTTCAAGAATGTAAAATGTGTGTGGTGCCTCTACTAACGCCAACGTGTACATTTTTGTAACTGTGTGCGATTGGTATTCCTATCACACACGCACATTGGTTTGAAATGTTTGTTGCGTTACCATGAATCGAACACGCATATGAGACAAAACCGTGTGTGCATCTGAAGGGCATCACAAACGTTTCACGTCAAAGAACCGTCTGTTTTCTTTTTTCATCGCACACGCTATTTTCTTTCTAACCGTGTGCACATTATTTTATTCACTCTTGTACAATTTTTTGGCTGTAATTTATTATTCGAATTGGAATTTTTGAAATATGAAACGTGCAATTCAAATTCTCAGCACAATGGTTCAACAACGAAACCATAAATAAAATTGTCAGTACAATATGTTCAGTAACTATAGGATTAGACGTCAATTAACTATGATGAACCACAATATTTACAGGCGGTAAAGGCGATGTTGTTGAAGAAGCGGAATGCCCATAATGTGCCTTGCTGCATTCCATAGGCACGAACAACTTTTATCCAACCCCTTGTGACGATCGCCCCCTCAACCTTCACCGCCTTCAGGAAGACTTCTAGAGCATTATCATGGTAGCATGAATTATATACTTTAACCTTAGTTGCCTCCACTCCGGTCATCTAGTTTGCAAGGTAATCATCAGTAAATAGCTTCAGAAACCACTAAAAAGAGAAAAATATCAGATCATGAGGTCTAATAGAGTAACTAGTTGTGGGCAGGGGTAAAAGGCAACAAATTACTTATCATCCTATAGTTAACTCATGTCTTGGACAAAGTGTAAATAAAGATCTTGCGGGAAAATTGCTAATGTCCTACAAAACTCTGCGCTTGGAGGCCCAACACGTGTCTACAAGAATAAAGTTGCATAGTGCTACCTCTTGAGCTTGCGTTGGTTTTCCTTTGAAGAGGAAAGGGTGATGCAGCAAAGCAGTGTAAGTATTTCCCTCAGTTTTGAGAACCAAGGTATCAATCCAGTAGGAGACAACGCACAAGTCACCGAATACCTGCACAAACAATCAACAACTTGCACCCAACACGATAAAGGGGTTGTCAATCCCTTCACGGTCACTAGCAAAAGTGATATCTGATAGAGATAGATAAACGGTAAAGTAATTTTTTTGGTATTTTTGGTTTATAGATCAGAAAGTAAAAGATTACAAAATAGTAGATTGGAAACTAGTAAGATGTAAACGAGAACTTGTATGATGGAAAAGAGACCCGGGGGCCATAGGTTTCATGAGTGGCTTCTCTCAAGATAGCAAATATTATAGTGGGTGAACAAATTACTGCCGAGCAATTGATAGAAAAGCGCATAGTTATGACGATATCTAAGGCACTGATCATGAACATAGGCATCATGTCCATGTCAAGTAGACCGAAACGGTTCTGCATCTACTACTGTTACTCCACACATCAACCGACTCCTGCCTGCATCTAGAGTATTAAGTTCATGAAGAACAGAGTAACGCATTAAGTAAGATGGCATGATGTAGAGGAATTAACTCAAGCAATATGATGAAAACCCCATCTTTTTATCCTCGATGGCAACAATACAATACCTGCCTTGCTGCCCCTACTGTCACTGGGAAAGGACACTGCAAGATTGAACCCAAAGCTAATCACATTGCAAGAAAGATCAATCTAGTAGGCCAAACTAAACCGATAATTCGAAGAGACTTGCAAAGATATCAAATCATGCATATAAGAATTCAGAGAAGAACTAAATAATATTCATAGATAATCTGATCGTAAATCTACAATTCATTAGATCTCGACAAACACACTGCAAAAGAATATTACATCAAATAGATCTCCCAGAACATTGAGGAGAACATGGTATTGAGAATCAAAGAGAGAGAAGAAGCCATCTAGCTACTAGCTATGGACCCGTGGGTCTGTGGTAAACTACTCATGCTTCATCGGAGAGGCAATGGTGTTGATGGAGAAGCCCTCCGTGATCGAATCCCCCTCCGGCAGGACACCGGAAAAGGCCCCTAGATGGGATCTCACAGGTACAAAAGGTTGTGGTGGTGGAAAATTGGTTCCGTGGCTCCCATGGATGTTTTCAGGGTATAAGAGTATATATAGGAAAAGGAACAAGGTCAGGGGAGCTACGAGGGGCCCACGAGGTAGGGGCGCACCCTCCTGCCTTGTGGCCGCCTCGTTGCGTCTCCGACTTCATCTTCAAGTCTTCTAGTTTCCTTTCGGTCGAAGAAAGATCATCGTGAAAGTTTCATTCCGTTTGGACTCCGTTTGGTATTCTTTTTCTGCGAAACTCTAAAATAGGCAAAAAAAATAGAAACTAGCACTAGACCCTCGGTTAATACGTTAGTCCCAAAAAAATATAAAATAGCATATAAATGCCTATTAAACATCCAAAACAGATAATATAAGAGCATGGAACAAAAAAAATATGGATATGTTGCAGACGTATCACATAGTAGACATCATTGAACAGGACGCATTCTGACCCAGTCTGTTGCCTCCTGATGAACAGGACACTGTTTCTCCGTTCTGACCCAGCCGGTTGGCTGCCCGATGAACAGGACGCCATTGCTGTCGTCCGTTGCCTCTCCATGTACATGAGCCCTGGCTGTATGTATGCGCAAGTAGGCGTTCGAGATTGTGCCCGTATGTATGTGGCCGTATTTTTTGGTATGTGGATGTACGTTCGTGTACATAGTTTAGAAGGGACTGCCTGAACTGCTACGTCGGGGGCTCTACTACTACACGTGCCGCTGCTTGCTCGACCACGATTCATCGTTGCAGAGAGACTGATCGACCAGTATGTACATACACGTCCGCGACCAGACAGACTATGTTACGTACGCTTCGACCAGGTGGTCCCAGCTGTCAGGGAGGATAAGGACGTAGTTCCTTCCGTGCAAAGATATAGATGGTGGGTCCGAGCTGTCAGGAGGAGGATTCATTTTTTTGCGTGCGTGATAAGGACGCAATTCCCTGTGTGCGAAGATGTAGCTGGTGGGTCCATCTTTCTGCCTCACCGCGCACACTACTCTTCCGATGTTCGTCGTTCATTGACCATGTTGACCACGCTGTGCGGAAAACACCCAAGCGATGGATGACAAGGAGGCCTAGGAAGGGAACGATGCTGAGCCAGGGAAGATGAGGCAGGTGGATGCCCACGTGGAGGGGAGTACGAGGGTTCACTGGTTCGGCTGTGGTGTAAGGCTGTCGTTACCGGAGAATAACAAGGGGTGTTGGTGAGTAGAGGGAAGGCTTGGCTAGTGGTAGTATGGTTGGACGGTGAGGCCTGTGCGGCAGTACAGCAGGCCACGGGAGGCTGGAGCAGGCGTTACGACGGGCGCGGGTTTGGGCGGCTGGAGCAAGAAGACCAGAGGTTGAAGACGCAGCTCGGCCATTGGATTAACATCCAACAGTCACTACAGCTAGAATCGTTTATTGACTAAGTTGACAAAGCCCTATACATGTGTTAACTTAGTAGGCTCACAAGTCAGCCTCCAAATCTGGCGGGTCCCAACCAAGGTTGTTAGAATCGTGATTCTGTTATATGATTCTACGACTTTACGGTCCAAACTAACCCGTATGATTGTACGATTTTAGTTCATAGAATCTATGTTTCTACGATCCTGATAGCGAAGATTCTACGATTTGCGATGCTATCATCGAAGCTCCGATTCGATTAAAAATCACGGTTCTGACAACCTTGGTCCCAGCTAGCAGGTGTTGGAAATATGCCCTAGAGGCAATAATAAAAGGGTTATTATTATATTTCCTTATTCATGATAATTGTCTTTTATTCATGCTATAACTGTATTATCCGGAAATCGTAATACACGTGTGAATACATAGACCATAACATGTCCCTAGTGAGCCTCTAGTTGACTAGCTCGTTGGTCAATAGATAGTCATGGTTTCCTGACTATGGACATTAGATGTTATTGACAACGGGATCACATCATTAGGAGAATGATGTGATGGACAAGACCCAATCCTAAGCATAGCACAAGATCGTGTAGTTTGTTTTGCTAGAGCTTTTTCAATGTCAAGTATCTCTTCCTTAGACCATGAGATCGTGTAACTCCCGGATACTGTAAGAGTGCTTTGGGTGTACCAAACGTCACAACGTAACTGGGTGACTATAAAGGTGTACTACAGGTATCTCCAAAAGTGTCTGTTGGGTTGACACGGATCGAGACTGGGATTTGTCACTCCGTATGACGGAGAGGTATCTCTGGGCCCACTCGGTAATGCATCATCATAATGAGCTCAAAGTGACCAAGTGTTTGGTCACGGGATCATGCATTACGGTACGAGTAAAGTGACTTGCCGGTAACGAGACTGAACGAGGTATTGGGATACCGACGATCGAGTCTCGGGCATGTAACGTACCGATTGACAAAGGGAATTGTATACGGGGTTGTTCGAATCCTCGACATCGTGGTTCATCCAATGAGATCATCGAGGAGCATATGGGAACCAACATGGGTATCCAGATCCCGCTGTTGGTTATTGCCCGAGAGCCGTCTCGGTCATGTCTACGTGTCTCCCGAACCCGTAGGGTCTATACACTTAAGGTTCGATGACGCTAGGGTTGTATGAATATGAGTATGCAGTATACCGAATGTTGTTCAGAGTCCCGGATGAGATCCCGGATGTCACGAGGAGTTCCGGAATGGTCCGGAAGTGAAGAATTATATATAGAAAGTGGTATTTCGGCCATCGGGAAAGTTTCGGGGTCACCCGGTATTGTACCGGGACCACCGGAAGGGTCCCGGGGTTCACCGGGTGGGGCCACCCATCCCGGAGGGCCCCAAGGGCCAAAGTAGGGAGGGGAACCAGCCCGTAGTGGGCTGGTGCGCCCCCCTTGGCCCACCCCCTGCGCCTAGGGTTGAAACCCTAGGGTGGGGGGGGGGCGCCCCACTTGCCTTGGGGGGTACTCCACCCCCCTTGGCCGCCGCCCCCTTGGGAGATTGGATCTCCCAGGGCCGGCGCACCCCCCCTGGGGGCCTATATAAAGGGAGGGGGAGGGGGCAGCCGCACCCTGAAGTTCTGGCGCCTCCCTCTCCCTGCTACACCTCTTCCTCCTCCGTCACGTGCTTGGCGAAGCCCTGCCGGAGTGCTGCTGTTCCACCACCACCACGCTGTTGTGCTTCTGCTAGAGCTTTCATCATCAACCTCTCCTTCCCCCTTGCTGGATCAAGACGGAGGGGACGTCACGCTGACCGTACGTGTGTTGAACACGGAGGTGCCGTCCGTTCGGCGCTAGGATCTCCGGTGACAGGATCACGACGAGAACGACTACTTCAACCCCGTTCTTTTGAACGCTTCCGCACGATCTACAAAGTGGTATGTAGATACAATCTCTCTCCCATGACTCGTTGCTTAGATGAACTCATAGATGGATCTTGGTGAAACCGTAGAAATTTTTTTAATTTTCTGCAACGTTCCCCAACAGTGGCATCATGAGCCAGGTTTATGCGTAGTTCTCTATTGCACGAGTAGAACACAATTTTGTTGTGGGCGTAGATCTTGTCAACTTGCTTGCCGCTACTAGTCTTATCTTGCTTCAGCGGTATTGTGGGATGAAGCGGCCCGGACCAACCTTACACGTACGCTTACATGAGACCGGTTCCAACGACTGACATGCACTAGTTGCATAAGGTGGCTGGCGGGTGTCTGTCTCTCCCACTTTAGTTGGAGCGGATTCGATGAAAAGGGTCCTTATGAAGGGTAAATAGAAGTTGACAAAATCACGTTGTGGTTATTCGTAGGTAAGAAAACGTTCTTGCCAGAACCCAATTGCAGCCACGTAAAAGATGCAACAACAATTAGAGGACGTCTGACTTGTTTTTGCAGCAATTGTCATGTGATGTGATATGGCCAGAAGTTGTGATGAATGATGAATGATATATTGTGATGTATGAGATCATGTTCTTGTAATAGGAATCACGACTTGCATGTCGATGAGTATGACAACCGGCAGGAGCCATAGGAGTTGTCTTTATTTTTTTGTATGACCTGCGTGTCATTGAAGAACGCCATGTAAATTACTTTACTTTATTGCTAAACGCGTTAGCCATAGAAGTAGAAGTAGTCGTTGGCGTGACAACTTCATGGAGACACAATGATGGAGATCATGATGATGGAGATCATGGTGTCATGCCGGTGACGAAGATGATCATGGAGCCCCGAAGATGGAGATCGAAGGAACTATATGATATTGGCCATATCATGTCACTACTATATAATTGCATGTGATGTTTATTATGTTTTATGCACCTTGTTTACTTAGAACGGCGGTAGTAAATAAGATGATCCCTTATAATAATTTCAAGAAAGTGTTCCCCCTAACTGTGCACCGTTGCTAAAGTTCGTCGTTTCGAAGCACCACGTGATGATCGGGTGTGATAGATCCTTACATTCACATACAACGGGTGTAAGACAGATTTACACATGCAGAACACTTAGGGTTAACTTGACGAGCCTAGCATGTACAGACATGGCCTCGGAACACAAGAGACCGAAAGGTCGAACATGAGTCGTATAGAAGATACGATCAACATGGAGATGTTCACCGATGATGACTAGTCTGTCTCACGTGATGATCGAACACGGCCTAGTCGACTCGGATCGTGTAACACTTAGATGACTAGAGGGATGTCTGATCTGAGTGGGAGTTCATTAAATAATTTGATTAGATGAACTTAATTATCATGAACTTAGTCTAAAACTTTTGCAAAATATGTCTTGTAGATCAAATGGCCAATGCTCATGTCAACATGAACTTCAACGTGTTCCTAGAGAAAACCAAGCTGAAAGATGATGGAAGCAACTATTCGGACTGGGTCCGGAACCTGAGGATCATCCTCATAGAAGCCAGGAAACAATATGTCCTAGAAGGACCGCTAGGTGATGCACCCGTCCCAGAGAACCAAGACATTATGAATGCTTGGCAGTCTCGCGCTGATGATTACTCCCTTGTTCAGTGCGGCATGCTTTACAGCTTAGAACCGGGGCTCCAAAAGCGTTTTGAGCAACACAGAGCATATGAGATGTTCGAGGAGCTGAAACTAGTTTTCCAAGCTCATGCCCGGGTCGAGAGATATGAAGTCTCCGACAAGTTCTATAGTTGTAAGATGGAGGAAAATAGTTCTGTCAGTGAGCACATACTCAAAATGTCTGGGTTGCACAACCGCCTGTCCCAGCTGGACATTAACCTCCCGGATGAGGCGGTCAATGACAGAATCCTTCAGTCGCTCCCACCAAGCTACAAGAGCTTTGTGATGAACTACAATATGCAGGGGATGGTAAAGACCATTCCTGAAGTATTTTCAATGCTGAAGTTAGCAGAGGTTGAAATCAAGAAAGAACATCAAGTGTTGATGGTCAATAAGACCACTAAGTTCAAGAAGGGCAAGGGTAAGAAGAACTTCAAGAAGGACAGCAGAGATGTTGCCGCACCCGGTAAGCCAGTTGCCGGGAAGAAGTCAAATAATGGACCCAAGCCTGAAACTGAGTGCTTTTATTGCAAGGGGAAGGGTCAGTGGAAGCGGAACCGCCCCAAATACTTAGCGGACAAGAAGGCCGGCAACACTAAAGGTATATTTGATATACATGTAATTGATGTGTACCTCACCAGTACTCGTAGTAACTCCTGGGTATTTGATACCGGTGCCGTTACTCACATTTGTAACTCACAGCAGGAGCTGCGGAATAAGCGGAGACTGGCGAAGGACGAGGTGACGATGCGCGTCGGGAATGGTTCCAAGGTCGATGTGATCGCTGTCGGCACGCTACCTCTACATTTACCTACGGGATTAGTTTTAAACCTCAATAATTGTTATTTAGTGCCAAGTTTGAGCATGAACATTGAATCTGGATCTCGTTTAATACGAGATGGCTACTCATTTAAATCCGAGAATAATGGTTGTTCTATTTATATGAGAGATATGTTTTATGGTCATGCCCCAATGGTCAATGGTTTATTCTTAATGAATCTCGAATGTAATGTTACACATATTCATAACGTGAATACCAAAAGATGTAAAGTTGATAACGATAGTCCCACATACTTGTGGCACTGCCGCCTTGGTCACATTGGTGTCAAGCGCATGAAGAAGCTCCGTGCTGATGGACTTTTAGAGTCTCTCGATTATGAATCATTTGACACATGCGAACCATGCCTCATGGGCAAAATGACCAAGACCCCGTTCTCCGGAACAATGTAGCGAGCAACCAACTTGTTGGAAATCATACATACCGATGTGTGTGGTCCAATGAGCGTTGAGGCTCACGAAGGATATCGTTGTGTTCTCACTCTCACTGATGACTTGAGTAGATATGGGTATGTCTACTTGATGAAACACAAGTCTGAGACCTTTGAAAAGTTCAAGGAATTTCAGAATGAAGTAGAGAATCAACGTGACCGAAAGATAAAATTCTTACGATCGGATTGTGGAGGAGAATATTTAAGTCACGAGTTTGGTACACACTTAAGAAAATGTGGAATCGTTTCACAACTCATGCCGCCTGGAACACCTCAGCGTAACGGTGTGTCCGAACGTCGTAATCGCACTCTACTGGATATGGTGCGATCTATGATGTCTCTTACCGATTTACCGCTATCATTTTGGGGATACGCTCTAGAGACAGCTACATTCACTTTAAATAGGCCACCGTCTAAATCCGTTGAGACGACACCGTATGAACTATGGTTTGGGAAGAAACCTAAGCTGTCGTTTCTAAAAGTTTGGGGATGCGATGCTTATGTCAAGAAACTTTAACCTGAAAAGCTCGAACCCAAGTCGGAAAAATGCGTCTTCATAGGATACCCTAAAGAAACCATTGGGTATACCTTCTACTTAAGATCCGAGGGCAAGATCTTTGTTGCCAAGAACGGATCCTTTCTGGAAAAAGAGTTTCTCTCGAAAGAAGTAAGTGGGAGGAAAGTAGAACTCGATGAAGTACTACCTCTTGAACGGGATAGTAGTGCAGCTCAGGAAAATGTTCCTGTGATGCCTACACCAACTAAAGAGGAAAATAATGATGATGATCAAGGTACTTCGGATCAAGTTGCTACTGAACTTCGTAGGTCCACAAGGACACGTTCCGCACCAGAGTGGTACGGCAACCCTGTCCTGGAAATCATGTTGTTGGACAACGGTGAACCTTCGAACTATGAAGAAGCAATGGCGGGCCCAGATTCCAACAAATGGCTAGAAGCCATGAAATCCGAGATAGAATCCATGTATGAAAACAAAGTATGGACTTTGACTGACTTGCCCGATGATCGGCGAGCGATGGAAAACAAATGGATCTTTAAGAAGAAGACGGACGCGGATGGAAATGTCACCATCTATAAAGCTCGACTTGTCGCTAAGGGTTATCGGCAAGTTCAAGGGATTGACTACGATGAGACTTTCTCTCCCGTAGCGAAGCTTAAGTCCGTCCGAATCATGTTAGCAATTGCCGCATACTATGATTATGAGATATGGCAGATGGATGTCAAAACGGCATTCCTTAACTGGCATCTTAAGGAAGAATTGTATATGATGCAGCCGGAGGGTTTTGTCGATCCTAAGAATGCTAACAAAGTATGCAAGCTCCAGCGATCCATTTATGGGCTGGTGCAAGCATCTCGGAGTTGGAACATTCGCTTTGATGAGATGATTAAAGCGGTTGGGTTTATGCAGACTTATGGAGAAGCCTGCGTTTACAAGAAAGTGAGTGGGAGCTCTGTAGCATTTCTCATATTATATGTAGATGACATACTTTTGATGGGAAATGATATAGAACTTTTGGAGAGCATTAAGGCCTACTTGAATAAGTGTTTTTCAATGAAGGACCTTGGAGAAGCTGCTTATATATTAGGCATCAAGATCTATAGAGATAGATCGAGACGCCTCATAGGTCTTTCACAAAGCACATACCTTGATAAGATTTAGAAGAAGTTCAAAATGGATCAGTCCAAGAAGGGGTTCTTGCCTATATTGCAAGGTCTGAGATTGAGCTCGGCTCAATGCCCGACCACGGCAAAAGATAAAGAAGAGATGAGTGTCATCCCCTATGCTTCAGCCATAGGATCTATTATGTATGCCATGCTGTGTACCAGACCTGATGTAAACCTTGCCGTAAGTTTGGTAGGAAGGTACCAAAGTAATCCCGGCAAGGAACACTGGACAGCGGTCAAGAATATCCTAAAGTGCCTGAAAAGGACGAAGGACATGTTTCTCGATTATGGAGGTGACGAAGAGCTCGTCGTAAAGGGTTACGTCGACGCTAGCTTTGACACAGATCTGGATGACTCTAAGTCACAAACCGGATACGTGTATATGTTGAATGGTGGAGCAGTAAGCTGGTGTAGCTGCAAGTAGAGCGTCGTAGCGGGATCTACATGTGAAGCGGAGTACATGGCAGCCTCGGAGGCAGCGCATGAAGCAATATGGGTGAAGGAGTTCATCACCGACCTAGGAGTCATACCCAATGCGTCAGGGCCGATCAAACTCTTCTGTGACAACACTGGAGCTATTGCCCTTGCCAAGGAGCCCAGGTTTCACAAGAAGACCAGGCATATCAAGCGTCGCTTCAACTCCATCTGTGAAAATGTTCAAGACGGAGACATAGAAATTTGCAAAGTACATACGGATCTGAATGTCGCAGATCCGTTGACTAAACCTCTCTCGCGAGCAAAACATGATCAACACCAGAACTCTATGGGTGTTCGATTCATCACAATGTAACTAGATTATTGACTCTAGTGCAAGTGGGAGACTATTGGAAATATGCCCTAGAGGCAATAATAAAAGGGTTATTATTATATTTCCTTAATCATGATAATTGTCTTTTATTCATGCTATAACTGTATTATCCGAAAATCGTAATACACTTGTGAATACATAGACCATAACATGTCCCTAGTGAGCCTCTAGTTGACTAGCTCGTTGGTCAACAGATAGTCATGGTTTCCTGACTATGGACATTAGATGTTATTGACAACGGGATCACATCATTAGGAGAATGATGTGATGGACAAGACCCAATCCTAAGCATAGCACAAGATCGTGTAGTTCGTTTTGCTAGAGCTTTTTCAATGTCAAGTATCTCTTCCTTAGACCATGAGATCGTGTAACTCCCGGATACCGTAAGAGTGCTTCGGGTGTACCAAATGTCACAACGTAACTGGGTGACTATAAAGTTGTACTACAGGTATCTCCAAAAGTGTCTGTTGGGTTGACACGGATCGAGACTGGGATTTGTCACTCCGTATGACGGAGAGGTATCTCTGGGCCCACTCGGTAATGCATCATCATAATGAGCTCAAAGTGACCAAGTGTTTGGTCACGGGATCATGCATTACGGTACGAGTAAAGTGACTTGCCGGTAACGAGACTGAACGAGGTATTGGGATACGGACGATCGAGTCTCGGGCATGTAACGTACCGATTGACAAAGGGAATTGTATACGGGGTTGTTCGAATCCTCGACATCGTGGTTCATCTGATGAGATCATCGAGGAGCATGTGGGAACCAACATGGGTATCCAGATCCCGCTGTTGGTTATTGCCCGAGAGCCGTCTCGGTCATGTCTACGTGTCTCCCGAACCCGTAGGGTCTACACACTTAAGGTTCGGTGACGCTAGGGTTGTATGAATATGAGTATGCAGTATACCGAATGTTGTTCGGAGTCCCAGATGAGATCCCGGACGTCACGAGGAGTTCTGGAATGGTCCGGAGGTGAAGAATTATATATAGAAAGTGGTATTTCGGCCATCGGGAAAGTTTCGGGGTCACCCGGTATTGTACCGGGACCACCGGAAGGGTCCCGGGGGTCCACCGGGTGGGGCCACCCATCCCGGAGGGCCCCAAAGGCCGAAGTGGGGAGGGGAACCAGCCCATAGTGGGCTGGTGCGCCCCCCTTGGCCCACCCCCTACGCCTAGGGTTGAAACCCTAGGGTGGGGGGCGCCCCACTTGCCTTGGGGGGTACTCCACCCCCCTTGGCCGCCGCCCCCTTGGCCGCCGCCCCCTTGGGAGATTGGATCTCCCAGGGCCGGTGCCCCCCCCCCCCTGGGGGCCTATATAAAGGGAGGGGGGAGGGGGCAGCCGCACCCTGAAGTTCTGGCGCCTCCCTCCCCCTGCTACACCTCTTCCTCCTCCGTCACGTGCTTGGCGAAGCCCTGCCGGAGTGCTGCTGTTCCACCACCACCACGCCGTTGTGCTGCTGCTGGAGCTTTCATCATCAACCTCTCCTTCCCCCTTGCTGGATCAAGACGGAGGAGACGTCACGCTGACCGTACGTGTGTTGAACGCGGAGGTGCCGTCCGTTCGGTGCTAGGATCTCCGGTGACAGGATCACGACGAGAACGACTACTTCAACCCCGTTCTTTTGAACGCTTCCGCGCGATCTACAAAGTGGTATGTAGATGCGATCTCTCTCCCATGACTCGTTGCTTAGATGAACTCATAGATGGATCTTGGTGAAACCGTAGGAAAAATTTTAATTTTCTGCAATGTTCCCCAACGGCAGGGGGGATCTTTTTTTTGCGCGTAATAAGGTGGCACTTCCTTGCGTGCGAAGATGTTTTTTGATTTTTTAAATTTCTTCTTTTTTGAGTTAGAATAAAAATAAAACAATTTAGCATCTTTGGTACAATCTATATTTTCACAAAATGGATCATAATAAAGCTGGTGGGTCCCAGCTGTTAGGGAGAGGAAACTTTTTATTTCCGCGTAATAAAGGAAGCACTTCCTTCCGTGTGAAGATGTAGCTAGTGGGTCGAACCAGTCAGGGGGAGAAATCATTTTGTTTCGCATAATAAGGGGGCACTTGCTGCGTGCGGCCATGGGCCATGTGGGTCCCTATTGTCAGTCACTCCACGTACGTGCCTCTTCCGATAGTTGTCGTTTGTTGACAAAGTTGACCACGCCGCACCGAGAGAACCAACACGGTGAACGATGGCGAGTCCTAGGAAGGGAACAACCCGGAGCCGGTGAAGACACAGCAGTGGATTCCCACGTAGAAGGGAGTATGAGGGTTCATTGGTTCAGCTGCGGTGTGAGGCTGCCGTCGCTGGAGAAGAATAAGAGGTGTTGGTGAGTAGAGGAATGGCTTGGACGGCATTTGGGAGTACGATGGGCTGGTGAAGCCTGCACGGCAGCACAACCAGCACACGGGAGGCGGTAGCAGGCGGTACCGCCGGTGGTGGTTTGGGTGGCTGAAGCAAGAATATCCGAGATTGAAGAAGCACTACAGCCGTTGGATGGACATCCAACAACCACTGCTGCTAGAACCGTGTCTTGACTATAAGTTGACAAAGCCTCCCGTACGCGTCAACTTAGTAGGCCCACAAGCCTTCCGTACGCGTCGTTGACTATAATTCTCAAAGAAAAAAGTAGGCCCACAAGTGAGCATCACATCTGTCGCAGAGAACACATAGCCAATTTGCGGTTTGTAATAATGTACATCCCATTTTTGAATACTAATGGAATTTATTACAACACATTTTATAGTTTGTTAAAATTACAACCCATTTTCTAGCCAGGACAACGATTAATAATTTCAACCAACCGCTCAAAACAGAATTCAACAAAAGATCCCACATTTTGATGGGATCCGAAATATTTTTATCCCGAAATTTCGAGTGAGATTAAATATAATTTCAAAATAAATTTGTATTAGGTAAAAATCAAACGAAATATTGCACACGCAACAAGTAATGAAATTAAAATTTTCAAAATCAGAAAATAATATTTTTGAAACTAATTACCTGTTTGGTGCGTTTTTGTATATTTACAACCTAGTCTTTATAATTACATCTCATTTATTATTTCTTAAAGCCCATTTTCTTGTTAGGCCTAATGCTTCCCTCCTAGGAAAGATTTGCGGCCCAGCGAGGCGGAGAATAACAAGTTGACCTGGGTTGGGTATTCCGCAAAAAAGTGTAGCTGGTCTAGCCGTTTTCACCTTGAAAAATTAATATTTGGGCCAGATATTTGGTCGACATAAAATAATAGTCTGGGCTAGACGGGCCACAGCCCGCCCAGTTGATACCCTGCTCCTCTGAACAACAACAAAAACATCCTGATACGTCCATTTTGCATCATGTTTTTCTACTGTTATTCATAATAATGCTTTTTTGAGTAATTCTAATGTCTTTTCTCTCATAATTAATATGCAAGGTTCACACAAAGAGGGAGAATACCGGCAGCTGGAATTCTGGACCCGAAAAAGCTACGTCATGCCACCGATTCTGCACAACTCCAAATGAGTTGAAACTTCAGAGGGATTTTTTTGTGGAATAAATAATAATTATTGGAGCAAATAACTACCAGAGGGGGCCCACCAGGTGGGCACAACCCACCTGGGCGCGCCAGGGAGCCCAGGGGCGCCCTAATGGGTTGTGCCTGAAGGAAAAATGCCCTAGAGGCAATAATAAAGTTGTTATTTTATATTTCCTTATTCATGATAACGGTTTATTATTAATGCTAGAATTGTATTGATCGGAAACCTTGATACATGTGTGAATACATAAACAAACACAGTGACCCTAGTGAGCCTCTACTAGAGTAGCTCGTTGATCAAAGATGGTTAAGGTTTCCTAACCATGGACCTGAATTGTCATTTGATAACGGGATCACATTATTAGGAGAATGATGTGATGGACAAGACCCATCTGTTAGCTTAGCATAATGATCGTTCAGTTTTATTGCTATTGCTTTCTTCATGTGAAATACATATTTCTTCGACTATGAGATTATGCAAGTCCCAGATACCGGAGGAATGCCTTGTGTGCTATCAAACGTCACAACATAACTGGGTGATTATAAAGATGCTCTATAGGTATCTCCGATGGTATTTGTTGAAATGTCATAGATGGTGAGAGAGCGAGAGGCGAGAAACCCTATCAAATAAGAGGCTATATATACAATGGAGTAAAAAATCTATCCATAGCAGTGGTTTTAAATAGAATACACACGTTTCCGAAAAAAAGAAACGAAAACTGGCGGACAAATATTTTTTAACGTACCAAGAAAGAAAACTCGATCAATAGATCTCCTCCAATGCAAAGGTGCTTAGATGATGTGCTAAGTATATTAAATGCCTTAGCAACTCAAGTCACCAATGCAAAGGTGCTAAGCTTCATACATTTAATTAGTTGTAGACTCAGAATTGTGCTTCCACCTAGGTACATGTGCTTAGCATTGTTTCTTTCTGGGGTCACCATACTACTCTGTCTCTCTCTCTGTCTCTCTCTCTCTCTCTCTCTCTCTCTTCTTAACTAGCATTCCACATCAGATTTTTTGCTTAGTTGGCAACCTTAGCACCTGTAAAAGGTGGAGCATTGGGAGGGGCCACCCCCGCTTCCAGGTCGCAGTTTGTATCGCTCACGTGTGGTCCCCGACCCTCCATTATTATGTGAACAAATTAAAGGGTCAATTATTACGTACGTAAGCTACCTCTTCATGTACAAATGCGCTCCATCATGTACTTGCGGGTATGTTGGAGGCAGAGTAAGTGCGTGTACATTTCTTCTTGTACTTAGTACTCCATTTATCTCACTTCATATTGTTTCCCACTCGTATGATATTCCTAACCTAGGAACAAAATGAGGCGGTACTAAGTTCAGGTTTGTGTAGGGAGAAAGAGACATCGATGGTGTGTACGAGTAGTCGCGAGAGTCGTGACTATGTGTGTGTGCGCGCACACACACATAGACATGCATGTCCGTGTTTACGTAAAATTATTACTTTCATCTCCATCTCCATCTCCAATAATATTTGTCCAACCGGCACATTATTTACGTTATTAATTACGCAGCAATATTTACGTACGTCCAGCATCTCTCGTTTGCGGGCGTCCGGACCGCCGCCACGCCCGCTCCTGACCGTCCTGGCGGTAGTACCATCATTTTTTGACTTCCCGAAGAGGCAAGGAGCCAAGCGCAAGGTTTAGTAGTACGAGTAGTACAGTACTACCAGTATACAGGTACTAGGAACCGCATGGTGGAGCGTTTGTACTCTTATTTTATTTTAATATCTGATAAACTACACATTATATGGGAGAAGTGCGTAAAATGGCATCCCAATAGTACTATTAAAAAATATCGAACATGTAATGATGACATCGATCAACCATGCTCGAATATACCTTGGACTCCGTGTGACACCTAGCGGCGGGTTGGCCATTTTGCCATCAATTGAGATCAGTTTGCTTACACTCCGATCCCACATGTCAGTGATATGCCAAGAGGAAGCACGTTGACTGACAAGCCATGCCATACGCGGACTTGGTTTTGCACCTTCATACTAGTATGAGCTCTCTCAAAGAAGAGCGTATTGATGGTTGCTTCTTCCGAGCAACTTACAGTGGGAAAGGTGGGGCTTATGATTTGACTGCTCATTACTCGCTATTAGTGCAAGGCAACGACCGGGCTAAGTCTCCCATGCGGTTTGTGTTTGGTGCATGGCACATGGTCCCGGATGCTAAATGGCTTCTGGCAATGCTATCAAGCTTCCAGCATTTGTTTACATTATTAACGTATATAAATAATTTTCCAGCGGCATGAAATTGAACAATGGTCCAAAGCTTTTAGCTTTTGTTTCGTGTGTTTTGCCAGATGGAATGTTGTCTCGTAAGAACATCAATCAAATAATAGAAAGGAAACTAACATCCATGCTCTTTCAGAAAAAATAGAAAACTAACTTCCTTGCTAATACATCTCAATGATTAGCAGATCAGAGCTAATATTTACATCAAAACTGAAGACAAAGTTGTGACAAGGTGTTAAATTAAAATTGATCCATGATTTCATTGGCAGCAACTTCCCACCAGCTCTGTCTAAATAAACAAGGCATGTTGGGAAAAAAGTAGCTGCCAGGAGCATGCAACATTCCGATCATTTTGTGCAGTTCTGCTAAAATAGAGTTGAGTGTCCCTATTTCAAAGATATTGAGTAAGTGTGATTACAATAATAGAGGATTGTTTATGAAACAATAAACACACAAATAGAAGTCAGTCACCTTAGTAGTCTCTATTAAGACTAACTAGTTGGAGAAGATTAAGCAAATATGAAAGTGCGTTATATCGACTAGAGGGGGGGTGAATAGGCGATTTTTATGAATTCTTCACTGAGGAATTTGCCGGTGAGGAAATTCCTAAGCGAAGAACTACTTGCAGCGGAATAAGTACTCAGAAGTAAGCATACCAGAATACAGGCATGGTCATCATGATGAAATGAAGACACGCACAGAGTACAGAAAGCGTAAACACAGGATAACACAAGATGAAGATAAACAGAATGAAGAAATTGAACTGAGGAAATTGAGAAAGTCTTCAGTCAAAGTATTCAAACACAGATATGAATAATCACTCAACACAGTAATGAGGAAATGAAAGAGTTGAGGAAATAGAACCAGTAAGGTTGGTGAAGATAATGATTTGGTAGACCAGTTCCAACTGTTGTCTCAGTTGTACGTCTGGTTGGAGCGGCTGAGTATTTAAACTCGAGGACACACAGTCCCAGACACCCAGTCGCTGAGCACACATCTCAGGACACCAAGTCCTCACCATATTCTCCTTGAACTAAGGTCACACAGACCTCGTCCAATCACTCGTGGTAAGTCTTCAGGCGACTTCCAAACCTTCACAGACTCGGTCACTCGGCGATCCACAATTCCTCTTGGATGCTCTAGACCATGACGCCTAACCGTCTGGAAGAAGCACAGTCTTCAAAGGTAACAAGCGTCGGATCCACGCATGATCAATCTCTTCAGTGATGCTCAATCACTTTGGGTTTGTAGGTGTTTGGGTTTGGGTTTTTCCTCACTCGATGATTTTCGCTCAAAGTCCTCGGAGGATGGGATGCTCTCGAATGACAAGTGTCAGTTTCTCTCAGAGCAGCCAACCAGCAAGTGGTGGTAGGGGGCGGCTATTTATAGTCTAGGGAGCAGCCCGACATGATAAGACATAAATGCCCTTCAATGATATGACCGTTAGGTGGATATGATATTTTGGGACAGATGGCGCGCGGCACAGCAACGGTCGGAAATTTGACACTCAAATTCCTCAGGGCTATCATGTACCTCATTGTGTAGGCAATCCGCACTGGCGAATTCCTAACTCCTCAGTCAGAACAAATTCCTCAGTGACCAGAAGAACATCGTCTCTGTCACTGAAGAAATTGACTGAACTGTATGAGATTTCCAAAGGCTTCACTCGAAGGGATTGGTAGGTGTAGGATTTTGAGTTGAGCATCACATGGAAATTTTTCCTTAGTATTTCCTCGACCCCCTTTAACAGTACAGTGTTTCCTATGACTCAAGAAAGAGAAAAAATGAAACTATGAAAACGAAAGTCTTCAAGCTTCATATTCCTCGCACGAATATCAAGTCTTCACGGACACACCAATTTCTTCACTTTCAAAGTCTTCATGAAAGTCTTCAGGAATACGAAAATCTTCAGTCGAAGATATTCATTTTTAGGGGTCGACTTTCTCGGTAAATATCAAACTCCTCATAGACTTATAGACCTGTGTACACTCATAAACACATTAGTCCCTTAACCTATAAGTCTTGAATACACCAAAATCACTAATGGGCACTAGATTCACTTACAATCTCTCCCTTTTTGGTGATTGATGACAATATAGGTTAAGTTTTCAACGGGGATAAACATATGAAGTGTAAGTACTGATATTGAGGAATTTCATTGCAAGATATAGAAGAACTCCCCCTGAAGATGTGCATAGTGAGGAATTTGCTTTTGAAGCAATGCACACTTGAAGAGTTGAATCATGGAGATCTCCCCCTATATCTTGTAATTCATACATGCATTTGACATGTAATATGAAGAATTTGAAATGCATGATGAAATATGGTGCCTGATGAAATTCAGCATGCGTGCATAATATTAATGAGGAACAAGCATGCAGAATAGCACATCAAGAGTATCAGAGCACAGTGCATCAAAAGTATCAGAGCACCATCGGGTTTAAGATTACAACTCGTTCCAATAAAGTTTCAGAAGAGCGAGAGTTGTAACTTAGCAAAAAAATGCCCATATAATAGACCCGCTTGAAGACTAACTCAAATTTCTCCCCCTTTGTCATTGAATGACCAAAAGGATCGAAATTGAGGACTAACGCCGTGAAGAATATCAAGTTGATGGAGGAGCGTCAGCGTTGCCGGGGTCAGTTGTCGTAGTAGGGCCTGCCGCAGTGTTGTCCAAGTCTTCATTTTCATCAGTGTCGCGCGATGAAGAATAGGAGCTGGCCACCAAGGAAGGAACCTTGACCTTCTTGAATTTTCTTCGGTGGAGGTGCAGACCAATCAAATTCTTCCTTGAGACCCATTCTCTTCAGATCTTCTACGCTGTAGACATGAGATAGAATAGCCCAGGTACGGTTGAAGGTTTCATGGAGGTAGTAGTGGTTTTTGTTCACTGCATTATGTGTTGAGGTCATGTTGTGAAGAATTGAACCAAACTGACGCTTGACCCATTTATGATTGCGATCAACTTTCTGATGAAGACTGAGGAGTAACTCACGATCAGTCATCACCCTGGGTGCTGTGGCTTGAGGAATTTGCTTGGCAGAGGTGTTGGCGGCAGAGTCATGTGTGGCAGAGTCATCATTGGTGGAGTAGGATGCAGCTTTGCGAAATTGACCATCCAATGGACGAATGCCTTCATCTATCACAGCAGTTGCCTTGCCTTTGTCATCAGCTGAGGAAAATGTCTGTTTGAGGACTTCAATTGGAGGCAAGTAGCTGCCGTGGTTCAGAGTATCAGCCTTGTAACTAAGTGAAGACCTTGTCCTGATGAACCTCATAATCCATGGTGCATAAGGCTTCAGCTCAAATGGTGACATAGTAATATTCACCAGAGTCCTCATGAAGAAATCATGGAAGTTTACGGGAACGCCATGAATGATATTGAAAAGCATATTCTTCATGATGCCAACGACTTCTTCATCATTTGAGTCGTGGCCTTTGATAGGACTCATTGTCTTCGTCAGAATGCTATAGACAGTCCGTGGCACATATAGTAATTCCTTGACGAGGAATTTGGTTCGAGGGGCCTGCCCTGGCTTCAAGGGCTTCATCAGCACTTGCATGTAATGATTTGTAAGCTCAGGTTCGTTGTAGATGCAACGAGCACCTTCAAGGGGAGGACTGATTCGGAGGGCATGAAGCAATTCAGTTGCTAGTGCCTTGTAGTGAGTATTTTCTGACATCCAGTCCAGCACCCATGAGTTCACATCTTCAGAATTTCCTTTGATGTGCAGCATCGCATAGAATTGAAGAATGAGTTCTTCATTCCAATCACAGATGTTAGTGTAGAAATTCAGCAATCTAGCATCATGAAGAACACTGAGGACTGGCTCGAAGCCCGGAAGAGATTCCATGTCCACGTGAGGAATGTGTGCATGATCGAAGACTTTGTCTTTGTTGAATAGCACAGAGGAATAGAAATTGGCTTGACTAGCAGTCCAGAAACGCCTCTTCCTTATGCGAGCAGAATCATAGGGGTTGTAATATGTGAAGAACACATGCTCACTGAAGAAATCTTCAGCCTTGAACTTTTGCTTCTTTGAGAATGGATCCTTTGGCTTGGGCAGAGGAGTGTCAGTGAGTTGCATCACAACCTCAGGAATCGCAATCTCTGGTTCTTCAGGCTGAGGAATTTCTGGTTCCTCTTCAGTGGCAGTCTGCGTGTTCAAAAAATCAGCAGCAGCAGTTTCTTCAGCACTAGTGGCTGGAATTTCTTCATGCACAGACGAGGTGGGATGAGTTTCTTCAGAGCCCATCTGAACGGTTGGTGCAGGGGCCTGAGGTATTTGTTGTATTGGGGTGAAGAGTGGAGAATTGGGATGCTGACTTTCCCAAAAGTCATCATTCATCACAGGAGTGGTGCATCCAATATCCACGTCTTCATCTTCAATTTCTTCAACGCGAGCCTCTTCAGCTGTGAACTGAGGCATTGGCGAGGAAGCAGTAGGCGTTGAAGGGATCGCATCCACTTCAATTTCTTCATGAATCTGCTCTGACGAAGCAGCAGAATGATTTTCTTCATCAGATCCGCTGGGGATCACATATTCTTCACCAAAAGGAACAAGGTCCTTTGATTGCATGGTGGAAATCGGAACAGCATCAATTGGATTTTCAAATGAGCTGGTCATAGGCTTCATTTTCTTCGGAGCTGAAGAATCTGAAGCAGCTGATGCTTTCCTTTTCTTCACTGCAGCTCGCTTTGCAGCCTTGGTCTTCCTCACATCTGATGCAGATGGAAGGGTAGGAGTTGGTGTAGGCGCAGGAGGAGCTGAGGAATCTGTTTGAATTTCCTCAGGCGCAACTATTGCAGTTGCCCTGACTTCTTCATTTTCTTCAGGCGCACCACTAGTGGATGCCCTGGTAATTTCTTCAGCGGCTAGAATGGAGTCATCAGCCCTGGAACTAGCATTTTCATCAGTAGCCTGAAAGTCATCAGCGGTGCTAGCATGTTCTTCAGTTTGCTGAGTAGAAGCTTCACCTTGAGGAATTTCTTGTTGCGATGGGGCTGCAACATTGGTGAAATTTTAAGTCAGTTTAACGAACCTGACTTTGGCTCCTTGCCAATCAGCATAATAAGCATTGAAATCATCGCTGAGGGCTTTGATTTCAGACTGGATCTTGAGGAGTTCATCAGTTGTCATTTTGACAATGTTTTTCCTCAGGAACTTCTCTTTCCTGAACTGAGCCTTCTTGATTTGCCTAGCCTTCTCAAATTTCCATTTCTCTTTAGTGATGAAATGGGTCAGCATGTGACTTTGTCCAGGAGTCAAATGAAAATCAGGCATAGGAGTGTTTGGGTCCTTGTGCTAGAGATCAATGTAATCGAGGATCGCCCTTGGATCCAAAAGGAGTGGCACATTTGTGCCTTTGGCTCTAGCGGCCCTTTCTTGTCTGTCTATGATGATTTCTGCAAGTTCATCACCATCAGCTTCATCGTCAGATGGCACTTGGAAGGCAACCTGTTTCTTCTTCAGACTTGGCCAAGGACCTCGACCAGCTGTTGCCTTTGTCTTCAGCAGAGTGGGGCCTGATGAAGAGTTTGGTAAAGTTGAGGAACTCGCCGAGACACCAGAGGCAATAGAGATGCCTGCAGTCCTTTGGCACGTGGCCAGATGTACAGGTGTTGAGGACCTTGCAGGAGCAGCTGAGGACTTTGGGGGAGGAGCTGAGGACTTTGGAGGAGCAGGAGCAGCATGAGGAACTGGCCGTGAGGGCTTTGAAGATTCTGGCCGTGAGGGCTTTGAAGATTCTAGCCGTGAGGGCATTGCCGAGGAACTTGGTCGTGAGGGCACAGTTTGTGAAGCACTTGGCTTGTGAGCGGGCTTCTTTGCCATTGATTTCCTAGGCCTGACAGAGGCCTCAGCAGCAGCAGTAGTAGAGTCTTCATCGAATTTTCTCACTGCTTCTTTGGCTTGTCTCGCCAACTTGGCTTGGCGTTTGGCCCATTCTTCAGGAAAATCCTCACCATGCTTGATGCTGGTGGGGTCAGCTTCTTGGCCAGGTGCCAATGGAGCTCTTGGGCATGGAGGATTTAGTGCGAATTTCTTCATATACTTTGGAGTTACATATCTGTACTCCCTCCATTCTCTTGCCCATCTCCTTTCAATCCTTCGTATCCGCACCTTGCGCTGATTTTTGTTTTCCTTTCCGAACTTAGCCTCATTAGGTGTGCAATAGTCAACACAGATGTCCTCAGGTATTTCAAACGCAGTCATGACCTCAGGCCTCTTTCCTCCTTTCTGTGGCTTCTTACCGTCTTCCATATTCTTCAGTTGAGGAATTTGAACAGTGGAATTCTCTGAAGAAGTATGCAACTTTTCTTCGAGGAACACTGCAAATGAGTTAAGTTGATGAGAACCTAGTGATTCAGCAGCGGACATGAGTACCTTTGAACAGAGTATAGTTGCGAGGAATTTGGAGAGGTCATATGCGTTCTCAGAAAGTTTTTCAAAAAGACGAGTTTGACCAGATGAGCCTTGAAGAATTTCACTAAGCGTTCTTTGACTTAGGTTCCAAAGTTGTATAGATTGAGGATCCACACAATTGAGGAATCTTGAATAAAAATGATGCTTAGAGAAACGAATCAAGAACAGATGACTGGTGAGGTGTTTTGTGTGTGAGGATTTGAAGAATAAAACACCTTTGAAGATTTTGTAGAGAAAATTTGAAATCAAAGAGGGCAGTAAAACTAACTTTTAATTACCCTTGATGAAGAAAACGATGAACTGAGAAGTGTAGATTTGAAGCTCGTCAGTTCAGATCTTCCACACCCTAACTCGGCGGAGGAAGACAGCTACGGTGGCGGCGGAGTGAAGATTTCCACGGCCGACGCGAGTACGACGGCGACGAGGTCGAGGCAGTGAAGCTCTTCCTCACCGGCGATGATGGAGTAGCGGCGGCGCTAGGGTTTGAGAAGCTCGAGTGAGAGAGAGAGAGAGAGAGCGGTCGAGCGGAGTAAAGGAAGTGAGGAAGGGGTGAGGGGGTATTTATAGTCGCAGTGAAAAACTGTTTGCCCGAAGATTTAGGACGAACATGCCCCTGACCCTTCTCATTCGCTTGACATGTGTCACCCACGTACAGAAAAGTGGAGACCGTGTTAGATCGTGGGTGAATAGATAATTCTATCGTGGGATACGGGACGGTTTGAGCGGCAAAACCGAAAATTTGGATAAGATAAGTTTTTAAGTTCCGTTCGCAATTTCTTCAGCTGACAACGACACAGTGAAGATTTTGAATGAGTTTCAAATAGAACGCACATGAAGAATTTGTGAATAGATTGGGTTGAGTATAGCATAGAGGGGAAAGGGTCCGATCACATTCACTTAGAAGAAAATGCAACTTAAAGAAATAGCCATAAGTGAATGTTGTAGAGGACGTAAACTCATATATATATATATAGCCAATGAAGAAAAACGACGGAAACAGTGAAGATTTTGCAAAGTTGAAGAATTTGAAAAACTAAAGAATTTCAAAACTGAGGAATTTCAAAAAATGAAGATTTTCAACTTTGGTGGTGGCATGACCCACCGTATAAGAATGATGATTTCAGACACCGCGTACAATTGTCGTAGGGTTCTGAGAATCAAATTCTTCATTAATTTCTTCACATTTAGAGTGTTATTCTTCATTGATTGAAGAAAAACGTTTCTTCATGTGTTGCACATCTAAGTCATCAATTTTGCATAAGTGTTAGGATGAGTCTCCTTTTTCAAAGAACATTCGAAGACTCTAAGATATTTAGCTCACACCGCAACTTGCTAAATCTCTTCTCATCTAAGGGCTTTGTGAAGATATCGGCTAGCTGTTCTTCAGTCTTCACGTGCTCGATGGAGATGTCGCCCTTCAACACATGATCACAAAGAAAATGATGATGAATCTGAATGTGCTTTGTCTTCGAGTGCTGAACTGGGTTGTGAGCAATCTTGATGGCACTCTCATTGTCATAGACGAGAGGCACATTCTTCATGTTGACGCCATAGTCCTTGAGCGTTTGCTTCATCCACAGCGATTGAGCACAGCAAGAACCAGCACCAATGTACTCAGCTTCCGCAGTGGACAGTGATACGCAGTTCTGTTTCTTCGAGGACCAACAGACCAAAGATCGTCCGAGGAAATGACAAGTACCAGACGTTGACTTGCGGTCCACACGATCACCAGCATAGTCAGAGTCAGAATATCCAATGAGATCAAAAGTAGAGCCCTTGGGGTACCATAATCCTAGTGTTGGTGTGTGACTAGATGTCAAAGAATATGCTTCATAGCCTTATGGTGTGATTCCTTCGGTGTAGCTTGAAATCGGGCACACATGCAAACACTAAGCATTATATCTGGCCTAGATGCACATAAGTACAATAAAGAACCAATCATGGAATGGTATACCTTGTGATCGAAGTCAATACCATTTTCATCAGTGCATAGATGGCCATTTGTGGGCATAGGAATTTTGACGCCTTTGCAATCTTGCATGCCGAATTTCCTCAGAACATCCTTGAGGTATTTCTCCTGAGATATGAATATGCCATTATGTTGTTGACGAATTTGAAGACCTAAGAAGAATTTCAACTCTCCCATCATATACATTTGATATTCTTCACTCATCATATAGGAAAATTCATCACTATAACGTTGGTCAGTACAGCCAAAGATAATATCATCAACGTATATTTGGCACGCAAACAGTTCACCATCATAAGATTTAGTAAAGAGAGTAGGGTCGAGTGAACCGGGTGTGAAGCCATTCTTCACGAAGAATTCCTTCAAAGTATCATACCATGCCCGAGGGGCCTGCTTGAGGCCATAGAGGGCCTTGTTGAGTCTGAAGACTTTGTCGGGATTCTTTGGATCTTCAAAACCTGGGGGTTGAGCAACATATACTTCTTCCTCAAGCTTACCATTGAGGAATGCACTTTTCACATCCATTTGATATAAAGTGATATTATGATGGTTAGCATAAGCAAGTAATATGCGAATAGCCTCAAGTCTAGCAACAGGTGCAAAAGTTTCATCGAAATCAATTCCTTCAACCTGTGTGTAGCCTTGAGCTACAAGTCGTGCCTTATTCCTCACCACAAGGCCATTTTCATCTTGCTTGTTGCGGTAGATCCACTTTGTGCCAATGATATTATGCTTGCGAGGATCTGGACATTTGACCAGTTCCCAGACATTGTTGAGCTCGAACTGATGTAATTCTTCTTGCATGGCCTGAATCCACTTAGGCTCCATAAATGCTTCATCTACCTTAGTGGGCTCTGTGATGGAGACAAAAGCATAGTGCCCACAAAAGTTAGATAAATGTGAAGCTTTTGAGCGGGTGAGAGGACCTGGTGCTTCAATGTCATTGATGATCTTTTCAACTTGCACTTCTTTTGCAACGCGAGGATGAGCTGGTTGTCGTCAAGGAATTTGATCATCATTTTCTTCACCACCATTTTCTTCAGCGTTGTCTTCAGGTGCATTAGCTCGACGATCTTCGCGTTCTGGAATGAATTCTTCAGTAGATTCTTTGGTAGCAATGACATCCTCGGTAGCCTTGAACTTGATAGAATCCTCAGGTGCTGGTTCATCTATCACAGAAGGTAGGTGCTCTCTTTGCGAGCCATTAGTTTCATCGAACCGCACATCTACAGTTTCAACAACCTTGTGAAGAGCGTTGTTGAAGATTCTGTAGGTGTGCCAGTCCTTTCCGTAACCAAGCATAAAACCTTCATGTGCTTTCGGTGCAAATTTAGCATTGTGATGAGGATCTCTAATCCAACATTTAGCATCGAAGACTTTGAAATAACTCACATTGGGTTTCTTGTCAGTGAGGAGTTCATAGGCAGTCTTCTTGAAGAATTTGTGAAGATATACCTGATTGATGACGTGGCATGCAGTATCAATTGCCTCAATCCAGAAACGACGAGGCGTCTTGTATTCATCAAGCATAGTGCGAGCCATTTCAGCGAGGGTTCTGTTCTTGCGCTCCACGACGCCATTCTGTTGCGGAGTATAAGGAGCAGATAACTCATGAGTAATACCAAGTTCATCAAGATAGCCATCAAGACCGGAATTCTTGAACTCAGTCCCATTGTCAGTTCTGATGTGCTTGATCTTCACACCAAAGTTGGTTGGAGCCCTCGAGGAAAATCGTTTGAAGATTTCCTGCACTTCATGTTTGTAAGTGACAATGTGTACCCATGTGTAACGAGAATAGTCATCAACAATAACAAAGACATATAGAGATGCATCATTTGAAACAACAGAATAATGATTAGGACCAAAAAGATCCATGTGAAGCAATTCGAATGGACGAGTAGTGGTCATGATAGTCTTCGCTGGATGCCTGGCCTTGGTCATTTTTCCAGCTTCACAGGCTCCACACAAGTGATCCTTGATGAATTTTACATTGTCAATGCCAATGACATGCTTCTTCTTTGCAAGTGTGTGCAAAATCCTCATGCCTGCGTGACCAAGTCGTCGATGCCATAGCCAGCCTTCTGAAGCTTTTGCTAGTAAGCACACGGCTAGTTGTGGTCCTGTAGAGAAATCAACAATATACATATCTCCTCTCCTAAAGCCTTCGAAGACTTTGGAATGGTCAGCTTCCATGATCACAACACAACGATATCTTCCAAAGACAACAACCATATCGAGATCACAAAGCATTGAGACAGACATGAGGTTGTGTCCTAAGGACTCGACAAGCATGACTTTGTCCATGTGTCGATCCTTTGAGATCGCAACCTTACCTAGACCCAATACCTGACTTTTGCCTTTGTCAGCGAAGATGATATGCTTCAGATGTGACGGTGATAAAGGAGCATCTATCAATAGATTCTTGTCACCCGTCATGTGATTTGTACATCCACTATCGAGGACCCACTCGTTTGCTTTGGGCTCATCATCCTCAGATGAATTAGTGCATCTTACGAACTCATATACTTCATCAGTGAAGAATATGACATCAAATTCATCAGTTCAATTTCATCAAGCAATAGCACAGATAAGCAGTGTGAGGATGTGTGAAATTAAAGTTCATTTCATCATGATTCGCCTGCGTCCTTTCAGGCATTTTTGTCAGGCCCCCAGCAAATTCTTCAGCCATTAAAGCACGTCTGGAGACCTGACCCTGCGGAAGAAGTTAGTTCTTTTTCTTCACCACCCACATCTGAAGGGGTGGCAAAGAATTCATCACTCTGCGAGCACCATATGAGAAAGGTGGCATAGAAGCTAGTCCACTTTGTTTCACATAAGAGGGGTTAGGGTAAGCATATGAATAAGCAGAGAAATTCTTCGAGGACTTATGAACATAATGATTTGAAGAATAATGCGCATATTCATAGCCCTTAGCTCTACCCTGCGAAACAGAAGGGTTAGCACGATGATTTTCATATGAGGACTTTGATCCATTTGAGGAATTTGATCCACGTGAGGAATTTGGTCCGTATGAGGACTTGGATCCATATGAAGAATTTGGTCCATATGAAGAGTTTGATCTGGGGTTCCTGTTCTTCACAGGTGGTGTCATGAGGACATTCACCTGAAGACTTTCAACTTAACTTTTGGGGACCCAGATTTTCTTCATAGGGGAACCGTCCCTGCAGTTAGTCCCGACATATCTAGCAAATACTTCACCATTCTGATTTTTGAATAGTTTATAGTTGGAGTCAAATGACTCATTAGAAGAATGAGGAGATTCACATGTAAAGCCAGATAAGTTAGATGGATCAACTGGAGGTCCCTTTGCAGCAACCCATGAGGTTTTGGGGTACTGCTCAGGCTTCCAATATGTTCCATTAGCACTGAGTTTCCTCTCAAAGGCAATACCCTCTTTCCTAGGGTTCCTGTTGAGGATCTGCTTTTTAAGCACATCACAAAGAGTCTGATGCCCTTTGTGGCTTTTGTACATGCTTGTCATATAAAATTCCTTCAGGCCTGCATCGTTAGTGATACTAGCGATGTCCTCAGATGAGGAATTAGTGATAGCAGAGGCAGGTAAAGAATTTGTAACATTTGAAGCATTTGAACATTCAGGTGAAGAATTAGCAGATTCACGTTCAATGCACTTTATGCATGGAGGAACAAATTCTTCCTGAGTAGCGCTGATTTGTTGAGCAAGTAATGAATCGCGCTCCTTCTGAAGATCTTCATAACTCACTCTTAGCTTCTCAAGATCTTGCTTTCTTTGAAGAAATTCATAAGAAAGCTTCTCGTGATCAGATAAGAGAGTTTTATGATGACTTTGAAGGTTGTCAAACTTAGACTGAAGTCTCTGAAGATTTTCGGTTAAGTCTTTAGTGCGGTCCATTTCATCACCCAACATATCATCACTTTTTTCTAGCATGTTTTGAAGTTTTTCAATAGCCTTTTGTTGTTTCACGGCAATCGTAGCAAGTTTAGAGTAGCTAGGCTTAAGATTTTCATCAGATTCATCCTCACTTGATTCGGAGGAGGGGTATTTAGTTACCTTGGCACCCTTTGCCATGAAGCAATAGGTGGGAGCGTAGTCATCATTGCCTTCATCAGCGTTGTTTGTGTTGCCATTTTCTTCAGAGTTGAAGATAGACTTGCTGACAAATGTGGTAGCAAGAGCTAGACTTGCCACACCTGACTCAGACTCCTCGGATGGCTCCTCTTCCTCATGATCCTCAGATTCAGCCTCAGAATCCATTTCCTTGCCAATGAATGCTCGAGCCTTCTTGGAGCTGCTCTTCTTGTGAGATGAAGACTTTGAGGATTTTGATGATGAAGACTTTGAAGATTTCTTCTTCTTCTTGGCATCATCAGAACTATAATCCTTGTATTTCTTCTTCTTTAATTCCTTTTCCCACTGAGGACAATCTTGAATATAGTGACCAGGTTTCTTGCATTTGTAGTCTTCTCTTATAGTCACTTGATGAGGAATCACTGCTCCTTGAGGATTTTCCAAAGCGATCACGTCTTGAGAACTTCTGGAACATCTTCACGAGAAGTTCTAGCTCCTGGCTCAATTCTTCAGGATCACCAAGGCTACTACCAGAATCTTCACATTCAGATTCAGACACAGCCTTGGCCTTCAGGGCACGTGTTTTGCCATAGCTTGAACCATAGAGATCTCTCTTTTCAGCAAGCTAGAACTCATGAGTATTTAGCCTCTCGAGGATATCAGCGGGATCTAGTGACTTGCAATCAGCACGCTCTTGAATCATTAGTGCCAGAGTGTCAAATGAAGAATCGAGTGATCTCAGCAATTTCTTCACCACCTCATGGTCGGTGATGTCAGTGGCACCGAGCACTTGAAGCTCATTTGAGATATTAGTGAGGCGATCGAAGGTTTGCTGAACATTTTCATTGTTGAGTCTTTTGAAGCAGTTGAAGAGATTGCGAAGAACGTCAACACGAGAGTCACGTTGAGTTGAGACTCCTTCGTTTACTTTGGAGAGCCTATCCCAGATAAGCTTAGCAGTTTCCAAAGCACTCACTCTACCATACTACCCTTTACTCAGATGACCACATATGATATTCTTTGCTTGGGAATTGAGTTTCTTGAATCTCTTCACATCAGCAGCATTCAGGGAAGGTGTGACTGAGGGAACACCATTTTCCACAACGTACCAGAGATCGTTGTCAATTGCTTCAAGATGCATTCGCATCTTATTCTTCCAGTAGGGGTAGTCCGTGCCATCGAAGGTATGACACCCAGCGGAGACCTTGATCATACCTGTGGTCGACATAACTAGAAGTCCAGGTGGTTAAACCAAAATCACACAGAATAAGGGAGTACCTTGCTCTGATACCAATTGAAAGTGCGTTATATCGACTAGAGGAGGGGTGAATAGGCGATTTTCATGAATTCTTCACTGAGGAATTTGCTGGTGAGGAAATTCCTAAGCGAAGAACTACTTGCGGCGGAATAAGTACTCAGAAGTAAGCATAATAGAATACAGGCATGGTCATCATGATGAAATGAAGACACGTACAGAGTACAAAAAGCGTAAACACAGGATAACACAAGACGAAGACAAACAGACTAAAGAAATTGAACTGAGGAAATTGAGAAAGTCTTCGGTCAAAGTCTTTAAACACAGATATGAACAATCACTCAACACAGTAATGAGGAAATGAAAGCGTTGAGGAAATAGAACCAGTAAGGTTGGTGAAGACAATGGTTTGGTAGACCAGTTCCAACTGTTGTCTCAGTTGTACGTCTGGTTGGAGCGGCTGAGTATTTAAACTCGAGGACACACAGTCTCGGACACCCAGTCGCTGAGCACGCAGCTCAGGACACCAAGTCCTCACTGTATTCTCCTTGAACTAAGGTCACACAGACCTCGTCCAATCACTCGTGGTAAGTCTTCAGGCGACTTCCAAACCTTCACAGATTCGGTCACTCGACGATCCACAATTCCTCTTGGATGCTCTAGATCATGACGCCTAACCGTCTGGAAGAAGCATAGTCTTCAAAGGTAACAAGCGTCGGATCCACGCAGGATCAATCTCTTCAGTGATGCTCAATCACTTTGGGTTAGTAGGTGTTTGGGTTTGGGTTTTTCCTCACTCGATGATTTTCGCTCAAAGTCCTCGGAGGATGGGATGCTCTCGAATGACAAGTGTCAGTTTCTCTCGGAGCAGCCAACCAGCTAGTGGTGTTAGGGGGCGGCTATTTATAGCCTAGGGAGCAGCCCGACATGATAAGACATAAATGCCCTTCAATGATATGACCGTTAGGTGGATAAGATATTTTGGGACAGCTGGCGCGCAGCACATCAACGATCGGAAATTTGACTCTCAAATTCCTCAGGGCTATCATGTACCTCACTGTGTAGGCAATCTGCACTGGCGAATTCCTAACTCCTCAGTCAGAACAAATTCCTCAGCGACCAGAACAACTTCGTCTCTGTCACTAAAGAAATTGACTGAACTGTATGAGATTTCCAAAGGCTTCACTCGAAGGGATTGGTAGGTGTAGGATTTTGAGTTGAGCATCACATAGAAAATTTTCCTTAGTATTTCCTCGACCCCCTTTAATAGTACGGTGTTTCCTATGACTCAAGAAAGAGAAAAAACAAAACTATGAAAACGAAAGTCTTCAAGCTTCATATTCCTCGCATGAATATCAAGTCTTCACGGACACACCAATTTCTTCACTTTCAAAGTCTTTATGAAAGTCTTCAGGAATACCAAAATCTTTAGTCGAAGATATTCATTTTTAGGGGTCGACTTTCTCGGTAAATATCAAACTCCTCATAGACTTATAGACCTGTGTACACTCATAAACACATTAGTCCCTTAACCTATAAGTCTTCAATACACCAAAATCACTAAGGGGCACTAGATGCACTTACAAAATAGTTGGAGAAGATTAGCCTCAGAGTTGGATGAGGATGATAGAGTAAAACCAATCTCCCTTTGTGCAGTCCAACTGAAATGTAGAAATGTTATCCATGTGACATTTCAGCAAAACTGCACAAAACACTCTTAAGAAAAAAGTGATTTGTGAAGTTCACCAAAAGGTCGCAATAGCAACAAGGTGAAATGGATAGCCCTGTTTACAAAAAAGAGGTAGAAAGGAAACAATTACTGGCTAAAAATAGTTGATGACACATACTACGACAGAAAAGAAGCATATTCGTTGTCCTAAGAGGAGATAACAACACGGTTGTTTACCTAAAATGGTGTGAGGACGAGATTGCAATATGGAAAGTACGCCGAGCGAGCTTTTTTGGGGCAAAGAACTAGGGAAGATCCCACTACTATAGGATGTTGCAAACGCGACAGTACGATCAGAGACCCTTTGATGAAACTGTGTGTGATGCATCAATTGCAAACAGGGATGTAAAAAAACCCTTAAAAAGATGCAAAACATTTGCGATGGCGGAGACATCAAACACGGTTCAGATTTTAGTTATATGTGCGATGCGGGGCGTACGGTTCAGTTCAATGAACTGTTTGTGATGAGGCAGAACAACAGAAACAGGCAGGCATATGAACGCGTGTGCCATATAAGGCATACAGTTTACTCTGATAAACTATTTGTGATGAGGCGGAACAACAGAAAGGGTAGCCATATGAAGGTGTGTGCGATATACGGCATACAGTTCACTCAGATGAATTGTTTGTGATTAGGCGGAACGAAAGAAATGGTCAGCCAGATCAATGTGTGTGTGATAGAGGGCAAATGGTTCACTCACATGAACTGTTTGCGTTGAGCCAAGAGAACAAAAATGATTCAATTTAACAAGATCTATGTGATATGCGGCAAACAGGTCTGTAATCAATCATGTCTGCAAAGACCAATAATAACATAGACAATTGCTACTAATAAGACGTGTATGTTGTGCGATGGGATTGCATACAGAACAACTATATATATATTTGCACTATTATGATCATGGTATTAGAATAACTATTCTGATCCAACGCTCCCGAACAAGCTAAAACAAAAAAAAGGTCTGATCCTAAAACTACCCACCCCGATCCCCCACTTACCGCACAACCCACACATAGGACTGGACGTACGAGCGAGCTTTTCGGCTCGGCCCGAAGCTCTCTTCAGCTCGGCCCGTTACATCTCGGCTCAATAGGATAATCGAGCGGGCCGAGGTCTGAAAACAGGCCCGTTTCACGACCGAGCCGAGCCGAGTTTCGGCCGGTCCAGCTCGGTGACTCGCTTGCGGCCCAGCCCAATTCTGCCGTCCATCGCAATGGCTAGCGCATTAGGGCACAAGCAACACACAGCCAGTCTCTCGTCTCTCCCTTTCTCTCCTCTGCGCCGCCTCGCCTCTCTCTCACCACGCCACAAATCTGGATCGACGGCGACGAGCGACGCCGCGTTTCCTCGCCACACCGACAACAATGGACTCGGCACCGATGACGACGGGCGGCACGACCGTTCCTCACCACACCGGACGCAGACGGACGCGCCTCCCCTAGTTTCTCGCGGAACATGACGAGCCGGAGCAGGTACCTCCTTCCTTCCCAATCCCTAGCTGCAGCTCTCTGAACTTCAGTAGTACACATGTGATGGATCAATGAATGGATGGATCGATGGGTGTAGTTATGTAGTTCGAACTTCCAGTACACATCTGATGGATGGATCGATGGATCGATGGATGTAGTCAGGTAGATGTATAAAGAAGGGTAGATGGATGGATGGATGTAGGGCCGAACTCCCACATCTACGTAGGGCTTGATGGATGGATGTAGGGCCGAACTCCCACATCTACGTAGGGCTTGATGGATGGATGTATTATAGCCTGTACGGGTAGATGTAGCAGCGATGGATGGATGGATCATGGATGGATGGAGTTGTAGGGCAGAATGGATGGATAGATCAAAATTTTCATTGATTCCATGTGTAATTAGTTTTCTGTTGTTGATGACCTTTTGCTCAATCAAGTGCGGGAAGGAGTTTTGGAGAGAGGCAGGCACTACATGAACAAGAAGGACAGTAACTAGAATTAGAAGTCGGCTGCCCCGCAGCAGCAAGGCTATGTCTCAGTCAATGTTCGACAGGGGGCAAAACAATTGCTGTCCTAGTTGATGATCTACTTGCTCTAGCATAGCAGCTTGAAAAGTAATCTACTTGTTGGAAAATTACATAGACTCCATGTCTAATTAGTTTACTGTTGTTGATGATTGACCGTTTGTTGTTTGCTGATGTATGCAGACAATGGACAAAGAAAAGGGGAAGGCAAGTAGGAAGAAGGAGAAAGAAGGATGTTGGACTCCATTAGGAAGAGCAAGTTGCCGGTCTTGGGGATGCAGAAGGGGAATGGGAAGGGCAATGCAGCAGCTACTATGCGGCTGCGAAGGAAGCCGGCAAATGATTCCAGCAATGTCCCAATCGCTGAATTGTTGTATAGGGTAAAAAAGAAACCTCCGCCATGACGTCTCCCTGACCCCACCGGCGCTAGCGTGCGTGCCGGAATCTCCGTTTTCTCCGGCTCCGCAAACTACTATGAGAGGGAGGCTACACTTTCCAGGTATGTAGGTGCAAAATATATATATGTGCAAGCTCGTGTATGTGCTGTTTTTCTTTTTGAGATTCAAATTTATGTGTGCCCAAGCTCATATGTGCTGTTTTTGGTACTTAAATGTCGAATATATGTTTGTGCAAGCTCATGTGTGCTCTTTTTGGTATACAAATGTCAAATATATGTTTGTGCAAGCTCATGTATGTGTTGTTTTTGCTATCGAAAAGTCAAATATATATTTGTGCAAGGTCATGTGTGTGCTGTTTTTGCTATCCAGAAGTCAAATAAATGTGTGTCCAAGCTCATGTGTGTGTGTTGTTTTGGTGTGCTAGGCAATGGAACATGATAAGCAAGCGGAGGAGGATCATGAACAGGTGGAAGAGGATGAGTGTCCAAGCTCATGTGTGTGTGTGTGTGTGTTGTTTTGATGTGTTATGCTTTACAAAATTTCTTTTTTTGGCTGTCAATATTTGATGTTTTGCTGTGTAAAGATCAAATGAAGTTCTGTCCAAAATACAGTAGAAATGCTGCCCAATTCTTTCTCTAATCTGTTACATTGTTACAATTTTTGTAGAAGAACTCATAGAAGAAAGTTTATTTTTCATTACTATGACATTTCTTCAAACAATAGATTGCTGGATGTTTCATTTTTAGCAATATAAACTGTTTGTTTTCCAAAATATGGGTTTAATTGCTGCAAAAGAATCAAGATTATGGAGTATATACTGATATACATAGGTACAAAGGCTCTGGGGGCAGCTGGCTTACGAGCCGAGCCACACCTAAAACGAGCCGAGCCGCCTGAACTAGGCTCGTTGGCTGAGCGAGCCGAGCCGAGCCGAGCCACTTCAGAGCGAGCCAAAGCCAGGCTCGGATCAAGCTCGGCTCGGCTCGGCTCGTGTCCAGCCCTACCCACACACCCACCCCCAACTGGGACGCGCCACCATCTCGCCCCCAACCGGCGACCGGAGACGCCGTCGCGGCCTCGCCACCAACCGCCGGCGACCGCCGCCGCCACCAACCGCCGCTGACCGGCGATGCCGTTGTCGCTTGTCCCCAACAGGATAGGCCGTCGCCACCTACCCTGCTCACCAATACCTCAGATCTGGCCACCACCGCATGCACCGCAAGCCGCCACTACTTCCTCCTCGCGGCGCCGACGCGGTTCCGGTAACCACGACCATCCACGCATGCAGATCCGCCTAGGGCTGGCAAGCCCCACTCTCCCAATCTCCTGTCCATGCTCCCCTACAGTGGCCTCTACTTCCCAGCACTGCACCCCTGCAACGTCAAACAGCGACCATCGTGCAGTCCAACCTCGTCTCAGCGAGTAGTGCCTCCTCATTTGCTCGCTCGTGTAGATCCTTCGCGGGACACCGGCTATGTGCTACTCAGCTCTTCCTGCACCTCCTCCTACTACCAACTACTGGAATGCATGATCAGGAGTTCCATGTCGGGCCATGGCTGCTACGGAAACAACTAGATTTTCACTTATAGTTATTTTAATTTGTGCATTTCTACTGCTGCCGATACAGAAGGAGAACGGTGATGGTATTTTTCTCTGAACTTTCATCTACATGTGTTCAAGCTAAGGCTGTTACTCTGAACTTTTTTCTCTTTGAAGATTTTTGTGCCCCTGGGCATTTTCAGGCTACAACTGTTTTCTCTCTAAACACTACTAGGGACCAAAAAAAGTGTGGCGGTGTAGCGGTAGTGAAGCGGCCGCCGAGGAGGATCAATGGCATTGTAGGATGCACTTCAAAGTGTTCGTGTTAATGCCTCAATGAAAACTGTTTTGTGTAGTTTTGTATTTCAGTGCAAGCATAGTCGACACCTTGAAACCACCCACTCCCAGCTGATTTGTCTTTGTGTTCAGTCTACATAAGCTACTTTTATTTATATCTAAAGTAGAACTCAGGAAGTTATACACATCAAGTCTAGAGATATACAGTTAAGTTATACTATAAAAATACGCCACGTATACGACATAGTGAAGTTCTACTACTATTTTACGCCAAGTTCAACTACAGGTATATGCTTAAAAACATCATTAGAGAAAACTGCAGGCTGCAGCCAATGCCCTCCGCAGCACATCCCATCATCACCCCGGGTGGAGCACTATCGCTACTCACATCCTCGCCCCCTTGCTGCTGTCTTCCACTCTAGGCGTTGGTCGTGGCAGGCAGCGAGAAGCAAACAAAAGCGCCACTGATTCATCCTGAATGCTGCATGTACTCCATTATGTATTATTTTCCTAGATGAGGTTGTAAAAAAGGATTGTGTAGTGTGGCGTGCGTGGCTGAGAAGATTATTGTAAGATGGAAGTGCATAGGGATGGAATGTGTGGTGGGGATTATATACTGTAAAAAATAATTCTTAGATTTTCCAAAAAAGAGCATAGAACATGCTCGTTCTGAGAGATATTTGTTCATTATATTACAAACAGAAGTCCGCTAAATAAAAATGATGCAGTTCAAGTATTTAAAACAAGGAAGGAAAAACAAAATCTGACTTGGTAAAAAACAGCGGTACTTTGCTATGAAAAATGATGCAGTTCAAGTATTGAAAACAAGGAAGAAAAAACAAAAACTGACTTGGTAAAAAAACAATGGTACTTCACTATGAAAAAGGCAAAATGCCTAAGATAAGGGAAAAAATACTATTAGAATTTACAAAAAAATGATAAAAGTACACACACAAAAATGATGCAGTTCAAGTATTGAAAACAAGGAAGTAAATATTCTCGATTTTAGGAAGTTCATGTGTTGTCGTTCAGGAAATAAAAACCTTAGGAGCTCACATGAAATATAGATATTCAAGTATCGTCCTGCCAAGTGGTTCATGCATTTGGGTTGAGGGAGTACAGCCTGCCGAGAAGAATTGCAAGGGGAAAAAGTTTGATGCTTATTTAAAAACATATTTTTTCTAAAACCAATAAGTTCAATTTCAAATAATGAAGAAGTTCGATGTTTCTAAAAAACCTCCAATTTTCACATTTCTAAAAATACACAATGAAGTTCAAAATAAAAATGTAGAACGATTCAATGTCTACTCAAATATTTTCACGTAACCGAGAGAAGTTCAGTTTGATAACTGCCAGAAATTCACGTACTACGCGGTGTGCATTTGTATGAAAAAAAGAACGAAGAAGCAAAGGCCCAAAGTTTTGTTGCTAGAAGTTCAAGTGCTCTACCCGAGAAAGTTCAAAAATTCTTGTGAGAGAGGTTGAACAAAAATACGTTACAGAAGTTCAAGGTGAAAATAGTTGGAAGTTCAACTACTACATGAAATGTGTCTCAGATAATAAAAAACTAAAAGCTTAAAAGGTTTGTTGCAAGTTCATGTGCTCCTCCTAGCATAGTTCAAAATTCATGTGCGAGACGTCGGCCATTCATTTACATGTTGAAAAAAGGCAAATAAAACAACGTGGTTTTGCCATTTTAAAAACGGCTCTCAAATGGCAATGAATTTGTAACACCTGTCTACATGAAAAATTTACTGCTATTCATAAACTTTCCGACGATAAATTATGTGGTACATTTTGATGAACGGTTTAAAATTTTCATTTGTATCATTTAAAACACGTTTTTATGTGTTCAAAAAATTCTTTTTGAACCATCATGAGTATGAAAAACTAATCAACTCGGGAAAGTTGCGTGGTTTCAATAGCTTTCCATCGGTATATGTTTTGCTCAATTCCGATAAGTGGTTTGGGAGTTATGGGCAAAAAATGGCATGCCGAAAATAGAGTGAAGTTCAAACAGAAGTGCCACAGAAGTCCAAGTACTTCACGCAGTGCATTTCTTTTCGCGATGAAGGCAGAAATCATGATCTCACCATTTTCTAAAGTACCTGAAAATGGCTTGGAGTTAGAGAAAACCTTACATACGAAAAAGTTTTCATTTTCGATAGCTATCCAATGGTATATTATTTGCCCCATTCTGACAAAGTTTGCAACAACTGTAGCTAAAAAACGTTTTTAACCGTTTTAAAAAATGACTTAAAACCATAAGTAATTGGGAGAAACAATATATACCAAAAAGTTTCACATTTCTTCAAGCTTTCCAACGCCATATCATTTGCTGCATTTTGACGCACAGTTAAAAAATTAACTTGAAAACACAAACATCATGGAACTTGGACCAATTTTTAAATTACTCTTAAACCGTTCAAAATTAGAAAAACTTTATACATGAAAAAGAAGCACATTTTCATAAGATTTCCAACGCCATATCATTTGCCTCAATTGGATTAGCCGTTTAAAAATACAAACCTGGCTGTTCGGTTTGCGAAATTCTACGATTTTTCAAATTACTCTTTAACCATAGGGAATTAGAGAAAACTTTGTACATGTGGAATGAGTGGATTTGCAGCAGCTTTCCAATGCCATATTATTTGCCTCATTCCAATAATCGGTTTAGAAATATGATCAAAAATACAATTCATGTTTTTTGCGTGAAGAAAAAACGGTTTTCAAAACTGCTCTTAAACCGCTTACATTTTGCCAAAAATTTAACTTGGTTAATGATACTCGTGTTCATAGCTTTCCAACGGTATATCACAAGCCCCATTTGGGCAATGTTTGTGGATGTTCAACCTAGCACTAGGGGAAGTTCAACTACTACAGCTGGGACAGGTCAGGTTGTTATCAGAATATAATTCTCATCCCGTGATCAGAATAGTGTTTATGTGTGTGTGTGTGTGTGTGTGTCTATACACACACACACACACATACACACTTATAAGGACATGGTTGCATAACCAAATTAAACATCCAATTACATAGGTGGCTACTACACACATGACATTTGCATATACCAAAGTAAACTATTAATGCATAATTACATAGGGGCTATTACACACATGACATCTCCATGGACCAAAGTAAACTATATATTACATGCATAATTACCTAGGATAAACGATCATCAGATCATGATCTACTTCTTGTGATGCCTGCTTCATCTTTACGTAGTAGGGGTCGATGATGGCCGAGGCGAGTTCAACCAAGGAGTCCTTCTTCGTGCTGCCCCAGACCTTCTAGTGGTTGCGGATTTCGACAAGGTTCTTGCAAGCCAAGCCCATAACCTTGAGCGATTTTACATCGTCAGAGGTTTCCACCATAGCGAACTTGTAGTCGGTGTTGTTGACAAACCTGGCAAAACGGTCGCAAGGCCCTGTGGCCATGCACTAATGGTAGATGAGGACATGATGGCGCATGCACAACTGGGTAACGACAACCTTTTGACCTTTGCCGGGACGACCGTTGTTGTACTGGAGGTCGATGCCGACCACCATGTACTTGTCTCGAGCAAGCAACTACTCCGGTATTGATGTAGTCATCCACCATGGCCGATTCGATGGTGTACACCACCGATAGATCCGTCACCCTCGCGTGGGTCCCCACTTTATGCTTGCCGAACTCCATTGGAGCGCCGCTAGATATCCTCTATGTCTATGTCGTCGTGGGTGTGCTTGTTGTGTTGTGGGACGAGATCGAAAGGTTGAAGAGACTAAGGTTATAATAGCCGCAAGAATTAAAGTGGAAACCGGACGGCCTGCAATATCCGCACGCCCGGGTGGCAATTCTAATTTGTAACGCGTAACTCCATCGTATCGCACATAACTGCATCTTTCCCACGCGCATGATGCAAACGCATGCATATGGGCCCCCAACGTAATCATGCGCAGGCCCCAACCGCTGGCAGAGCGCTCGCACAGGGACGCGAGCTGAGCGCTTCGCGGTGCCTTGATACGTCTCCATCGTATCTACAATTTTTTATTGTTCCATGCCAATATTCTTCAACTTTCATATACTTTTGGCAACTTTTTATACTATTTTTGGGACTAACATATTGATCCAGTGCCCAGTGCCAGTTCCTGTCTGTTGCATGTTTTTGTTTCGCAGAAACCCAATATCAAACAGAGTCCAAACGGGATAAAAACGGACGGAGATTTTTTTTTTGGAATATTTATGATTTTTGGGAAGTAAAATCAACGAGAAACAGTGTCCTGGGTGGCCACGAGACAGGGGGTCGTGCCCCAGGGAGGCAGGCGTGCCCTGGGCTCTAGTGGGCCACCTGTAAGGCAGTTGAGGCTCTACTTTTGCTGCAAGAAAGCTAATTTTATGAGAAAAATCTGGGCGAAAGATTCACCCCAATCGGAGTTACGGATCTCCAGATATAAAGGAAGCGGTGAAGGGGTAGAATCAGAGAACGCAGAAACAGAGAGATAGATCCAATCTCGGAGGGGCTCTCGCCCCTCCCAAGCCATGGGAGCCAAGGACCAGAGGGGAACCCCTTCTCCCATATAGGGAGGAGGTCAAGGAAGAAGAAGAAGAAGGGGCCCTCTCTCCTCATTGCTTCCGGTGGCGCCGGAGCGCTGCCGGGGGCCATCATCATCACCGCGATCTTCACCAACACCGCCGTCATCTTCACCAACATCTTCATCACCTTCCCCCTTCTATATTCAGCGGTCCACTCTCCCGCATCCCGCTGTACCCTCTACTTGAACATGGTGCTTTATGCTTCATATTATTTTCCAATGATGTGTTGCCATCCTATGATGTCTGAGTAGATTTCTATTGTCCTATCGGTGATTGATGAATTGCTATGATTGGTTTGAGTTGCATGTTTTATTATTGGTGTTGTCTTATGGTGCCCTCCGTGTCGCGCAAGTGTGAGGGATTCCCGCTATAGGGTTTGTAATATGTTTATGATTTGCTTATGGTGGGTTGCGTGAGTGACGGAAACACAAACCCGAGTAAGTAGGTTGTTTGCATATGGGATAAAAGGGGACTTGATACTTTAATGCTATGGTTGGGTTTTACCTTAATGAATCTTTAGTATTTGCGGATGCTTGCTAGAGTTCCAATCATAAGTGCATAGAATTCCAAGTAAGGGATGATATGTTAGCTTATGCCTCTCCCTCAAATAGAATTGCAATAGTGATTACCGGTCTAGTAACATAGTCAATTGCTTAGGGGCAATTCCACAACTCCTACCACCACTTTTCCACACTCGCTATATTTACTTTCTTGCTTCTAATCAGCCCCTAGTTTATATTTACATGCTCTTTATTGTCTTGCAAACCTAGCCTTTCACACCTACAAAGTACTTCTAGTTTCATACTTGTTCTAGGTAAAGCGAACGTCAAGCGTGTGTAGAGTTGTATCGGTGGTCGATAGAACTTGAGGGAATATTTATTTTACCTTTATCTCCTCGTTGGGTTCGACACTCTTACTTATCAAAAACTGTTGCGATCCCGTATACTTGCGGGTTATCAAGACCTTTTTCTGGCACCGTTGCCGGGGAGTCATAGCGTGGGGTGAATATTCTCGTGTGTACTTGTTTGCTTTATCACCAAGTAATTTTTTATTTGTTGTTCTTAGTTGCCCTTTATCTTTAGTTATGGATATGGAACGCAAAATACCAAAAAAAATTAGATGTACTTCCTACTCATGTAGATGGGGTAACTCCTAAAACCCCTGACTCATTATGTGAGAGATATTATGTACTACTTTGATAATCCTGAGAAAAACCCATTCAACTTTATAATGGGAGACACGTTGGATCAACATGAATACTTTAGGGATTATCGCTCGACACAAAAAGGGAAACTATTATGGGATCAATTTATTATGTTGCGTTGGTATGCTTGGAATCTCTGCTTGAGATATGATATTACTTGTTGCTCTAGGATGGAGGCTCCACACCTTCCCTTTTCATGCAAATTTAATGATAATGAAACCTTAGCTTCTTATGCTAATGGTATATATGATTACTATGATGTGGAACAATTAGAAGAATTTGTTGCTTTTAAGGCTGATTATGAAATTGAAGCTTTGTTTGAAAAGTATGAAGCTTTTGATGATGATGGTTATAGGCCTGAAAATCTTGCTATACTTAGATATTGCTATGAAAATTATGAATACAATTACTATATTAATGCTTTTATGAAGAAAGTCTCCGCTGTCCAAGAAGAGAATAATATTTTGCAGGAAGCTATGGAAGAAGAAAATGATGAAACTGTGAGCTCATTGAATGAAAAAGATGATGATGAGAGCGAAGAACAAAAGGAGGAAGAGCAGATTAGCTACCTGTGCCCACCTTCTAATGAGAGTAACCCTCCAACTCATACATTATTTAATTCCCCTTCATGCTTACCGAAGGATGATTGCTATGATGATTGCTATGATCCCTTGAATTTGTTTGAAATATCCCTTTTTGATGATGCTTGCTATGCTTGTGGCCAAGATGCCAATATGAATTGTTCTTATGGAGATGAACTTGCTATAGTTCCTTATGTTAAACATGAAATTGTTGCTATTGCACCCACGCATGATAGTCCTATTATCTTTTTGAATTCTCCAGACTACACTATATCGGAGAAGTTTGTGCTTATTAAGGATTATATTGATGGGTTGCCTTTTTACCATTGCACATGATGATTTTGATGAATGTAATATGCATGTGCTTCCTTCTCCTACTTGCAATTATTATGAGAGAGGAACTACATCTCCACCTCTTTATGTTTCCAACACAATGAAATTGCAAGAATCTGTTTATATTATGCATTGGCCTTTACTATGTGTGCATGAATTGTTCTTTTATGACATGCCTATGCATAGGAAGAGAGTTAGACTTCGTTGTTGCATGATATATGTTACTTTGTGCTCACTACTAAATTACAAATCATTGTTAATTAAAATTGGCTTTGATATACCTTGGGATCCGGGTGGATTCATTACTTGAGCACTAAATGCCTAGCTTAATGGCTTTAAAGAAAGCGCTGCCAGGGAGACAACCCAGAAGTTTTAGAGAGTCATTTGTTTCTGTTGAGTGCTTTCATATAGTTTAAAAACAAAAAAATAAAGAGGGGAACCAAAAAACTTTTCAAAAAGGAGAGTGGAAGTAAGAAAGACAAGCATTGTTGAAGTGGGAGAGCTCCTTGAACTTTGTTCATGCTCATGGAAACTTTATGAATCTTGATTACAGAAACTTTTAAATAAAAATAATTATCCCCTTGTACAATTCCATTATATTATAAAAATAATGTGCATAGGTTTGCCTTTAGGATGTTTACAATGCTTGTTGGTTTGTACGGTGCAGGACAGAAACTTTGGCTGTAGTGCACGATTTTACATTTTTATCTGGAACGTGAATTGGTTCTGATTCCTTTTACATTGTATTTCTTTACAACTTGTTTATTTGTCCTAATTTTGGTAGAATTTTTGGGGTAGCACAAGTATGGTGGATGTTCAGATTTCTACAGACAGTTCTGTTTTTGACAGATTCTGTTTTTGATGCATAGTTTGCTTGTTTTGATGAATCTATCAATTTATATCAGTACATTAAGCCATGGAGAAGTTATATTATAGTATACAAAATGCAAAAAATAAAATATGAATTGGTTTGCTACATTACTTAGAGTGGTGATTTGCTTTATTATACTAATGGATCTTACCGAGTTTTCTGTTGAAGTTTTGTGTGGATGTAGTGTCTAATCGAGGATGTCTTGATATGAGGAAAAGGAAGAGAGGCCAGAGCACAAGCTTGGGGGTGTCAGAGGTACCCCAAGTAAATATTCAAGGAGACTCAAGCGTCTAAGCTTGGGGATGCCCCGGAAGGCATCCCCTCTTTTTCCAACAAGTATCGGTATGTTTTCAAATTCGTTTCGTTCATGCATTATGTGCAAGTCTTGGAGCGTCTTTTGCATTCAGTTTTCATTTTTATTTTATGCACCATGCTGGTATCAGATAGTCCTTGGTTGATTTATAGAATTCTCATTGCACTTCACTTAAATCTTTTGAGTATGGCTTTATAGAATGCTTCATGTGCTTCACTTATATCATTTGAAGTTGGATTGCCTATTTCTCTTCATATAGACAACCGCCATTTGTAGAATGCTCTTTTGCTTCACTTATATTTGTTAGAGCGTGGGCATATCTTTTGTAGAAAGAATTAAACTCTCTTGCTTCACTTATATCAATTTGGAGAGATGACAGGAATTGGTCATTCACATGGTTAGTCATAAAATCCTACATAAACTTGTAGATCGCTGAATATGATATGTTTGATTCCTTGCAATAGTTTTGCAATATAAAGATGGTGATATTAGAGTCATGCTAGTGGGTGGTTGTGGATTGTAGAGACACTTGTGTTGAGGTTTGTGATTCCCGAAGCATGCACGTATGGTGAACCGCTTTGTGATGAAGTTGGAGCACAATTTTATTTATTGATTGTCTTCCTTATGAGTGGCGGTCGGGGACGAGCGATGGTCTTTTCCTACCAATCTATCCCCCTAGGAGCATGCGTGTAGTACTTTGTTTTCAATGGCTTGTAGACTTTTGCAATAAGTATATGAGTTCTTTATGACTAATGTTGAGTCCATGGATTATACGCACTCTCACCCTTCCATCATTGCTAGCCTCTTCGGTACCGTGCATTGCCCTTTCTCACCTCGAGAGTTGGTGCAAACTTCGCCGGTGCATCCAAACCCCGTGATATGATACGCTCTGTCACACATAAGCCTCCTTATATCTTCCTCAAAACAGCCACCATACCTACCTATCATGGCATTTCCATAGCCATTCCGAGATATATTGCCATGCAGCTTTCATCATCATCATCATATTCATGACTTGAGCTTTTCATTGTCATATTGCTTTGCATGATCGTAAGATAGCTAGCATGATGTTTTCATGGCTTGTCCCTTTTTTTAATGCCATTGCCATGCTAGATCATTGCACATCCCAGTACACCGCCGGAGGCATTCATATAGAGTCATATCTTTGTTCTAGATATTGAGTTGTAAGTAAATAAAAGTGTGATGATCATCATTATTAGGGCATTGCCCTATTGAGGGAAGTATGATGAAGACTATGATTCCCCCACAAGTCGGGATGAGACTCCGGACTTTATGAAAAATAAAAGAGGCCAAAGAAGCCCAAATAAAAAAAGGAGGCCAAAGAAGCCCACCAAAAAGAAAGAAAGAAAAAAATTAAAAAAATCAAAAAAGAAAAAAATGAGAGAAAAAGAGAGAAGGGGCAATGTTACTATCCTTTTACCACACTTGTGCTTAAGAGTAGCACCATGTTCTTCATAGAGAGAGTCTCCTATGCTTTCACTTTCATATACTAGTGGGAATTTTCATTATAGAACTTGGCTTGTATATTCCGATGATGGGCTTCCTCAAATGCCCGAGGTCTTCATGAGCAAACAAGTTGGATGCACACCCACTTAGTTTTCAGTTTGAGCTTTCATACATTTATAGCTCTAGTGCATCCGTTGCATCGCAATCCCTACTCACTCACGTTGATATCTATTGATGGGCATATCCATAGCCCATTGATATGCCTAGTCGATGTGAGACTTTCTCTTTTTTTTGTCTTCTCCACATAACCCCCACCATCATATTCTATTCCACCTATAGTGCTATGTCCATGGCTCACACTCATGTATTGTGTGAAATTTGAAAAAGTTTGAGATTATTAAAGTATGAAACAATTGCTTGGCTTGTCATCGGAGTTGTGCATGATTAAATACTTTGTGTGATGAAGATAGAGCAACAGCCAAACTGTATAATTTTGTAGGGATAAGCTCGCTTTGGCCTTGTTGTTTTGAAAAGACATGATTGCTTTATTGGTACGCTCGAAGTATTATCATTTTTTATGTCAAATGATAGACTATTGCTTTGAATCACTCGTGTCTTAATATTCATGCCATGATTAGACATATGATCAAGATTATGCTAGGTAGCATTCCACATCAAAAATTATTCTTTTTTATCATTTACCTACTCGAGGACGAGCAGGAATTAAGCTTGGGGATGCTGATACGTCTCCATCGTATCTATAATTTTTGATTGTTCCATGCCAATATTCTTCAACTTTCATATACTTTTGGCAACTTTTTATACTATTTTTGGGACTAACATATTGATCCAGTGCCCAGTGCCAGTTCCTGTCTGTTGCATGTTTTTTGTTTCGCAGAAACCCAATATCAAACAGAGTCCAAACGGGATAAAAACGGACGGAGATTTTTTTGGAATATTTATGATTTTTGGGAAGTAAAATCAACGCGAAACAGTGTCCGGGGTGGCCACGAGACAGGGGGCCGCGCCCCAGGGAGGCAGGCGCGCCCTGGGCTCTCGTGGGCCACCCGTATGGCGGTTGAGGCTCTACTTTTGCTGCAACAAAGCTAATTTTATGAGAAAAATCTGGGCGAAAGATTCACCCCAATCGGAGTTACGGATCTCCAGATATAAAGGAAACGGTGAAGGGGTAGAATCAAAGAACGCAGAAACGGAGAGATAGATCCAATCTCGGAGGGGCTCTCGCCCCTCCCAAGCCATGGGAGCCAAGGACCAGAGGGGAAACCCTTCTCCCATATAGGGAGGAGGTCAAGGAAGAAGAAGAAGAAGGGGCCCTCTCTCCCCCTTGCTTCCGGTGGCGCCGGAGCGCTGCCGAGGGCCATCATCATCACCGCGATCTTCACCAACACCGCCGTCATCTTCACCAACATCTCCATCACCTTCCCCCTTCTATATTCAGCGGTCCACTCTCCCGCATCCCGCTGTACCCTCTACTTGAACATGGTGCTTTATGCTTCATATTATTTTCCAATGATGTGTTGCCATCCTATGATGTTTGAGTAGATTTCTATTGTCCTATCGGTGATTGATGAATTGCTATGATTGGTTTGAGTTGTATGTTTTATTATTGGTGTTGTCTTATGGTGCCCTCCGTGTCGCGCAAGCATGAGGGATTCCTGCTGTAGGGTTTGCAATATGTTTATGATTTGCTTATGGTGGGTTGCGTGAGTAGGTTGTTTGTGTATGGGATAAAAGGGGACTTGATACTTTAATGCTATGGTTGGGTTTTACCTTAATGAATCTTTAGTATTTGCGGATGCTTGCTAGAGTTACAATCATAAGTGCATAGAATTCCAAGTAAGGGATGATATGTTAGCTTATGCCTCTCCCTCAAAGAGAATTGCAATAGTGATTACCGGTCTAGTAACATAGTCAATTGCTTAGGGGAAATTCCACAACTCCTACCACCACTTTTCCACACTCGCTATATTTACTTTCTTGCTTCTAATCAGCCCCTAGTTTATATTTACATGCTCTTTATTGTCTTGCAAACCTAGCATTTCACACCTACAAAGTATTTCTAGTTTCATACTTGTTCTAGGTAAAGCGAACGTCAAGCGTGCGTAGAGTTGTATCGGTGGTCGATAGAACTTGAGGGAATATTTATTCTACCTTTAGCTCCTCGTTGGGTTCGACACTCTTACTTATCGAAAACTGTTGCGATCCCGTATACTTGCGGGTTATCATGCCTCAACGACGAACAACCATATATATGCATACGTCAATTGAACACACAAGCAAAAGTTGTCCGCAAGAGAGCAAGTGGAGGTATGCGAGCAGAGCGCACCAATTGATGCGAGCAGAGCGCGCCGCGGTGCCTAACAATGAGCACAGCGTGCTGCAGCGCCTATCGGTGAGCAGAGCATGCCGAGGGACGTGAGCAGAGGCCGGCACAGTGATACGTGGCAAATAAGACGAACTGTGCGAGCGATGGCGGAGACATCAAGTACAACGGAATAAGTCGTGTGTGTTGTCGGCAAACACTTGCTGGTATACAACCATCTGCGATTGATAAATTCATCACCGACGGGTTCCCTAGTGTGGTCTGTGTGTGATGTGATATGCTCTGTTTATAGAACATCAACATATATACTTATAAGAATAGCACTGCATAACCTAATTAAGCATACAATTACATAAGTGTCTACACACATAACATTCCCACACACCAAAGTAAGAAATTACATGCATACTAGACTAGGAGAAACAAGCATCTAATCATCTACATCTTGTTGCAACGATGCTTGTCATTGCTCTGCTTCCGGCTGGATCCCTGGTCGTGAATGGTTAATAAAATCTAAGTCTATTGCATATTAAGGTCAAAATGGTACTACCAATATACGAGTCTCATATGATGTCATTACAATGATTGTACCACAAAAGCCCGAAATATTACAACGTTCAAATTCCAGAGTTATATGGCTCAAATTCAAAGATTACAAGGTTCAAACTAATATTAGAAATGAAATTCAGCTCATTCAGCTGCAAACGCCCGTGCTGATCAGCTGAAAATGGATATAAGAAAGGTTCAAGCTAAAAATATAAATAGTAAGGCTGGTTTTAAAACCTCGTCATTTTTGCAAAGGGATCAGCCGCTGACAATTCATGTATGGGGTTGATACATTGACTTCCAATTACTCTGCCATATGCAGTTCCAATATGAAGTTTAGCTTTTCTGGAGCCTCTTCCATTTTGTAGTAGCTGCTGGCTCTAATCAACAAACCATTCATATTTTCTATATAAATGCATGTTCAACCTCATTACCTTCAGCACCCTTGCTCTGACAACAAAGAACCTGGCGAATATAATCTCTGGTAAGGTCCCTTGATAAGAGTTCAAAGTAATTTTTGAGAGATGCAGATCTAGGCATTCGATGTGATTATCGTTATATTGTATCACATTATCCACCACTAAGCCTATTATTATCTACAAAAGAAGAGAACATGTTAGTGCCTACATGCAATTTTGAACACTACTACAGGCCTATTTGGTTTGCAGGATTTGTAAAATACATCAACGTGTCATCTTTGATCTGACATGATTAACATGGGCATTTGATTACAATCTAGAAAAATGTAGCCTTCTTCATAAGAGGTTGGAGTGGATGAAAAATTCCCTAAGAAAACTAGTACAGATGAATCCAAAGGAGAAATGCTTATGGATTGTAACCATATGAATCAAGCAACCAATATGGGGTCGGGGATGTATGGGGTCCTGAAATCCTCCAAAATTCTTTCAGAAACCGTAGTACATTGTCATTGTAAACTTGGGAAAAGGTGCCAAAAATTGAACTCCCTTATGGTTCACATTTAACAGGAAAGGAACATCACCTCGATATACAACTTCTTCAAGCACGGAAAGCATCTCAGGAAACTGACAACTTCGTGCAGGTTGGGGCCAATAGATTCTAGTGCCAAGACCTTCACTGTGCGCAGAATCTGGGTCAAGATTTTATGGATGAGACGAACATACATCTTCAAAATTAGAAATAATTTTCATATCAAGAAGGAGAGGTAGAAGGCGAATATTGTACCTGAACTGGTGTGGATCCAATAATAAGTTCGGAATATTTGACAGACGAGTAGCCCACCACTGTCAATTTTGATGCAGAAATGACATTGATTCTTGTTGGACCTTGTTGGTCAACTACAAGTAATCTCTCAAGTGAAGGTGTGTCCTTAGTGACCATATCATGGTCCACCTTTTCGGATTTCTTGTGGCAGCACCAGCAACACACATAAATAGTCCGAAGAGTCATGGAGGTGATGTGGAAGCTACTCGACCAATTCATCGCATGAAGACGAAGGAACTCAAGTGCGGTACAACCGCGGAGCAGGCGCTCCATGATATCCTTTGGGATGCAGATGGTGACGAGCTCGAGGTGCTTCAGTCGTGGTAGAAAAAGAGCGCGTGCATCATTAAGGGGGGAATGGCAGTTCATGAAGTTGGCGAGGCACAACGTGGGTGCGAAGTAGAGCGCGGACGTTGGCATCAAGCGCATATGCCCATCATTAAAATTGAGATCCTTGAGCTAATCTAGGGCGGGGGATCGGAACCACTCGTCAAGCTTGGCTCGATACTTGCCGTTGGAACAGAACCTGTCGGTGATAAGGCCTTTGATTGGACCATGGTGACTGCCGAGAATCTGGGAGAACGCATCCCAGATTTTGCAATAGCCATGGCAAAGCTCATGGGCGTCGAGGAGGTCGAAAGGGGTGGAGAGCCATAGGGTGCGCCACCATCGGGAAAGGATAGTTTTCCTTGCGCCATGTTTGATTGGGAGGAGGGATATGATGACTATCAACACATCATCAGGGAGGCTGCTGATGAAGTCTAGGCCTGTTGGAGACACTTGCGGTTCTTTCTCGACCCGCATCTGCTTGTTGGCAGCCTCGTTCTCCACCTCGTCGGTGGCACCAAAAACCTTTGTCTCCATATTCACGCCGTGCTCCGATGCTTCAGCAACCCCGGCGTGGCCACTCCCTCCAATGGAGCGCTTCGGCGGCATCCTCATACACTGACGGCTTTGAGGATTGAGAGCGGCGTCGAGGATGTGGGCGGAGAGAGAGGATTGTGTGTGTGGCGAGGATGGGGGTGTGGCCACTCGGGCGTGCCCTTAATACGGACCAGTGGGAGCGAGGCATGTAGCGGTCAAAGGTTATCTCGCTTCCCGGTGAGCCTGCGCGGCAGACTACTGTCATTCCTATACCATCATTTCACACAGCTACTCGCACGCCTCCTGGTGACACTGCGTAGCAAAAATGCCTCCCGTCAATTCACACACCTGCATGCACGCCTCCCGGTCTGCCTGCGTGGTGGACTGCTCGCATGCGTCTCTTCAACTCACGCCTGCTCGCACGCCACACGGAGCGCGTGGCATGTATATTTTGTTTTTGTTTTTTGATGATTCATTCTGCCGCTTTACTACTTAATCAAAGCATGGCATGGGCTAACGCACATGGTCCGAATAAATATTCTGTATGAGGTATTGGTTGCCAATTATTAACAATCTCCTGTTTGTAAGTAGATTATATCAAAACTTGTCTCAAATTTGACAAAAAAGTACAATATCACAGTCTACTGGTGTCCATATACCATGATAAATTTCATGAATTTCAACTAAGTTTTGGATTTACTGAATTTTAGAAATCAATATTCTCAATGTTTTGAAATTTCTTTCACCGGGAAACATGCACCGAGGGACACACAAATGATTTTGCAATGCATTTTGGTGCACATGTAGCTCAAATTTGATTTTTGCACATTAAATCCCAAGGAAATCAATCAATGTATAAAACAGGTCGAATGATCTCTGGTTTTTTTAACTTTAACACGACACTCCTTTGGTCACATGTTCACTACATACATGAGTACACTACTAGTCGCGGGCCTCTGTTACATGGGATTATTGATCATTTTGCAAGTCATGTATATATGCCACATCAAAGTCATGAATTGGTTATTTAAAGCATTACATAACCCTTTCATACATACATGTTCGGACCACATGCATGCATTGGTGGTCCTCTCCGACACTCCTTCATGCGGTTAGCAGTGACGTGCCCATTCGTTAGCCCGCAAAGGTTTTCAATTTCCATCGACAACGAGAGGCATCGGACCGAAGGTGGATTCATCTTGGCATGTGTGATACAATGTGTATCATGGTGAGATTCCATATAAAAGTTTGGGCACATGCGTGCACATCAGTCCCTCCCACCGGCTAGAAGTGAGGGGCTAGCTACTACGCATCATGAACCTCTGTGTAGTGCGTTTACGGTTTGCGAAGCATGTGCCACGTCAAAGTTGTGCATTGGGTATTTAAACATCACACAACACATGACAACATGCATGCGGTGGTTGTCCTATGACACTCGCTCGCGTGTGACTCTCTGTGGGCCCGTGATGTCTACTACGCAACCTTCTTCTTGTAGACGTTGTTGGGCCTCCAAGTGCAGAGGTTTGTAGGACAGTAGAAAATTTCCCTCAAGTGGATGACCTAAGGTTTATTAATCCCTGGAAGGCGTAGGATGAAGATGGTCTCTCTCGAACAAACCTGCAACAAAATAACAAAGAGTCTCTTGTGTCCCCAACACACCCAATACAATGGTAAATTGTATAGGTGCACTAGTTCGGCAAAGAGATGGTGATACAAGTGCAAAATGGATAGTAAATATGGGTTTTTGTAATCTGAAATTATAAAAACAGCAAGGTAACTAGTAACAAAAGTGAGAGAAAACGGTATTGCAATGCTTAAGAACAAGGCCTAGGGTTCATACTTTCACTACACTACAAAAAAATACACTTCCGTGATGATAAGTGTTTGTCACAGTAGGTTGCGTTTTTTGTCATGCATGTACATCCATGACAATTTTATGACAGAATCAAGATAGTCATACATGTGCTATCGTAGAAGTGTTCCATGACATTACCAAAATTATCATAACGGAAGTGTCCACTTCCATGAAAATAAATCGCACGTCACAGAAGTGCTTTCATCAAGGGTGACCTACACGTGGCATCCACCATAACGGAACGCCGTTAAGCTATCGGGTCTGGTTTTGGATCTGATAACCCGTTAACAGCCCACACCAATGGGGATTTTCCACGTGTAAAATCATCATTGGCCGCAGGAAACAGGTGTTGCCTCACTGTTGGGATAGATGTCATCCACTCATTGGACAGGAGGCGCCTATGATAGGTCGACACGTGGCACGGCCCAACAGTGGCCCATTCCGGTGAAAAAGGCCGGCCCAGTAAAAATTAGCAGGTCGGCCCATATAAGGCCTACTTGTGTCAGGTCCATTTAAGCCCACGGCCCATACGAGATGTGCCAATTCGGCCCGTCAACGGCCCGTTAAAGATTTGACACCATTGCAGCCCATCGTCAGTTCGAGCCCGTTAACAGCCCGCTATATATTTGGGCTCAATATCGTCCCAATGAGATTTCGGCCTGTTAACAGCCCATTTAATGGATGGGCCAATTTTCAGGATGTACATCTTTCGGCCTTTTAGCGACCCATTTAAATGTAGGGCTAATTTCCGGCCCGGTGTGTCTTTCAGCCTGTTGACGGCCCATAAATCTGATTGGCCATTTGTAGTCGGACCTGAGTTTCGGCCTTTTAGCCGCCCATTTAAGTGTTGGGCCAATTCCTGGCCCGGTGTCACTTTCAGCCTGTTGACGGCCCATAAATCAGTTGGGCCATTTGTAGTCGGACCTAAGTTCTGGCCATTTAGCGACCCATTTAAGTGTTGGGCCAATTCTCGGCCCTGTGTGCCTTTCGGCCTGTTAACGGACCATAAATGAGTTGGGCCATTTGTAGTCAGACCTTAGTTTTGGCCTTTTAACGGCCCATGCCCATCTTGGTCCAATACCAGTCCGGTTTCTCTTTCAGCCTGCTAAAGGCCCACAACACAGTTGGTCCATTTACAATACAACCTGACTTTCGGCCTGTTAGCGGCCCATGCTCTTCATGGTCCAGTACAAGCGAGTTGTCTCTTTCGGCCTGCTAAAGGCCTACAGTATAGTTGGGCCATATGTAGCCCAAACTTAGTAACGCCCCATTAACGGCCCGTGAAATAAATTGGGGCCACCTGTTACCCACTTCGATGTCGGCATGTTAACGACCCGGGAGGTAAGAGGGTCGACCATTAACTTTCGGCCTAGTAACGGCCCATTAACTTAATGGGCCCACTAAAGTTCGTACATGTCTTTAGGACAAATTAGATAATTTGAGCACATTACGACGAGCAATTATGCACAGGACCAAAACCGATCAAGCAAAGGTACGGCATACAGGGAATAACGTTGCACATCCAGCATATATTATAGGAAATGCATCCACTGGGCAATCAAAGATTGATGCCGGTGCAAATAAATGAGCAGAACCTAACCATCTACAACGTCACAATCTGCAACCTCAGCACAGATGACACCCGTAAGCATGCGGGCAAGTTCTTGCTGCTTTGCTACACTGTCTCTGAAAACATTGATCAGTTGTTGTGTCGCACGACTCTGCACCTCTGATTCATCCACCATTTCCATCATTGCTTTAGCCATTAATTGGTTCACAAACATACATTTATTCCGTTGCATTAGAGATAGAGGATACTGAACAGATTTAGATGGCGATTTTGGCAGGCTTGTATTATTGATAGTGGAGAGTGTCTCGACCACTGCATCATAACATAAATTAGGACTGGAACCAAACAGATTAATCATGAGTTATTGCCATATTACCTGGCCTAGATTTACTGGAAAGAAACAATGGGGTTGCCTTGCTGTTTTCAGAGTTTGTCTTCTTATCTTCAGCAGCCTGCACACAATTAACACACTAGCATTACTATCATCGGCCAAGTCAGATAATAGGAAAGCAACATTGACACAATGAATGTTTGGGCAACTAGCCTACACCAAATTAACACAATATGGCATAGCTATCATCAGCCAGGTAAGGTAGTACAAAAGAAACATTGACACAATGAATGAATGGGCAACCAGAGAAGCACTACAATTCAGTAATGTGCGTGATATGAGATAGTGCATTCATGCAGCTCAGTATGCAAAACTACCAGGTAGTTTTCCTTACAAAAATCAACATTGGCGCCTTTAACATTTTGCTACAACTAATTTTAGATCAGATAAAGGTTAGATTCACGCCAATTAACAAAATATGTGTTGATGTAAAAATATAGTGATATACAACAAGTACTTACATCAGCATTGGAGCACAGAGAATTCCCGCAAGATTTTCCTCGAATACGATCCCAATGGAGGAAGTCTTCTATCGTTTAACCTTATTTTCTAAAAGAGAGATGGGTAAGAAACATGTAGAAAATATGATCAGAATGCTATAAAATTTCATGATGCAAGGATACGCACACGCTTCTTAGAATGGAGTTGACATTCTTTTGCTGGACTGGAGCGGACTAGTTCTTTGGCCACTGGAATCTGCTTATTATCAGTGGGAGTTGGGTTTCTCTGTGCTGGAGCAGTATCTATGAAAAATGGAGTTGGTTTATTGTCTCCTGGCGTTTGGATATTTTGCAAAGACCTGGTTTGTAACCCTTCAGATTCTAACATAGTCGTCTTCCCCTTGCATGCCTTATATAGAAGAATGGTGATTCAGTTATAAAACATGCTACAGCAGAGATGGAATAGGTACTGGAGAATAGAAAGGCATGACATATTGACATGTATTCCCTCCATCTGGAAATAAATGGATGGGTCTAGGCATATTTTAGTTCTAGATACATCCACTTTTATCCATTTCTGCGACATTTAATCCGGACGGAGGGAGTATGATGTAAGAGCTAGGGATACGACAGGACAACACAGTAAAAAAACACTGAAAAACCCACTGCAGAACCAAATTATTCAAACCCACTGATATGAGATAGTATACTCATGCAGCTTAGGATGCAAAACTACCAGGCAGTTTTCCTTACAAAAATCAACATTGTGGCCTTTAATCATACATTTTGCTACAACTAAATTTAGATCAGATAAAGGTTGGATTCCGCCGATTAACAAAATATATGCTGATGTAAAAATATAGTGATATACAACAGGTACTTACATCTACATTGGAGCACAGAGAATTCCTGCAAGAATCTTTCCTCATAAACGATACCATTGCAGAAATTCTTCTATCTGTTAAGCTTATTTTCTAAAAGAGAGATGGGTAAGAAACATGTAGAAAATATGATCAGCATGCTATAAAATTTCATGATGCAAGGATACGCACACGCTTCTTAGAATGGAGTTAACATATTTTTTGCTGGACTGGAGCGGACTAGTTCTTTGGCCACTGGAATCTGCTTATTATCAGTAGGAGTTGGGTTTCTCTGTGCTGGAGCAGTATCTATAAAAACTGGAGTCGGTTTATTATCTCTTGGGTTTGGATCTTTTGCAAAGGCCTTGTTTGTAACCCTTCAGATTCTAACATAGTCGTCTTCCGCTTGCATGCCTTGTATAGAAGAATGGTGCTTTAATTATAAAACATGCAACAGTAGAGAGATGGAATAGGTACTGGAGAATAGAAAGGCATGACATATTGACATGTATTCCCTCCATACGGAAAAAATGGATGGGTCTAGGCGTATTTTAGTTCTAGACACATCCTTTTTATCCATTTCGGCAACATGTAATCCGGACGGAGGGAGTATGGTGTAAGAGCTAGGGATACGACAGGACAACACAGCAAAAAAACACTAGTTGAATGTAAAACTATATGCTAGCAGATTACATATAGAAATAACTAAGGCAACATACACGTGTATGATTGGGAAAATAAGATGGCATTGCAACAGAGCACTAGAACAGCACTTCAATGTAAAAAAAACATGGTATGGCAGACAGATGAAGTACATACTGATGAAAAACAATGCATAAGATATTCATAAGCATGATATCCAAAATAAGTAGATGGCATTGCGATAGAGTAGAATGAAAGTACTTGAATTTGAAAACATGTTATCATGAATGGAATAGGTACTGAAAAATAGGAAGGCATGACATATTTACATGCATGATCAGCATGCTAAGCACATGGCAGTGCAACAAAGTAGATACACTCCAGGACATTATATGCATGTTGTACCCATATCACAGGCCAAGTTAGAGCAAGGACCTTGTGGGGTGAAGAGGATTCATCATCTTTCTGCAAGTCTTCTGAAGAACTGCCTTTACATGTTCCATCATATTGGGTATCATTGACATCAAGTTTATTGGCCTTTACATTGCTCCGTGAGGTTCTTGTGGATATATCAGTGTGTGCAATTATATCTGGCATGCATGAAGACAACTAGTAGTTAGATTTATGTAATGAGTGCCTGTACGAGACGACATAAATAGTAGGACTGGGGTTAACTAGCAGCAACAGGTCTCATAAACTAACGGGAGAACACAGATGAAAGCTACAGAATATGTATCATTTGTACTCGAGATTAACTAGATGGCACACAAAAGTATTAAAGAACAACATAGGTAATACTAGAAGTGGTATAATCCTATAATCACCAGCCTGTGGGATAGCATTGGTTGATGGATGATAACTATGGAACAGCGTTGCCTAAAGAACAAGTATCTTAGCTGAACTATGGAACAGCGTGAACTCCTGAACAAGACCCGTAAGAGATCAGCATGAATATACAGTGCAATATGATGATCTATTTTCCATGCTTGGATGAATAACAACGCCATAAATGTTGCACACAAGTAAGATGAGGGTACAACCTATCTGACTGCCATCCATAGGAGTGAGCATCATGTGTTGACTTGTCGATGGCCCTGCAGTTGTTGTGGCTGTCCATGTCGGGCACGCGCATTCGATGCAGGGAACTGTTGAGTGGGGACTATAGCTCCCTTCTGGTGTATGCTTCCCTTGTTGGAGCAGCTGCGGTGAGTCGGAAGATGGTGTGTCTGAAGATGCAGATAACGCATAATGTTAAGAATGACATATCTCTTTGATCTGAAGAAATACACTAAGAGAACAACAGCAAAGTACGAGAGTGGTCACACGTCTGTTGACTGAAGACTAAATTGGGGTCACACGATTTTATTTTATTTTGGTACTGTCCGATCTACGCCGGATGGCTTGATGGTCGTCTTGTGCCTCCCGGCTGACACTGTTCGGAATCTTCCCCGAAGAGCCAGCGACCAACGGCAGAGCAGCCTGCCTCCGCTGTCCGTGGCCCCGGCCAAAACCCCGCTCCCCGCCCCACCGCACTGTTGTGGTTGCGCCGCCCCCGGGCCAATCCACAAAGACTCCCCGTCATCCAGATCCGGCGGCGGCAGTACCTTCAACCCACGCAACTGTAAAAGATACCCATCTAACCGCTGCTTCCGCGGCGAACTTGTGGCCCCGCACCCTTACGTTAGACACCAGCCAACCGGCAGCCTAGGAGCTCTGCCGCCTCGAGGGGTGCTGCTTCCCATTGGGAATCGATTGGCCCAAAATAAAAATTCAGACAACTAACGCCTAAATAAAGTGATTTGAGATGAGGGTGCGACCTATCTGGCGGCATGGTGAAGTAGGCAGGTCCATCTGTCGAGTCGATGAGGCCGGCGAGGTTGCGGTGCTGACCTGCGGTAGGGAAAGACGATGTCACGACAGTCAATAGCGATGCGGAAGCAGTGCCAGGACTCTGGACGGATCCGAAGTTGTAGCTTCTCCGGTGCCATGAACAACGGCGGGGGTGAATCGGCTCCGATACGGTTCACGCGGCCGTCATCGAGGCAGCACCAGCAGCACGGAGTAAGAGGCACACGGCCCAGTGCACGACGACAAATGGACAGCGTCTCCGGCATTAGGGAGGAGGGCGGCTGTGAAATTGGTGCGGTGGGGGCGCCATGGAGGTGGGGCTGAGGTTTCGCGGCTCGGGAGAAGGGAGCTTCCCGGGGAGAAGGTGATTTGGCGCCCACGAGGTATGAATGGGGGCGGGGGGGAATTGGGAGGGGAGTGGAACCATGTCTTACGGACGCATTTGTCCGAAATGTGAGGGGGAGTTACAGTTCTACCCTTGCATATAGGCTTCTCGGCTTGGGTCTGTGTACTGAGGGTCGAGGATAGTAGAGTAACTTAGCTTCTCCCCAAATAGTGGGCGGGAGCGATTTCGGGCGAGGAGGGCGTCTTTTGAACTATAGTGGGTGCGAGCGATATCGGGCGAGGAGGGCGTGTTTTGAACTATAGTGGGCGCGAGCAATTTCGGGCGAGGAGAGCGTGTTTTGAAATAGTGGGCGCGAGCTATTTCGAGCGAGGAGAGTGTGTTTTTCCGACCATGGTTTATGAATTATTCGGCACATGTCATTTCGGCCGAGGAGAAGGCGCGCTTGGATGAAGTTACGAACCTACCCTCAATGTACAACGGGCCAATTAATGCGTCTCCCACATAGGACGGTAATTTGACGTCTCCCATTTATTTGCTCGGGCGAATTCCACTGAGCCGAGAGGATATTTAACGGTTCGTTCAAATTTTGGATGAATGAGCATCCACGTCTACCTTACCAAGTCGATTCGAATCAAATTTTGAAATATTAGCTTGCCACTTCTTTTTTAGATGGAGCGATGATGCTCGGGAGTAATGTGTTTTTACATGCTCGTTGCTAGTGATTTACTATATGACAAATAGTTGACCCACTCAAAACGCGAATCAAACCCAAAATGAAATATCTCGATTCAATGAAATAGCTCGTTCAGTAGGTCAAAATAGTGAACTAAATTCAAAATTGAACACCTCAATCGAGTAGCACGTTGTACAGTATTATAGTATTCCATGAACATGTTGAAAGTAAAATTAATGAACTTGTTTGATATACGCATATATCCGTTCATGTGTGGATTACAGACAACATGTTCTCCAATTTAAATATTTGAAAGCAAGTTTATATCAAAACATGGTTTATATCAGTCTTTGATGCATAAAACGCGACCTCCCCCTCTCCCGGACTCCTGTTCTCTCTCTCTCTCTCTCTCTCTCTCTCTCTCTCTCTCTCTCTCTCTCTC
>NC_041385.1:98819203-98839723 GCF_002162155.2 Triticum dicoccoides
CTCTCTCTGTGTGTGTGTGGGGGGGGGGGTCTTTCTAGTTCACATGCATATATACACCATCTATAGGTCTCTCTCGCACACTATGTATGAGACTCTAGCTAGTCCAAGCTAGATATCTTGGGTGCACTCATCGTACGCACACAAATTCCTTGGCTCTTTGCCTGTAACTCTCTCACGCACCACTATGTCGTCTAGGAGCTCTTCCCCCCCTCTCTCAAACTCTCCATCCACCTGGGTCACACATACACATGCATATCTCACTCGCACTCGATAGGCCCATCTAAAACTCTATCTCTCTCCCTCGTTCTCTCTCCATCTCACACGCACACACACACAATATCATGCCCAGCTAGCCAAGTATGATGGTCTCTCACTCAATTGTAGGCACACGTATTCCCCCCTATATGTATATGACTAGCTAATCTTAGTCTCCATCACAAACATGTGCATGGTCTATCTCGATTTCTCTCGGGGCATCTTTCTATCGCGCATGCACTCCCTCAATCTCCCACCCATATAGTCCCCTCACGATCTCGAGGGGATCTCTCTATCACAAACACACCCTCTCTCCCTCCCCATGCGTCCATGCCATCCATGTGTCCCTCTCAACCTTTTTTCCTTGTTGTCTAGACCTCTATTGGACATGTGCTACAGGGGTGTCTCTCTCCGTTGCAAACTATCACACACTAGCAATCTTTGTGTATCTCCTCGCCTCGCTTTTCCATCTCGGAGATGCATGCGTGATATGTTCGCATAAGAAACAAAAAAACACACTCTCTCTCTAATTTATCATTTGTTATCACTTTCTCTTTCACACACATACTCTTTTTCCACACTTACTCATTCTCCTTCACACGCACTTGATCTGTCTCGACTCAGGCACTCTCCTCGGTCCATAGCATATAGATTAATTGAAAAGTCAAACATCACAAAGTTTGACCATGTACGTGGAGAAAAAGAATTACATCTAGTACGGCAAACATATACCATTAGATTCACCATGAGATGTAGTTTTGTATGATGTATCTTTGGTATTGTAGATATAAATAACATTTGCGTAAACCTGATCAAAGTTTCCAAAGTTTGACTTCTAAAACATTTACATGCACTGCATTATCGAGCAGATGGAATATCTCTTTCCCCCTCTCAGCTATCTGACGCACCACTCAGCCTTATCGGGGCTCCTCAATCTCTCTCAAACTTTATTGGTCAGTTTGGACCTGACCCTCATGCCTTGATGGCCGGTACTGCCTGGTGTGGACGTGAGATGTAAAATATTTCTACCTGGACAGGCTTATGTGGTGCTGAAGTGTTTGGTTCATGCCTGGGCCAGGCAAAGCACCAATGTCCCATCAATCAATCCATGCATCAATTATTTAATGCTAATATCCATCCATGTTGTTGTTAGCCTCGTGGCCGCACGACCAGGCACGGCCAGGCGTTCGAAATAGGTCGCCTGGGCCAGGCTACTTGCAGTGTCTGGAGTTCAGTCAGGCTAATTAAAGTGCAAGGGAGCCCAGGCTAGGCGGGCTTTCTTTTTCACAGGGTAGCAACCAAACAAGCGTGCATGAAATCCAGCCACAGCCCCAGGCCAGGCAAAAGATGCTCAGGACGCAAGCCAAACTGGCCTTATATCTCCCTGGTTCACACATACACATGTCTTGCTCGCGCTATACATATAGACCCATCCAACACTCTCCGCCCTTGTTCTCTCTCCATGTGACACGCACCCCCCTAAGTACCATAATCCCTCACTCCATCATAGGCGCAAGCACTCCCCCCCCCCTCCTAAGTATGATTATCTCTTACTAGCCATCAGTAACACACGTATTGCCTCCTTCCATCCATATGTCTATCTCGATATCTCTCAGGGCATCTTCTATCGCGCACACACCTTGTCACTCGATCTCCCACCCATGTAGTCCCATCATGATCTCCAGGGGATCTCTCTATGACAAACATAGACTCTCTCCTCCCCATGTCTGCATTTTCTCCGTACATCTCTCTCGACCTCTCTCCCTTGTTTGTCAGACCCCTCTTGGCCATGTGCTAGGGGTCTTGCTCTCTCGGTTCCAAACAACCACACACTATCTCCTCACCTTGCCTCCATTGTCGAAGATGCATGTGTGATATGTTTGCATAAGACACGCATGCTTTTTCTCTACTTTTACCGTGTGTTGTCCATGTCTCTTTCACACACGCACACACACTTTTTTCACTCTCTCTCTCTCTCTCTCTCTAGTTAGGGACTCTATCACGTCCATAAGCATATGGATGTTTTGAAAAGTCAAACCTCAGAAAAGTTTGACCAGGTATATGTGGAGAAAAACATTTACATCTGGAACGATCATTAGATCCATCACAACATGTACTTACTTCATACTATCATTTATCTTTGGTATTGTAGATATAAGTAATTTGTTTATAAACTTGGTCAAATTTTCAAAAGTTTGACTTAAAAAAATGTTGGAACTACATTATCAAACGGAGGGAGTAGCTCTTTCTCTCTCTCTCTCTGCTATCTCTCACGGGCCTCCCCTCTCACTCGAACTCTCTATACCGACGGATTATACGCTCACTGTGTCAGCGTATAGCTCTGTATATTGTTCAGTTGACCGGTCAACCAATCCACATGCTGCCTTGTCAGCTCGTGTTTTGTATCTTCGTGTGCTGGCCCATGTGGCAGTGGGTGAAAATAAGTAAACTAGAGACCCATCTGACACGCGGTGAAATAAACAAAGTTGAAACCACTCGGGGTAGCACCCCGCACGCTAGTAAATTGAGGGTGCATTGAGGACAAACTTCTTGCATGTGAAGGACGCCCTCGCGCACAATTCACTACTGCGCGGCGGCATGCACAAAAGGACACACTCGCGCACACCCAGCACACAACACACACCAGCACACGTGTACACCGGCGTCGCTGCCGGTTGAGATGGATGGCGAGGCAGCCAACAAGCGGAGGCGGCTGGAGCCAAAACCGCATCCGGCGAGCCTGTACTTCATCAGCAGCCTCCCCGATGACATGCTGCTCGTCATCATCGGCCTCCTCCCCACCAAATCTGCCATGCGGACCGCCCTGCTCTCCCGGCGGTGGCGCCCCCTCTGGCGCTGCGTCCCCCTCAACCTCACCATCGACAGCTGCCTCTGCGATGGGGATTGCAAACGCATGGTTGTAGCCTCCAAGATCCTTTCATCGCACCCTGGGCCAGCCACACGCCATGACATCCGCATGTTCAGTACCAACTGCAAGGTCCAACCCAAGTTCGACGAGTGGTTCTTAACCCCCACCCTAGATCATCTCGAGGAGCTCAGCTTTGAAGCTGGACAATGTCACTCTCTGCCACCGTCCGCGCTCCGCCTCACGCCAACACTGTGTCGTGCCAACTTCAGCTCCTACTATCTTCCCCAGATTAATGTTGTGCCCGCCCTTCTTCTCCCTCAACTCAAGCAGCTCGACCTCTTCGACATTGTCATCTCGAAGAAGGCTATGGAGCCCCTGCTCCACAGTTGTACTGCGCTCGAGTACCTTCATCTTGAGCAGATCCACGGGTTCATTAGCCTCCACATCGCCTCGACGAATCTCCGATGGATTTATGTGTTTTGCTGGCCCCGCAACAAGACATCAATTGGGAAGAGATCACTCCAGCTGTTCCACGTTATGGTCATTGAGAATGCGCCTTTCCTTGAGAGATTGCGTGTATCGAATCTAGAAGGTCCAACAAAAGTTAGGGTCATTGACGCACCGAAATTGATAGTGTTGGTGTACTCGTCTGCCAAATTCTCCGAACTCTTTACTGGATCCGTAATCGTTCAGGTACAGCACTCATCTTCTTCTCCGTCTTCTTGAAATTCACATTTTTAAATTTCTTCTTGATGTATTTACGACCATCTTCCACAAAATGATTCCCACGAGCTTGACCCAGTCCATGTGCACAGTGAAGATCTTAGCACTAAAATCTATAGGCCCCAATCTGGATCAAGTTGTTGGATTCCTTACATACTTTCCGTGCACGGAGAAGCTACTCATCGAGGTGAGACTTCTTTCCTATAAGTAAACGGTAATCACAACATAGCTCAACTTTTTGTAATTTTACCAAATTACGATGACAAGTGTAGTGTTCAAAACTGCATCTACGCACTATACCGAAAGAAATCTTTTTAGTATTTTTTCTCACGTGATCACCTGCATCGTTTTTATATTGTACTACTATAGTAGACTAGGCTAGTCATAGTGGAAAGTAACTTAGACTACTCCAGTAACTCTATGGTTACCCTAAGAGCAAGTACTACCTCCGTCCTGGTTTACTCTTCCAATTTTGTAGTATCAAAATTTGACCATAGAACTGACAAAATGTTAATGCATGTCACTAAGAACTATATCGTTGGATTCGTATTTGAATATAATTTCAAATGGTGTAATTTTTAGTGACATGCATTGGCATTTTCTTAGGTAAATCTATGTCAAAATTTTATACTAAATACGAGGTAGTATTCCCTCTGTCCCAAAATTCTTGTCTTACATTTGTTTAGATACGGATGTATCTAACACTAAAATGTAACTAGATACATCCGTATTTAGACAAATTTAAGACAAGAATTTTGGGACGGAGGGAGTACAAAAGTGGGCTATGTAGGCCAAAACATGTGCCAAATTCACTTGTGATGCATTTGGCATCGATGCCCCTCCATTGCTCACCTGGTGCCCCAATCTGGATCACCTACTTTGCTTCGGTGCCAAATTAACTTACGCAATGAAAAAACACTGCGTGGGAGAGAGAGAGGACTGAGGCAATAAAAAAACACTTCTTTGGGAGAGTGAGAGGCTGGTGTAGTTGGTTTTATTGATTTGTTTATACATGTGGGTCTGTGTGCACAGCGGTACCAACTCTCTCACAACGCGAGAGCGGTGCCAAAATCTTTTGATTTGACATCGATGCGTATTATGTGGCATACTTTTGCGAAATATGGCATCAGCAACATAGTGGAAGGCAACAAATGCCCAAGCTCTTCACATGCTCCTAGTTAAATGAGAGGAAACAGAAAGAGAAAGAGAGAGAGAGAGAGAGAGTGAAAAAATATCACTAGCCAGCCAACCCTATCGTATGAGCGAATGATATAGGTACCTCTTGATGACACGGCAATCTTATGCAGCCAGCTGCTCTAATATGTTCTCTTCTTTTGCAGATAAAAAAAGACCCGAAAGTGAAAAATGTGCTGCACTATAACAATTTCATCGAATGCCTTGATCTCCATCTTACAGAAATTGATTTGATCGACTATCGAGGCAGCACATCTAAGATTAAATTTGCCAGGTTCTTTGTTCTGGAGGCAAGTGTGCTCAAGGTAATGAGGTTTGACATTCTCTGGCGCAACAATGAATGGCGTGCTGATCACCGCAAGCGTCTAAGCCTAAATGACAAAGTCTCTGCAGAAGCTGAATTTGTTTCTTGAACATCAAGTGGCCAGAGACTCGAAAACTTATTTGCCCAATAGTGACTTGTCAGGGCGGTAGATTTTAGTTTGTACGATAATGCTGCATCCACCTAAAGTAAAGAAAGTTCTTACGTAAACTTTCTAGTAATTCCCTCTTCGTAGGTGCAGCATTACTCCTAACATTTGTAATATCAGTTTGAAACTTGTAATATTGCCATGTCCTATTCCTACGTTTTCAAAATCCTGCGAATCAAACAGGTCCTGAGTTGGTGATGATGTTGTGCCTCCCATCTTTCACCAGTTGCCATCGGATCTAGATCTTACGCATACAAACCAAGCTTCTCCATTTTTGCAAAAAGATGCTCGCACTTGTTACCTATTTACAAACAACTCCTTATCTCTCACAATCAGCCTTATCTCCTCCCCACCACATCTAGAAGGCCGTGGAAAAATCTGGCGCGATGGTCGCTGCCGGAGCCGTCCACCCCCAATCTTGTTGTTCCATGCAATGCACGAGCATCTACGCACGGGAAATTATGTCGAACAGGGCTAGTTGTAAGCAGGCTAGCTCTACAGCCATGATGATAGTGACTGCAGACGGTGAGGCTGACTATGGTATGCCGAACATGGCACCTATACTCAGGTGTCATCTCCGGTGCAGGGTCTTGTCACTTCACTGTGAGGAGCAGCACATAATAATTTGTCCAACGGGTAGTACAGTGCTAGTACTCCTACTACTACATTGGTAGTACTACTACTAGTACTAGTAGCACCACCGTCTGGATTTAGGAGTACTACCACGTCCATCTGGATTTTAGTATTTGACTGGCAATATCTAGTAATGCATGTCACAAAAAATGTACTACTCCCTCTCTAAATAAATACATGGTGTTTTATTCCTATCGGCGAGAGAACTTAATGTTTTTTTGCTAACTAGAGTACTAATAGGATTACATGCAATGAACTAAACACTACATGTCATGTTTGGTAGTCTCAAGTCATTGAAAGCATGCACGGCCCACATCTCTCATTGGTTGATATGTCACGAAATAAGAAACAAGGAGGGAGTTAATGCATCGTGCCTAAGTGTGTTGGGATTATTTGGTTTTCGTAAGGTGACTTACACAACATTTTTGTTTACATGCACTAACATTTTATTAGTTAAATCAAAGGTCAAAACTTGGCGCAAAATGCAAAGGGGACCAATAAAGCAGTAAACATCAAACTTCTCTCGTTTGGCCCCAACTAGAGGTCTGGTGAGATGACTATATTGCACCGGCACGGAGGGTTACACAACTTCATTGACTTACGGCAACTACCTTTGGGTGAATGACATGTGGGCCCAGGGGGTGACTGACCCACCTATCATACAGCCAAAGGCAGGTGCAGTAGAGGGTCGAGGAGTAGTACAAAATCCTACGCACCTACGCACGCTAACCAAGGGCAAGAGTGATCACTCGAATCGCAAGATCAGTTGACTAGAAGCTAAGCTACACCCATGGAGGCGATGAGCGCGAGCATCAGCTGGCTGTGCCAGATGGTCCACGTTGCCGGCCTACGGCCCGGCACCGAGGAACGTCTCCAGGTAGTATTGCTTGAGGCCGCCAGGGCGAGGGGCCGCTTGGACGACAGCTTCGTCTCCTTGTTCGACGAGGCCCTCGTCGGTTTCCTCGACAAGTTCACCATCATCAAGAAGCTTGCAGACGACTTTGACGTAAGCCTCCAGCCGACGCGCCCAGGCTTTGTGATGCTCGCCACCCTCAACGGCCACTATGGTGACAACCTCTTCAATGCACTGGTGGCCCTGTGACTGTCCGCCATCGCGCTGGAGAATGTCCACCTTGAGGTCGTGCTCGCCATGCAGCACCTGGCGCAGCAATACACCATCAACATAATCACCCACGTCTATGCGCAAATCGTCCACAAGGACTACTACATGCAACAGGAGGACGATAGGATGCTGGCCTTCTTGGACCGCAGTGCAACCTTGGACGGCACTGTTCAGAAGCACGTTGAGCTCTCCACCAACGCCGCTGCTCCTCACACGTCGTTTGGTGACCCGGCGCACTAGGGCGTGAGGATGTCATTGATGGATCCGTATGTATTTTTATCTTTCCGTCAAATCCATGTAGTAGTATATGATACTACAATAATTATCTTACCTTTCGCATCAACTTCATAATTTTCGTACGTACTCCATGCATGAATGACGCCAGAACCAAACTTCTCATTACTCTAGGCAAAATCGTTATTTTCTATCTATTAGTCGCGCCATGGAGCAGAACCAAATTTTACAAGTTACGAGTTCAAAAGGAAAAGCCTGCCGTGTTCGCGTCGCACCACCCACATGGTTGGTCCGGCACGCCGCTCAAGCGGGAATGCGTGTTGTGTTGCATTTTCACCTACAAGTGGGACCACAGTTGAGCAAACCGACTATCGGCAAACCCCCACCCCGCCCACCGCACGATGGCTGAGAAAATAGGAGGGAGAAGAGATGGCTGTAGCACAGACTCCAAGAAAATTGGTGTCGGATGCGACTCGTGTGGGTGGCGTGTGCCGTACTGCTAGACATGAATGCTAGTTATGGCCCATGCCACCCCACTATATTGAGCCTATATCGAGGTACGTAGAACAATTTTCCTGCAGTCCATGCTCAGCCCTCCTCTATCTCTCTTCTCAGCCAGCCAGCGGACGCGCGGAGCCCAGCATCTGTTTGCTCACATGCGGTCCCACATGTCAGTGAATACGCAAGCGGGCCCACTGAACTTGCACATCTTTCACCTCAACGTGCTGGTGATGAAAAACAAATCCAATAAAGATCTTAGGTGGCCGATTTTGGAGTTACTCAAGAGTAGTAAGATTCTATTTACAGTTTAACCCAAGATGCACATCTCGTGGCTTCAACTACCACTCTATTTTCTTTCATGAGACGACCTGGATGCTGGATGTCCCACGTGTCGGCAAAATGAGGAAGAACCCGACCAAATCTTCGGTTGTGCTCTCGGACTAGACTAGTTGTGCTAACTTAAAAAATTTATTGTGTACTCCCTCCGTTCCAAAATACTTGACTTCCATTTGTCCAAAAATGGATGTACCTATATACTAAAACATGTCTAGATACATATAAATTTTGAAAAATAGAAGGCATGTATTGTGCAACGGAGGGAATAGAATGGATGCAAGTTTTTGTATTGGGAAGAAGAGTACATCCATATATTGATAGAGCGCAATTTAGTAGATGTTCTATCACTTTTAGCTAGCACGGAGGCTAGAGATGAGATTAGTGCACTTGTTGATACTCCTACTAGAATAGAGGCTAGACATGATACTAGATGCAAGGAAGCAACGTCTACTTCTTTACACTCGAAGAAGAAAGAAGCACGCAAGATCGAGCCTCCGCAGATCAACAATGAATGCATCGAGAAGGCACTAATCCAACTTACAGGAGTAGTAAAATGTATTCTTGTGGTTCTTGTTTTCTTTGGTCTTGCTTTTCTAGTCAAAATTATCGTTGGAGTTCGGGAAAAACGGAGGTCCATTTGGGGTCGTGCGTTGGAGTTGGCCTTACAATTGGGACCGCAGTTAAGGAAACCGACTATCGGTAAAACCCCACCTCGCCCGCCGCATGATGGCTGGAGTTAGAGAAACGACGAGGTTGAAGAGATTGCTCTAGCACAGACTCCAAGAAATAATATGGTGCAGATGGATGTCGTGGTGGTGGCGTGTGCCGTACTCCTGGACGTGAATGCTTGTTCTGGCCCATGCCACCCTACTACTCCTACTACTTACTCCTACTATATAGTACTAGTATCGAGGATTCGAGGTGCTCATTAACATATGGCTACAGTAAAAACACCCGCCCGACACGCGAAGCATGTGAAGCTAGTACAAATAGTGTACTACTATTGTTGATTGGCCTCATCCGATAACCTGTTGCAATGCACGTAACATTATGTATTCGGAAAATATTTTTTTGCCTCATGGCACCACTCACTCAGAGAAGCGACTCGAAAGCCATTCATAAATTTAGTAAGTTTATCACAGGCATATCATTTTATTACATACAACAGGTCATCAACCCACATCGACAATGAGGATACATTATAAATACTGAAGTTTTCACCACACAACAAATAACAAGCAATGAAATGAACTTCAACTCAACCATTCCTCGGCGTTGGAAACGCTTGCTTTGAACCACAAGTGATTCTCTAGGACGGGCCATCCATTATCGATCTGGAGACCAATGCAGGACTGATCATCTAGGCTGAAGCGGCCTACTATATCAATACCAGGGTAGGGAACCACCCAAATGCCCGAGGTATAGACACAGTTGCTTCTCATAAATGGTAGTAGCATTGTGTCAACAGCAGTTGGATCGTCTTTCACCATCATTGGATAGTTTTGTCCAAGGATGAGCGAGTTTTCTCCAAGACTATCAATTATGTACCAGGGAGAAGGAGTTGGCGCTACCACACTAGTATCCATCCCGAATACCATGCAACGGGTGTTGGAATATGTCCGGATAGGGCGACCATGGGAGACTACACCTGATTCCTTAGCAGTAACATCATCAGTGGGTTGTATACACACAAGAAGAGGTGATCCATCGGAATTAGTTTCCAGGCGCCACAAAGTATATGGGCGCTGCTCGTCCTCATGCTCGTGATCATCACCATCGTCATCTCCCCCTTGGTTATAAAAATTTTCCAGTATTGGTGGTGGAATGTTCACAGGACCTTGGAAACACAAGAAGAAGGTTATTAGTAAAGGGAAACTTGCTAACCCGCATGCATGTGGATGAAACAATTATAATTACGGTGGAAGACAAACGTACCGAAAGCATAAGGATTCCATGCAAAAACAGTGCCACGAGTGGTGGCAGCAAACACAAGGCCCTCGTATTGAATTGCATCACAGTACTCATCCGTGTACAAAAACTGATTTTTGAGCAATATCCATCGAGTCAAACCACCAAGGAAGGCAACAAGCTTGTCGAAGATAGCAACAACTTCATAGTTGTTGTAATTCCAAGAGCGGTTGGGAACTCGACAAATTGCTATCTTCCGTAGAAGGTAGTCACCATTATCGTATTTGAACGTGCGTACAATTCCGGTGTGCTCAACCGCTGGGCAGTCTGCTGAGATTTTTGGAAGTGGAACTCGGTCATGAGTGTACACATTCACAAGTTCCCACTTGCAGTTGGACCCAATGTCCATTTGCGCCTGCCCAAGCCTTGCCCTCAAGCGATGGCATCTTAACATCATACGTATCATTATCAAGCGGCATCAACTTGCATAGGGCGAGGACTCCGTCGTGCCGGCGCCAGTCATCAGGGTCACGGCGAAGAAGATAGGGGAGATCAAACCGCTCCTTGACTCTTGGGTTCCTTCTAATAATGTTATTAGTTGAGTCGAAAATGGGCTTGAACGAACCTGTCATGCTAGCCGAGGTGATGATGTCGCACCGATCAATGAGTTCCTCCACCACGTCATCTTTCAGATCGGGGCAAGAATAACGGGGTCGTTTCCGTCCTGTTCCCTCCATGGAGAAGACGATCGAACAATGGCAGAAGAAAGGGTGAAGGGCTAAAGGAAAATGGAGGAGGGAGAGGAAGAGCGTGTGACAGTAGTTCCAAATCAAGAGGGAAAGGCGAAGAGTCGGTGGACGGTTGCTAGTTTGCCACGGTTCACGAAGAGGCGCCCCGGCCTACATGTCCATTTGAAAATACTCCTACTACTCGTCATCGTCTCACTGATATGTTGGAACGGGACCACATGTCAATGAAACATCGTGTGTAACTTCTCGTGCAAAATGCGATCTGGCCGTGTTGGCCCAAGGTGCCGCATTAGTTATCGACCTTTATTTTTTAATGGTGTGCCGTTCAGTTTTGAAGCACGACTAACTGGTATTGTACGCAGAGATAACATAAACTACTCTACCACTACTCCACCTCCAGTACTAGTAGTATAAAAAAGATATATAGGATGGAGCTTCAGCGCTTTCTTGCCAAGGGCTGCCCACTTGCTTCTCACACTACCACCCTCTCTCCAGATCTAAAAAAGATGGGCCCTCTCTCCCTCCTCACCGGTGGTCACAGATCTGCCGAGGAAAAAAGGACGTGCAGCGGCGAGCGAGGTCACGCACTGACGACAAGGCCGTCCTCTCAGACCTAGCGCCCGCACGGGATGGCCTCCGTCCCCAAGCTCTCTGCCATAGTGTGTGCGGAGGACGACGACCACGAGCGAAGCCACTTCCCACCGACCCTCAGGTATGCTACCTCTTTTCGAACCATACCCTTGTTCTATTTCCCCATCTGCCACGTTGTTGCATGTGGATCTTTTTCCACTCCACCATCTTCCCAATTTGCTATCCTCTGCTCTGCTGGCCACGCAGTCGAAAACCATAATTTGCACTATTAAAGGAAACCCTACTTCATGTAGACTAATCCATGTCTGGGTTGAATAAGGAAAGGAAGGGAGACTGTACTGTCCAAGAGAGTAGGCTTCGAACCCGCATCTAGGTTGAAAAGGGGAAAATCAGTAGCTAAGGAACGAGTCTCGTGTCTCTTGGTTGAAGAAGGGTAGAAAGGCATGACAAAACAATAGAGAATGACCAGGTCGATCAGTTTGTTGTCCTCACATAGGAAAAAGGTGGCTAAAGAGAACAAAAATGGGACATAATCCACATGTGCTGCCTGGATATTTGTTGCTCTGGGCAACCATACCTCCATCACCACTCTGCGTTCGTGGAGGTACATCATACTGGTGCGCCCACTGTCCGAATGGGCCTCCCATGATCTTATTGCCACTTTTTTGCTGTTAGGCCCTCCGCTATGTAGGCCAAAAGCGGTGCCAAATCCACTTTTGGTTTATTTAGCACCGATGCCCTCCATTGCCCAGCCGGTGCCATAAAAAAATTCAGGGAACCGGAGAAAGTAGCTGCTCCGATGCCTAGCCAGTGCCAAATGTAGAAAGCAATAAACAATTGGCTCATGGCCCACTGCAAAGAGCTAACCAGGCTAAGAAAACTCATGAGAATAGAGCATCTAGGTCCCATTTTTTGTTATGCTACGAATGCAACATTGTGAGACAATTGCCAAGTAAAATCTTCAGGGCATCGCTGCCCAGCCGGTAGTATTTTAATGCATTGGCATCGACTACATAGTGGAAGGCCTTAGTATAACGCCAGCAGTCAAGTCAAGCAATGCTACTGCTAAAGTGATGCCACATTTAACTAATGCCGCTCTCAGTCTAATGCCACCGATAAATTTAAGCAATGCCATTTAATGTCACTGGATTATTTCAGGGTTAGCTGTTGATTGTGGATGTATTAAAGATTTTTCAGCTAAGGCATTGTAATGTTGTTGCACAGCCAGTATACCAACGATGAAACTTGTTACTACCTTCAGATTTTTGCACGGTTGATGCTTATAGATTACATACCTCACTTTCATGAGATAAGTTAATTTTTTTGTACAGTGTCACCAAAATGCCAAGGCGCTGATGTCATTTTATTTTGGTTAAACTGCACAAACAATTATGAAGACAAGAGGAAAGGTCAAGAGTGGGCACTTCCTCCTCCGGCTGTTCTCTTGATTCGTTCGATCAAGTTTTTATGTTTGATCGATTATCAAGATTGGGATAGCAATTTTTAAGGTCCCCCCGAGTTCGAAATGATATTTACCTTGGAGGTACATGGTTTGCAATTTTTTATACTGTCATTAGTTAATAATGCTAGTTACCTTCAGACTTTTGTATTTGGTTTAATGCTCATGCACAGCTAGTATACCAATGCTGAAACTTGTTACTTTTACATTTTGTATTGTTAATTCTTACAGCAACCTTCCAGTGCTAGAGTTTATTGAAATCGGTTCAGTAAAACCATTGTATTGTACCCTGTAATAAACTAACTACTCTATTATTGCACTAGCCACTGGATTAGTGTATATTTGTAGTATTCAAATGGTGTTGCATTAGCGTATGGGCATAAATAAAGTGTGGCAAGCTTTCCCAGATATGTGCTCAAGAAAACTACTACCTGTTTTTCTAAATACTAGATATTTGGGTACTTTAAATTGAACCGTGAAAACGTCTTATATTAAGGAACAGAGGGTGTAGAGTTCACTCAAATTATCTCGGTAAAGCTAGTCACACCTTTGTTAAAATTAATGTTCATTATGTTATCGGAGGAGGTCTGTATGTTTGTCTCTAATGCCTGTCGAGTACATACCTGACATCATGATGTAATGTTAAGTCATTTCCTTTTGTACAGTGTCACTGAATTTTCAAGGCGGTGATGGCATTTTATTTTAGTAGAACTGCACAAAATTTGCTTAAAAGAAGAGGAAAGGTCAGGAATGGCTCAGATTTTTAGAAAAAACTATGTATGCCTTCCTGACATCAGTCGTTGTTGCTTTATTTATTCCTTCAAACAGGTGGTTAGAAACAGTCTTGCTACCTTTTCCCATTAAGAAATTGAAATGCTTATATTTGTGAGTATATGCTTCAACTAGTGCCACTTTTATAGTAATCACACTTTCAATATCTATGCAAACAGGGATGCTCGATTTTAGTGGAACTGCACAAAAAGTCCAACTGGTTCAACATTAGGAGCATGTTTTTTCCAAACCTTTATATCCAATTGGTGGCACTATGAGCTGTTCATTACGAAGGTACATGGTTTGCTACTATCTTGCTACTCTTTTTGTACTGTCATTAGATAGTAATACTAGTGGTTTGCATGTGAATTTATTGGCAGGGTGGACCTACATTGGAGGTGCAGGACAGGATTCAATGATTGGATGCTCAATTTCGGTTGTATCGATTTCACCTCCTCCATCACTGCAAACATGGATATCCTTGGTCTGATGAAGAATAGGCGCTATATTTCTGCTCTGAACCAGCAAATCAATTCAGTATTAAATTGTCCAGGGCAAAACATAACTATATCAGATTGTCCAATGCAGAACATGACAGATGCTAAGCGGAAGAGACATGTTTAAACCGAAAATACATGGTGTGGTATATGTTTACTAGCTACTTGATATTTGTGCAGACAGAGATGTCTGCCCGTTGCTATTTGGCAAACAAACAAAGTGTCCTCAATTTGGTTGAACTGCACAAGAGAATAGTATAGTCACTACATCCAGTGCCATTTGAAAATAGACACAAAGATTGGATAGTCACTTCATGGACTGCAGAAAAGTAGTATTGTACTATTTACTAGCCAACACTAGGTGCTTCATTGCTTTGGTCTGATTAAACAATGGGCATCATTTTGCCTAAGTTAAAGTTTGTATTCCGAAAATAGTCTTGCGGTGTGATCGAGAGAAGACCAAATCATATTGAAGTGGATGTTCCTCCATCATGTGTGGTTCATTATCATGGTTCCAGCTGTTGGTGAAACCACTTACGTTTGCAAGAGGAAATGTAGACTTCACAAACAAATTTGTCTTTCAGTCTGTACTGAATGTTGGCCAAGAGAAGCATCCATGTTAGTAGGAAGAACATATGTTTTTTCTAGATCTTTGCTCTTGGAGCTACATATTTGTATATGATCTGTGAATCATTGAGATGCATTAACATGTTGATCTTATGTATGGGAATCATACTAGTTAGTTTTAGTTGCGACGCAAGATCCAAAGTGGATGATCTTTGCTTTTGGAGCTACATATTTGTGTATGATCTGTGAATCATTGAGATGCATTAACAGTTACTTATTTCTATTCGCTCAGTGTTTACAAGTTACTGATCGATCACTAGCTAGCCTACAAATGCGCTCCTGGCAGTTTTATTTGCGACGCAAGATGTGAAGTGGCAGTTTTTTGAATAAAAATGCCTACCTCTGAAGAAACTGACAAGCTACACTATCGATCCTACACAGATAAAAATGCCTACCTCTGAAGAAACTGACAAGCTACACTATCGATCCTACATGGATAAATAGCGGATCACGCACGTACTACCTCCTTTCTGGTTTGCAGGGCTCAATTCAAGAAACGACCTACTCGATCCTACACGAATAAATAGCGGATCACGCATGTACTAGTACCTCCTTTCCGGTTTGCAGGGCCTAATTCAAACCTCTCACCAACCAAGGTACTCCCTCCGTCCGGGTTTATTAGTCCCATGAGCAAAGCAGCAAGACCAAGGCATGACAATAATTAACGGCATGCAGAAGTTTAAGCCTAATTAATTCCAGCGATTTAAGTGGCTGCATGCGTGCCCTCGGCTGCGACTCGTTGCATGCTGCTTCACGTACTGCCTGCATGCAGCCGGCCGTAATTAAGGCAACTAATTGATGCGAAAAAAGATACGCTTTAATTGTTGTGGGCTTTTTAAATCCGTGGAAACATTATTGACAAGTAGGGAGATGATTCGAGTGCACTCGTTTGACCGCCATGCCGGCGTGCGACCCAGACAGGACGGGACGGCACAGTCATAATTTTAGTTTCTCTAGTTTTCCACGGCAAGCTGGCGCGCTAAGCCATTATGCATTGAATTCCGATGACCGTCGCGCTACCTTCCCCCTATAAGTACTATTTCCCGGCCTTCTCCGGTGCCACCGTGACCCAACTCGCCATATCCTCATAAGCCCCCACCGGCGCGACATCGCTCGCCACATCCGCCATGCCCCCGCCCGTCCGCGGTAGGCGACGCCGGAGGCGGTCACCACCGGAACTAGTGTTCGGTTTTTCACCGGAAGGCAGACGGAGGGAGGAGGCATTCTATTTCTCTTTAGATGGAAATGCGAAGATCGAGGAGTTATTGGAGCGCGACCGCATGGCGGAGGAGCAGGAGTTGTTGGAGCGCGACCGCCTGGCAGAGGAGCAGCGTATCGCCGATTGCACCGCCAGCGGGACATGGAGCAGCAGCGCACCGACGCTCTGAGTCGCGAGCAGAGCGCCCGCAACTGGGCCGACTACGTGGAGGTCGGCGCCCGGCAAATAGCCCTAGAGGCTGTCGGGCACGCACGTGTTCGCGACGCCGATTTTTACTACCAGCTCCTCAAGTGGGTTTCCCGCTTGGAAGCTGAAGCTTCGGTGGACCACGCCGGCATGGAAAGGGCCAACGCGCGCGAGCAACGCGCCCTATCGCACCTCTTGCAAGTCCGAGGCGAGGCGCAGGACGCTGGTGCCGGCATTTAGCGTGTACCACAGATGGCGGCCGGCATCATCTAGTTAGCTAAGAGTAAGTTAGTACTTGTACGCTACTAGAGTATTGGTGGGAGTAGATAGTTAACTTGGCTATGATGGTTGTCAACGTGGAAGTTCAGTACTCTATATGTGGATCAGACCTGTTACTTTGCTCTTAATGTTGAACTTTCCGTTTGAACGTATGGAATGGGCTGTTATTTTTTTAAATGGGTTGTATTTGTCCTCCACGGGTTTAGAGGCTGACTTGTGGGCCTAGCAAGTTGATGCGTACACAATCAAGAGATGACTGTACATGGAGAGGATGATAGCAGGGACCCACCAAGGTCATCGTGGTACGCAAGCAAGTGCCTCCTTATTTCAAGCCAATAAAAAAATGGCTACTCCTACTGGATTTCTGACATCTGGGTCCCATGCCATTGTCAACGTAGTCAATAAATGAGAGAATTGCACAACGAGCGGCTGACACCAGGGACCCAGCAGCTCGCCCAGTTATTTTTGTTTTGGGTTAATTTGATAAATGCCACTCCAAGTCTGGTGTATCCGAGAAATGCCACTGCAATTTCCAAACTTTGAAAAAATGCCATTTCATGCCATTTCTAGTGGCATTTTTCGAAGTCTGGAGTGGCGTTTTTCAAAGTTTGCAAACTGCAGTGGCGTTTTTCAAAGTTTGCAAAAATTGTAGTGGCATTTTTCAAAGTTTTGAAATTGCAGTGGCATTTTTATGAATCACCATAATTGAAGTGGCATTTATCTAATTTGTTTTTGAGACGGAAGCAGGGTGTCAACTAGGCTGTGCGGGACACTCTGGCCTGTCTAGACAGCCTTTTCTTTTATGTTTACCACAGACCAGCCGAGTAGTTTTTTTTTCTTTCTGAAAATGGCTAGCCTAGTTTTTTTGTGATTTGTCAAGTAAGTCTCTTTATCAGGCCTGTTGGGATGCAAATCTCTCAAGACGAGGAGAGCTTCATTCGGCTGCCCAGAAAATGGCCTATCAGTAATGAGAAATGTGTTGTACATTTTTAAAACACATCAAACCGGCAATTAGTTTCAAATATCTTTTTTTCATTTCGAGATTTTAAATTGCATTGATTTTTATGCGTGGACAATTTATTGGATTTTATATTGATATACATTTATTTTTAAAATCAGTTTGGACATGACTCGAAATTTCGGGATTAAAAACAGTTCAGACCGCACCGACATATGCAAAATTTCGTATAATTTTTTAATCGTGGCCACAATATGGGTTGTAATGCTAACAAAAAGAATATGAGCTCCAAAAAACCCATAAGAATTAGCAAATGGGCTGTAAATTATTTGAAATAATGGCAGATGGGTTGTATGCTGTTTTCCACAGATTTGAGGCTTTCCACAGATGACATGTATACTGTTGGATGTCCATCCAACGGCCGTCCTGCTTCTTCAATCTCTGCTCTTCCTGCTCCAGCCGCTCAAACAAGCGCCGGCGGGACTGCCTGCTCCCTCCTCCCCGCGGCCGGCTGTGCTGCCGCGCAGGCCTCACCGCCCCACCGTACTCCCATTGCTGGCCTAGCCATCTCTCTACTCACCCACAGTCCCACACCTGCTGTTATTCTCCGGCGACGGTAGACGAACCAGTAAACCCTCGTACAGTCGTACTCCCCTCCGCGTGGGAAACAACTGCCGAGTCTTCCCTGACTCCGTGTCGTTCACTTCCTAGGCCTCGCCGTCATCCACCGCCGAAAGGACCTCTGTATTTCATGAAAAAATGTTACCGCCGCTGACAGCTCGGACCCACCAGCTATATCTTTGCAGGCAAGGAAGTGCCTCCTTATTACACACAAAAAAATGAATACTCCCCCTGCTAGCTGGGACCCAGTATAGTGGGCCTACTAAGTTGACGGGGACGAAGGGCTTTGTCAACTTAGTCAATATGCACGATTCTAGCTCGACTGATCGTACGATGTCCATCCAATGGCCGTAGTGCTTCTTCAACCTCTGGTCTTCTTGCTCCAGCCGCCCAAAGCAGCGCCGGTCATGTCGCCTGCTCCTACCTCCTGTGGCTGGCCGTGCTGCCGCGAAGGCCTCACCGCCCCCATACTACTCCCACCACTGGCCAGGCCATCCCTCCACTCCCCTCACCCACACCTCCTGTTATTCTACGGCGACGGCAGTGCAGCCAAACCAGTGAACCCTCGTACTCCTCTCCGCATGGGCATCCACTATCGTGTCTTCCCCGGCTCCGCGTCGTCCCCTTCCTAGGCCTCGCCGTCATCCACCGCCGTGGTGCTCTCGGTGCGGCGTGGTCAATGTGGTCAACGACCGAATTCCGTCGGAAGAATACTATACGTGGAGAGGCTGACAGCTGGGTCCATGGTAGCCGCAAGGAAGTGCCTCCTTATTACGCGGAAAATAATTATTCCTCCACCTGAAAGCAGGGACCCACCGGACGGGCCACCAGTATTTCACGAAAAAAATGTTTCCCCCTGACTGCTGGGACCCACCCGACGGGCCACCGTATTTCGTGAAAAAATGTTCCCCCTGCTGTCACCTCGGACCCACCGGAAGTGCCTCCTTATTACGCACAAAAATATGAATACCCCCTGCTAGCTGGGACCCACCTTGGTGGGAGGCTGACTTGTGGGCCTACTAAGTTGACGGGGACAGAGGGCTTTATCAACTTAGTCAATATAAACGATTCTAGCTCCAGTGACCGTACGATGTCCATCCAATGGCTGTAGTGCTTCTTCAACCTCTCGTCTTCTTGCTCCAGCCACCCAAAGCAGCGCCGGTCGTGCCGCATGCTCCTGCCTCCCGTGGTCGGATGTGCTGCCGCGGAGGCCTCACCGCCCCCTACTATTCCCACTGCTGGTCAGGCCTTGCGGCGACGACAGTCTCACCACAGCCGAACCAGTGAACCCTCGTACTCCTCTCCACACGGGCTTCCACTACCACGTCTTCCCCGGCTCCCCGTCGTCCCCTTCCTAGGCCTCGCCATCGTCCACCGCCCTGGTGCTCTCGGCGCGGCGTGGTCAACGTGGTCAAGGAACGACTTCCATCGGACGTGGACTGTACATGGAGAGGCTAACAGCTGGGTCCATGGCCGCAGCAAGGAAGTGCCTCCTTATTACGCGGAAAATAATTATTCCTCCACCTGACAGCGGGGACCTACCAGACAGGCCACCATATTTCGCGAAAAAAATGTTTCCCCCTGACTGCTGGGACCCACCAGCTACATCTTCGCACGCAAGGAAGTGCGTCCGGGCAAAAAAAATGATTCGCCCCCCTGACTGCTGGGACCCACCAGCTAAATCTTCGCACGCAAGGAAGTGCCTGACAGTTGGGACCCACCTGGTCGAAGGGTACATAGCGTTGTCATTCTGGTCGCGAACATGTACGTACATATATACTGGTCGATGTAGAGGCGCGCACGTGTCATAGTAGGGGCGAGCACGTGTCGTAGTAGAGGTGCACACGTAGCATGTACACGTACGTACAGCGGCCAGGGTGCAAGAAAGAAAATACGGCCACGTACGTACATACGGGCAGGGTCTCAAACGCCTACTTGCGCATATGTACATGGCTGGGTCAGAATGGAGAAACAGCGTCGTCGTCATGTTCATGGGGAGCCAACTGGCTGGGCCGGAACGGAATGTGTGGTCGTGTTCATCGGGAGGGCTTGGACGGAACAGGTGATGGAAACGAGGCCTAGCGTACCGCAGAACGGAGGAAACGGACCTCCTACATTCGGAACGGGGTCCTGTTGATCGGGAGGGGTGTGGCGTACCGCAAAACGGAGGAAACGGACCTCCTACGGTCGAAACTGGGGTCCTGTTGATTGGGGGGGTGTGGCGTACCGCAAAACAGAGGAAACGGACCTCCTACGGTCGAAACGGGGGTCCTGTTGATCGGGAGGGGTGTGGCGTACCACAGAATGGACCTCCTAC
>NC_041385.1:98840157-98863177 GCF_002162155.2 Triticum dicoccoides
ACTGTTCATCCAATCGATCGGCTTCAGTTAGCAGCAGTAGCAAAGGAATCGCTCGATCGGGTTCAGTTAACAGCCATCGATCGATCGCTTGGGTTCAGTAACGCGTAGCCTGCAGTGCAATCGCGTGGGTTCGGCTAGAGCCCAACGCCTCGCTCGGGTTCAGTTAGAGCCAACGCCTCGCACACACGCGCGTACGTGTACGAGAGAAACGCGCATCGCTCGGCCCCCGACCACCCACCGTAACCAGGAACTCCACGAAATTTTCCTCGCCCTCGCTTCTACCACGGTTTTTTCCGTCATGGATGGCCCAAAGAATGTCATGCAGCTGCGTCTCTGGCCCGCGCAGGATGAAAAGCCCATTTTCTATCATGATTTTTTGTCATAGAAGTAGGAGCCCACCACATCTATGATGATACCGGGTTTTGTCACAATTATCGTCATAGAAGTGTCATATGTATGACAGAAAAAAATTCGTTCGGCCCAAAATGTCACGAATGTGTCTTTTTTTGTAGTGCTAGTGCAAGTTCTCTCAACAATGATAACATAATTATATCATATAAAAATCCATCACATGCAACAAAGAGTCACTCCAAAGTGACTAATGGCAGAGAACAAACGAAGAGATTATTGTAGGGTACGAAACCATCTCAAAGTTATTCTTTCCGATCAATCCATTGGCCTATTCCTCTAAGTGTCACAAACAGCCCTAGAGTTCGTAGTAAAATAACACCGTAAGACACACATCAAGCAAAACCCTAATGTCACCTAGATACTCCAATGTCACCTCAAGTATCCATAGGTTTGATTACACGACATGCATCACACAATCTCAGATTCATCTATTCAAACCAACACAAATAACTTCAAAGGGTGCCCCAAAGTTTCTACTGGAGAGTCAAGACAAAAATGTGTGCCAACCCCTATGCATAAGTTCACAAGGTCACTGAACCCACAAGTTGATCACCAAAACATACATCAAGTAGATCACGTGAATATCCCATTGTCACCACAGATAAGCACATGCAAGACATACATCAAGTATTCTCAAATCCTTAAAGACTCAATCCAATAAGATAACTTCAAAGGGAAACGTCAATCCATTACAATAAGGTAGAGGGGGAGAAATATCATATGATCTAACTATAATAGTAAAGCTCGTGATACATCAAGATCGTGCCACATCAAGAACACGAGAGAGAGGGAGAGAGAGAGATCAAACACATAGCTACCGGTACATACCCTCAGCCCTGAGGGTGAACTACTCCCTCCTCGTCATGGAGAGCATCGGGATGATGAAGATGGACACCGGTGATGGATCTCCCCTCTAGTAGGGTGTCGGAACAAGGCCCCGCTTGGTTTTTCGTGGATATAGAGGCTTGCGGCGGCGGAACTCCCTATCTAGGTTTCTTTTCTGGGGTTTATATACTTATCGGAATTTTTGGCGTCGGTTTCACGTCAGGGGGGTCTTCGAGTTAGCCACGAGGTAGGGGCGCACCCAGGGGATAGGGCGCGCCCTCCACCCTCGTGGATGACTCGGGACTCTTCTGGCCCAACTCTTTTGCTTCAGGGGCTTCTTCTGGTCCATAAAAAATCTCCGTAAATTGGCAGGTCAATTAGACTCCGTTTGATATTCCTTTTCTATAAAACTCAAAAACAAGGGGAAAACAGAAGCTGGCACTGGGCTCTAGGTTAATAGGTTAGTCCCAAAAATCATATAAAATAGCATATAAATGCATATAAAGCATCCAAGATGGATAATATAAAAGCACGGAAAAATAAAAAATTATAGATACGATGGAGACGTATCAAGCATCCCCAAGCTTAATTCCTGCTCGTCCTCGAGTAGGTAAATGATAAAAACAGAATTTTTGATGTGGAATGCTACCTAACATATTTATCCATGTAATTCTCTATTGGGCTCTATGGTAGGGTGCGTCGACTTCAAATTAAAATTTTCCTACGCGCAGAACAACCTGGAACATGCTATGAGAGATGGATCACAGTTTGTTACCACTAGACGCGCAGTGCGTGTAGCGGAAGAAGAGTTGGGGCGGCGCGTCGGCGTGGATCATCTCCTCCTTGTCCAATCTCCCTCGAATAGCCGGTCGTCCGATCCCACGTACAAGTTCGCCGGAGTGGCGCAAGTGCACCGCCTATAATGGTATCCGCGCGTGCAGGAGGAACACCGTGCGGCGGACTGCTAGGTCTGATCACACAGTCGGCGGCGAGTGGAGGTGGCTATTCGCAACACATGCAAACCCTAGTGACAGTGCCAAAGCGATCAATCGCATGAGTGTGCCGCACCTCCACCTTATATAGGCGTCCGTCGCGGGCTCAACACTTGGGCCTCGCACAGACCCTAAAGCCCACAAGTCTACTCGGCCACAGTCTGAATACAGCTCAGATCACATCCGACCAGTGTCTTCAGATCCGACCTCATAGGTTCCTTCCCTTAAGCGTGCGACCCCTTAGGTTCAAGCCGGCATGGTTGCAGTTTGGATCACCTCCGGACTGCACGGTTGGTAGTGGCCTCTAGCAAGGCATGTCGAACACCAAGTAGACAATGAAGTTGGTTAGGTGAACCTGTACAACATGTCACACTTCTGTTCCCTTTGCCACACAATATATGTTGTCGGGCTCAAGGCTAAATTGTCATCCTTGTGCTAGCCCGACCTTTTTCTCGTTCCACTGATGCCGACCACAAACCGGATTATCTCATAATCCCTGTCGCATGGCCATGCTTATCCTGGACGGTTCACACGAGGGGCCCAGAGTATATCCCTCCTGATCGGAGGGGCAAATTCCATCTTGCTTGACCATGTCTCGCAGCATGGGTCTGGACAAGCCCGAAACCTACCTTTGTAACTACCCAGTTACGGAGTAGCGTTTGGTCGGCCCAAAGCAAGTCTGTCACCATCCCGAGTACATGCGTCAGCTCAGGTCTTAGGACATAGAACATATGTTGTACTAGAGACTCACAGATGACATATCACCGCGTCTCATAGTTGGGTCTATCCGACTCGGACCTTAATTATCTCGACTCGGATCCGACTATGTCGAATCCGACTATGTTGAATCCGACTATGTTGAATCCGACCAGACCTTTCCAAGTCCATATTATCCGGTTAGCATCCAATGCTCCATCGCTAGTGAGACCAAGCCATAGACCGTGTCATATGATAGTCTAGTCGGCTGCGCATCCACACAGCCCTTTCAACTAGGGACCTTTTAGGACAGTCATCATACTATGCATAGTCCCACAAACAAGTCACGTACTTGCTGATACACATGATTGATAATGTCCAAGGACTATCTTTATTCATAAACACATAGGAAATATCATCATACATGATTGCCTCTAGGGAATATCTCCAACAGTCTCCCACTTGCACTAGAGTCAGTCAAATAGACATCGAATGCCCATAGTTCTAACGTGCCCCTCATGCTTGGGTTGTGGAAGTGGCTTAGTCAACGGATCTGCAACATTTGCATCCATGTGAACTTTGCATAAGTCTACATCACCATTCTTTACGATCTTTCGTATCAGGTGATATTTTCGATCTATGTGTCTGACCTTGTGGTGATTCCTCGGCTCCTTGGCCTATGCGATGGCACCAGAATTATCACAATAAAGGTCCAACGGTTTTACCGAGGCTAGGAAAATACCAAGATCATCCAGGAAATGCCGGATCCAAACACCTTCCTTTTTGCAGCTTCACAAGCCGCAATGTATTCGGCTTCTGTGGTAGAATCGGCCACCGTATCTTGCTTGGAACTCATCCATCTCATTGCTCCTCCGTTCATGACATACACGAATCCAGACTGTGGTCGACAATCATCTCTGTCGGTTTGGAAACTAGCATTGGCATAACCCCTTACGACGAGCTCTTCCTCACCTCCATAAACTAGGAACATCTCTTTAGTCCTTTTCAGGTACTTCAAAATAGTCTTTACCGCTGCCCAGTGACTCTCACCTGGGTTGGCCTGGCACTCATCAGATGTCGAAGGACTCTGAGTCTCACTTAGCCTTATACCATGTGAGAGTGGCAAGAACCCTTTCTTCGCCTCACTCATGTTGAACTGCTTCAACACTTTATCTATGTACGTGCTCTGGCTCAAGCCGAGCAGCCTCCTCGATCTATCTCTATAGATCTTAATGGCTAAAATGTAGACTGCCTCACCAAGGTCCTTCATCGAAAACTTGCCATTCAATGACTTCTTGACCGAGTTTAGCATCGAAACATCATTTCTGATCAGCAGTATGTCATCCACATACAAGATCAAAAATACTATCGAGCTCCCACTTCACTTCTTGTATAAACAAGCGTCCTCTTCGCTTTTGATGAAACCGAGACTAGTGACGACCTCATCAAAACGAATGTTCTAGCTCCGAGATGCTTGCCTCAACCCATAAATGGATCTCTTGAGCTTGCATACTTTACTAGTGCTAGTTGGATTGACAAAACCCTCGGGCTGTATCATATACACGTCCTCGATTAAATTTCTGTGAAGGAAAGCTGTTTTGACATCCATCTGCCATATCTCATAATCGAAATATGCAGCTATAGCTAGTATGATCCTCACCTACTTTAGCATCGCTACCGGCGAGTAAGTCTCGTCATAGTGAATTCCTTGAACTTGTCCATAACCCTTAGCGACAAGCCGAGCTTTGTGGATATGAACATTTCCATCCACATTGGTTTTCTTCTTAAAGACCCATTTGCAACCAATGGTCGCTATGCCAGGCGGCGGATCAACCAAGTCCCAGACTTGATTCTCATCCATGGACTTTAACTCGGATCTCATGGCCTCCAGCCATGCCTCAAAATCTGGGCTCACCATCGCTTCTGCATACGTGGTCGGCTCGTCGCTTTCTAGCAATAATACATCACGCACTCTGCACAATCTTTCCGACCTCCATGGTTCCGGTGCCGCTTCCACTATGGGTTCCCTAACTGACTCTGGTATGATCTCGTCACCAGCCGAGCCATCCCTGAGTGGTCCTCGAATTTCTTCGAGTCGGACCGTCCTCCCACTAGCCTCCCGACTGAGAAACTCTTTCTCAAGGAAAACCCTGTTCCGAGCAACAAACACTTTGTTCTCTTCCCGGTTGTAGAAGCTATATCCCAAGGTTTCCCTCGGATATCCCACGAATACGCATTTATCTGATTTAGGTGTAAGCTTGTCTGACATAAGTCGCTTGACAAATGCTTCACAACCCCAAATCTTTAGAAAAGACAAACTGAGACTCTTCCCGGTCCACATCTCATGTGGTGTCTTGTCTACGGATTTTGATGGTACCCTGTTAAGTGTGAAAGTTGCAGTTTCTAGAGCGTATCCCCAGAATGACAAGGGTAAATCCGATTTGCTCATCATAGACTAGACCATGTCCAACAAGGTCCTATTCCTCCATTCTGACATGCCGTTTCTCTGTGGTGTACCTGGAGGTGTGAGCTGAGGTACTATACCTCGGCTTTTTAGATGATCATCAAACTCCTGGCTCATGTACTCACCTCCATGATCAGATCGTACAAGTTTTATAGTCTTGCCGAGCTAATTCTCAACCTCGTTGTGAAACTCTTTAAACTTTTCAAAAGTCTTCGACTTGTGCCTCATCAAATAGATATATCCATATCTACTCAAGTTGTCGGTAAAAGTCACGAAGTACTGATAGCCACCTCTGGCAGTTGTGCTCATTGGACCACACACATCACTATGTATAAGTTCCAACATCTCGGACGCCCTCTCGCAACTCTTTGCGAAAGGACACTTAGTCATCTTGTCGAGCAAGCATGATTCACATGTCTCAAACGACTCAAAGTCAGACGAAGTTAGGAGCCCATCATCATGGAGCTTCTTCATGCGTTTCAGACTAATGTGTCCAAGCCAGCAATGCCAGAAGTATGTCGGATTTATCTCATTAGGCGTATACCTCTTGACATTCACGTTATAGACCGGTTCCTGTTCTAGATTCAATAAATAGCCCATCAATAATGGGTGCATAGCCGTGGAACATACCATTCAAAAATATCGAACAACCATTGTCCTTTAAATTGAATTCATAACCTTGACTCATCAAACATGAGGCAGAAATAATGTTCCGACTAAGTGCAGGAATGTAATAACAATTATTCAATTCCATAATGAATCCGGAAGGAAGCTGGAGCTGCATCGTGCCGACCTCCAATGCAGCAACTCTTGCTTTGTTGCCGACCCTGATGTCAATCTCCCCTTGTGCCACACGCCTAGTTCTTACCAGCCCCTGCATCGAGTTGGAAATATGAAGAACCGATCTGGTATCAAATACCCAAGAGCTACTAGATATGTCAGCAAGGTAAATGTCTATAACATATGCAACAAGTGTACCTTTGCCCGAAGAAGCATTTCCTGCCTTCTTGCCATGCTCTGCAAGCCGCTTGCTACAGTTCCTCTTCCAGTGACTAGTCTCCTTGCAGTGATAGCAAATGGTCTTCGAGTCTGATTCAGACTTCAGGGCAGCGGTGGAGGTTACCGTCTCCATGCCCTTTGCCTTAGCCTTTTTCTTGGACCAACTCTTCTTGAACTTAGACGATTTCTGCACCATCAACACTTGATGCATGCCTTTCTTAATATCTTGCTATGCCACCTTGAGCATCCCATGCAATTCAGTGAGTTTCTTATCCATGCCATGCATATGATAGTTCGAGATGAACGTCCCATAGCTGGGCGGAAGAGAACCCAGAACAGCATTAGTAGCTAGCTCATCCAAGAGCAGGAAGCCCAAACGATCCAAAGCTTGCACATATCTGATCATTTTGATCACATGTGGGCTCGATGGATCACCTTCCTTCAGCTTGCAATCCATCAAGGATCGCCAGACGTTGAACCTTTCGGTCCTAGCCTATGTCTGAAACATGCTCTTGAGACTCTCGATCATATCGTAAGCCTCAACATTTTCGAAATGCTATTGCAAATAGGGCTCCATACAAGCCAGCATCAGACAGTTGATCTCCGTTGATTCATCAACGAGTTTTTGGTAGGCATTCTTAGTTGTGGCATTAGCATTATCGGCAGGTTCCTCTGGAAGTGTATCCTCTAGAACATGTTCCTTTTTATCATGCTTGATAACAATTCTCAGATTTCTATACCATGTGGTAAAGTTTGTTCCATTTAGTTTATCCTTTTCCAGAATTGATTTCAATGCAAAGTTGGGTTGAGAAGGTGGTGCCATTGATCTACAACAGAAAATATGCAATCACTAAGCAATGTGTTTATGTAGAGTAATTCAAGCCTAAAATGAAATACTCCCACTGAAGTCAGCATCCCTCCGCAAACTCTTAGTGATTCAGGATCCGACTAGGGCATGCGACTAGTGAGCTTTAGCATCACTGCTAGCCAACACACCTATCCGGTAAGCAACTCCTTGCTAATCGCATCTCTATACGACTCCTGTCGATCGGGAAGGTATCTCATACCTTGGCTCCCAACCTTCTTTGCCAGAAGGCCCAAAACCGTTTTGATAGCCTTGTCAAGTTAACCTGATGCAGTGCATGCCCGTGTCCGACACGAACTCTTTAGTTCAAGGACACCTAGCAGCACCCCAATTTTATTAGCCCACTACTAGACGTACTTGACGTGCGAAGGTGCAACATCGGGGATGTCAATTCGCTTGATATTCATGAGGGATCATTCTACCATTATAACATGCATAGAAACAAAGAAGCATAACAATCACAAATAAACACATATTGTGAAATAGTATGGCTCCTTCATGGACGTTCTTCCAGGTCGGCTCCGACTCCGATGACCATCTACGAACTCCATCTTGTTTGTCACGCCGGGACGCCAAGCCACCAACCTGATCTCTATTATCCAACTCCTACAACTAGTAATGAATTTTACATAGAGTCACAAGTCGACACGCAAGTCGTTATACAATATAATGACAGCACTTTGGCTCCTGCCGGCTGACAAACATGACACGCAGGCCATGTATAAATTACACACATGCATCACATACACATGAGCCATACTATTCACATCAAAACCTGCAAAACAAAGTTATGCATAGAATCACATTCTACCGGTTTGTGTGTCGGGTACGAAATAAACGGCACTATGCACACGGCGGTCCAATTCGGGTCCGATTCAGGTTTTCAGAAATCACAGATCACATCTGAACTCCGATCACGCTGAATTTTCTGATCTGACTGATCCTATCGATCATCACGAGTCCAATTCGGGTTTACATTTCACTGTTAACCCCGATGGCGGATACCGACCGGTAGGGGTAGGTTGTGTCACGACCTCATCGACTCCGATCATCAGAAAACATAGCCTCTTCAATCCCCATGTGCAATTGATCTCATCAACCGTGCACATAGCCAATCTCATCAAGGACAACAGATCTCATTCTGCTGCCTCCACATATCTAATATGCATACGATCAGAATCCAAATCCTATAGCAAAGGCTTTGATACCACTGTTGGGCTCTACGGTAGGGTGCGTCGACAGCAAATTAAAATTTTCCTACGCGCAGAACAACCTGGAACATGCTACGGGAGATGGATCACAGTTCGTTACCACTAGACGCGCAGTGCCGTGCAGCGGAAGAAGAGTTTGGGCAGTGCGTCCGTGTGGATCGTATCCTCCTCGTCCGATCTCCCTCGAACAGCCGGTCGTCCGATCCCACGTACAAGTTCGCCGGAGCAGCGCAAGTGCACTGCCTCTAACGGTATCCGCGCGTGCAGGAGGAACACCGTGCGGCAGGCTGTTAGGTCCGATCACACAGTCGTTGGCGAGTGGAGGTGGTTATTCACAACACATGCAAACCCTAGTGACAGCGCCGAAGCAATCAATCGCATGAGTGTGCCGCACCTCCACTTTATATAGGCGTCCGTCGCGGGCTCAACACTTGGGCCTCGCACGGACCCTAAAGCCCACAAGTCTACTCGGCCACAATCTGAATACAGCTCGGATCACATCCGACCAGTGTCTTCGGATCCAACCTTGTAGGTTCCTTCCCTTAAGTGTGCGACCCCTTAGGTTCAAGTCGGCATGGTTGCAGTTCGGATCACCTCCGGACTTCACGGTTGGTAGCGGCCTCTAGCAAGGCATGCCGAACACCAAGCAGACTATGAAGCTAGTTAGGCGAACCTGTACAACATGTCACACTTTTGTTCCCTTTGCCACACGATATATGTTGTCAGGCTCAAGGCAAAATTGTCATCCTTGTTCTAGCCCGACCTCTTTCTCGTTCCAGTGATGCCGACCACAAACCGGATTATCTCATAATCCATGTCGCATGGCCATGCTTATCCTGGACGGATCACACGAGGGGCCTAGAGTATATCTCTACTGATCGGAGGGGCAAATTCCATCTTGCTTGACCATGTCTCGCAGCATGGGTCTGGACAAGCCCGAAACCTACCTTTGTAACTACCCAGTTACGAAGTAGCGTTTGGTCGGCCCAAAGCAAGTCTGTCACCATCCCGAGTACATGTGTCAGCTCAGGTCTTAGGACGTAGAACATATTTTGTACTAGAGACTCACAGATGACATATTGTTGCGTCTCATAGTTGGGTCTATCTGACTCAGACCTTATCTCGACTTGGATCCGACTACGTCGAATCCGACCAGACCTTTCCAAGTCCATATTATCCGGTTAGCATCCAATGCTCCATGGCTAGTGAGACCGAGCCATCAACCGTGTCATATGCTAGTCTAGTTGGCTGCGCGTCCACACAGCCCTTTCGACTAGGGGACTTCTAGGACAGTCATCATACTATGCATAGTCCCACAAACAAGTCACGTACTTGCTGATACACATGATTGATAATGTTCAAGGACTATCTTTCTTCATAAACACATAGGAAATATCATCATACATGATTGCCTCTAGGGCATATCTCCAACATTCTCTTTATTGTGGCATGAATGTTCAGATCCATAAGATTCAAAACAAAAGTTTAATATTGACATAAAAACAATAATACTTCAAGCATACTAATAAAGCAATCATGTCTTCTCAAAATAACATGCCCAAAGAAAGTTAACGCTACAAAATCATATAGTCTGGCTATGCTCCATCTTCATCACACAAAATATTCAAATCATGCACAACCCCGATGACAAGCCAAGCAATTTTTTCATACTTTTGATGTTCTCAGACTTTTTCAATCTTCACGCAATACATGAGCGTGAGCCATGGATATAGCACTATGGGTGGAATAGAATATGGTGGTTCTGGAGAAGACAAAAAGAAGGAGATAGTCTCACATCAACGGGCTATGGAGATGTCCATCAATAGATATCAATGTGAGTGAGTAGGGATTGCCATGTAACGGATGCACTAGAGCTATAAGTGTATGAAAGCTCAAAAAGAAACTAAGTGGATCTGCATCCAACTTGCTTGCTCACAAAGACCTAGGGAAATTTGAGGAAGCCCATCATTGTAATATACAAGCCAAGTTCTATAATGAAAAATTCCCACTAGTATATGGAAGTGACAAAATAGGAGACTCTCTATCATGAAGATCATGGTGCTACTTTGAAGCACAAGTGTGGTAAAAGGATAGTAGCATTGCCCCTTCTCTCTTTTTCTCTCATTTTTTTGTTTTATTTGGGCCCTCTATTTTTTTATTTTTCGTCCGGAGTCTCATCCCGACTTGTGGGGGAATCATAGTCCCCATCATCCTTTCCTCACTGGGACAATAATGATGATCATCACACTTTTATTTACTTATAACTCAAGAATAACAACTCGATACTTAGAACAAAATATGGCTCTATATAAATGCCTCCGGTAGTGTACCGGGATGTGCAATGAACCAAGAGTGCCATGTATGAAAGAATTATGAATGGTGTCTTTGCCACAAATACGATGTCACCTACATGATCATGCAAAGCAATATGACAATGAGGAAGCGTGTCATAATAAACGAAACAGTGGAAAGTTGCATGGCAATATATCTCAGAATGGCTATGGAAATGCCATAATAGGTAGGTATGGTGGTTGTTTTGAGGAAGGTATATGGTGGGTGTATGGTACTGGTGAAAATTGCGCGGTACTAGAGAGGCTAGCAATGGTGTGTCGGTGGAAACGACACCTATGGGATCACAAGAATCCCTACTACGGTTGCGGGGCGCGGGGTCATGAGAAGAGCAGGATCAGCAGTCAGCACAAGCACACGGGTCGTTTACCCAGGTTCGGGCCGCGAGGATGCGTAATACCCTAGTCCTGCTTTGGTGTGTATATTAGTGTTCTTGGAGTTCTTGAGCTAGCTACGATGGGCGTAAATTGTCCCAGGGTCCGAATCCTTTTCCTGGATGCCTCGGGCCTCCTTTTATAGTCAAGGGGATCGCCACAATGGCACACAGGAGGTGGCATCGGTGCACAGTGGCTAAGCTTACCGCTTAGTCATTACGGGACAAGGTGCATTTAATGCGCCCCTTAGGTGTCCCCTTCACTTTACCGCCGCCTCACCCTGCTTCGACATGCGCTCGGGCCAGCGAGGCGGTCAGCGCCATGTAGGCTGGCAGGCTGCTGAGGTGGCACGGTGGTAGGGCCTTCATGAAGATTTTCATGCCACCACATAGGCATGCGCTGAGTTGGCTTGGAAGCCTCACGTCGACACGTAGGTGCCTGGTTATCTGGTGGGCTGGCAGTTGCATGCGAGCGTCGGTGGAAACTTGGCGGGTGTGGGCCCTAGCTGTGGCCCTGTAGATGTCCTCGGCAAGGGCCTTGCCGGGCCCCGGCAAGGGTCTTGCCGTGGCGTTGTGGTCGTCCCCGGCAAGGATCTTGCCAGAGATCTTGTGGGTTTTCTTGGCAAAGATCTCGCCGAGGTTCGTCGCCTTCTAATCCTCATCTGATTTGGAGTACTTCTTGTCTTTACAAAGATCTGCATGCCATCATGGAGGCACCTCCCGAGCCTTGGTCCCAACATGGTTGGTGGTGTTGGAAAACCTGGGGCTCAAGGGTGGCGCGCTCCGCTAGTGTTGGGTAAGCTGTCCCGGCAATGTCCCTGTCGGGGTCGTGGAGGCCGCCCCGGCCCTTGCCGAGGGGACCCACCTCGCCTTCTTGCTCTTTGTGTCTCTATCTTGGCATTACTTAGACCATCTTGCGGCTTCGATTCCCTGTCCCCGCACTGCTTAAGTGTGGCCGCAGGTGGGTCTCTGACTGCCCGTGCACAGGTAAAGGGGTACAAAGTAGTGCCCTTACTTCTGTGCACCGACAGGAGCCCCCGGGTCTGGGCCACATATAAGCGCAACACGTTGTTGGGCCAGGCCCAAAACAGTGCGCGGGCAGGCGGGGTTGATTTTATTGAGGTGATTTTTCTGCCCGTTGCACTTCCCCACGATCTGCATCGAACGCGTGACGTGGGGATCGTGCGCGGGGGTGATCGAAGCACGCTTGTGTCATCTTGCGGTGAACAGTAAAGAGGCGGCTTGCGTGTCCCTTCGAGACCGCAGGGCCTCTGCTCATTTACTCTCCACGCCTGGGAACCGTCGTTCCACGCGTCCCATTACGCCCGCCCCTTGCGCCACGTACGTTGCATGCACGGCGCAGGGCGGGTGACAGGCGCGCAGAATATGAGAAGACATGCGCGCGTGGGTCGATACCCACGCGCCTTCAATTGGGCGGGGAGGGCGGTCGACGGCCTCGCCCGCTGTCACCTTAATGAGCTGGATTGGCTGAGAGGGGCGGCCGAGCCCTGACCCCGCCCCTTTATAAGGAGGGGAGCGGGAGGGACGGCACCCTTTAGTCCTTCGCCATCCGCCTCTTCCCATCCTTGCTTCTTCCTCCCTTTTGCCATGGCGAGAGGGCGCACTGACGCTTCGACGGTGGCGGCGAGGGTCTCTGCTCGAAAACGCGTTGCTCCTTCCCAAGAGCCCGGGGCGGTGGAACCGGCCGCGAGGGGAAGGGGGAGGGGGCGAGGCCAAGGCCGCCCAGGCGCTCGGGGAAGAAGAGGACAGGGCGGCGCATCGGCCTCGCCTCCGCCAGCGGTCCTTCCCCCAATGGAGGGCCACGTTGGGGACCAGCCCCGCGAGTTCTTCATCAGGCTGCGCCGGCCGGTGCATCGTCGTCTTCGTCTCCCTACTCCATTCGCCCGAGAGATGGAGCTCAACCCGCCGCAGGCGCTGAGGCTGCACATGAGGGGTTGTGGGAACAGCGGCACATGGGCCGACGTTGATTTCCCAGCCCCCCACGTCATGTATCTTCACCGCGGATGGAAAACCTTCGCTCGCATCCATAGCCTGACGGCGGGGCTCATTCTCTACTTTAAGTTAATGGAGAATGGCCTCCTCTCCGTCAAGGTCTTCGGCGATTTCGGAACTCGCCTGAAGTGCTGCGCGGAGAGCTCCTCGGATGACAAAGACTCGCCCTCAAGTGAGAGCGACGAGGAGGACAGCGGCAGCGACGACCAGGGTAGCAGCCGAGAGGATGACGAGTCCGACTAGGTGTTCGACCCGCCGCCCTGGGGCGGTGTCGTCAGCAGCAGCATCCGCACCGGGTTCCTTCTCCCGGTGGAGCCGGCTCCTTAAACTTCTCGGGGTCGTCTCCTTGGGCGGCTAGCGTGGGAAGGCCAAAGAAGGCGAAGAAGGCGGGTGGCAGGCCGTCAAGTGGGAGTACGATGGCACCAACACCTTCGTAGCGTATTGACGGACCGCTCCCTTATCTTCTAGCCTTCTTCCCAGCACCATAATCACCAGGCCTCCCCTAGGCGGCCACCGGCATGTTCTCTTGGCACCTTCTGCTGCTTATACCTCGCCTAGGCTCTCCTCCTGCTGTCTTGCCTTCTTGTTCCATTTCCTGAGGAGAGGGACAAGAAAGGGATTACGGGCACCTTATCTTTTTTTAGCATGTAAGCCTACGGGCCTTAGTTAGATTTGAAACTTGTAATCCCCCTGCTCATGTTTACATTCCGTACGAACTGTACCTGTGTGGAGCGTATTAATGAAAAAGGGTGCTTGTCGGGTCTTGTGTGTGTGAGCAAAGCCCATACCAAGGAATGAATCCTTGTTATTGTTAACATAAACATCGTTGCCCGGCAGCAGGCCTTGCCGCTCCCCTGCTCCATTCGACCACACTCACGCCTTTGGCGGAGGCAGGGCAAAGTAGGGGTGGGCCCTACGCTTGTTTCCTTGCGGCCGCGGCTACAACCAAATTCTGAACCAGGAAGAGGTTCTCGGATGGCAGGAATGGAGGGAGCACGGCAACCTTGGAATAAAACGAGGCTTCATACGTCCCAATTTTATACGGGAATGCATAATAGGGGATAAGAAAACTTATCTGAATCCGCAGCCCTCGGCGACCCTGGCTTGTCATGGGTGGACCTTCGTGTCCTCAGCTCCCGGCAAGCTTGGCTTGCCGAGGCCGGACCGTCGGCTTGTTCTCTTCCTTCCACTTAGCTTGGCGGAAACATTTATGTACCCTGTGAACCAAAGAGGATGGACAGGAACAAAGAGACGCAGACTCAACCTCTATGCTAGGGATTAGTCGCCGCTAAGCACTATCAACCCTAACCGAGGGAGAGACTCAATCTAGCATGCATGCTATAACTTAGGGCGCTAGCGCTTCGTTTATTTATGCTCGGGGTCTGCGCCTGGCTTTGTACAGAGGGTTACATGCCTTGTCGGCAAGGCTTGTACAAAAAGTGGCTTGTCGGGGGCCCGGCAGCCGCGCCTTATGGGTAAAACTTGCGAAGATGCTCGATGTTCCAGGAGTTGCTCATTGGAATGGCATCTTCGGTCTCTAGGCGGACTGCCCCAGGCCTGGTGACTCGTGTTACCCGATAAGGGCCACTTTGGTGTCAACTTGTTGGAATTCTTGGCTGACTGGACGCGCTAAAGAACAAGGTCTCCTTCCTCAAAGCTTCAGGCATGAACCTTGCGGCTATGGTAGCGGCACAAGGCTTGCTGGTAGCATGCTGCTCTCACAGCCGCACGAAGATGATCTTCCTCGAGGAGTGTCGCGTCATCTTGCCGCAATCGCTCTTGCTCAAGCTCATCATAAACGAGCACTCGAGGTGACCCGTATATGAGTTCCATGGGGAGAACTGCTTTTGCCCCGTATACCAGGGCAAAGGGTGTCTGGCCGGTGGCTTGGTTTGGCGTCGTTCTGATCGACCAAAGAACCGCCGGCAACTCATCAATCCAACGGCTCCCGCTCTTGTGTAGCCTGTCAAAAGTCTTCGTCCTCAGGCCACGCAGCACTTCAGCATTTTCCCTCTCCGCTTGGCCGCTGCTCCGTGGGTGTGCCACGGAAGCAAAACAGACCTTGCTGCCGAGGTCTTCAATATATTGCACGAAGGTGTGGCTTGTGAACTGCGTGCCATTATCGGTGATGACTATGTTCGGCACACCAAAGCGGCAAACTAGCCCCTTAAAGAATTTGACGGCTGACTGTGCGGTCACCTGACTCATTGCTTCCACTTCCGGCCACTTTGTGGACTTGTCGATTGCAACGTACAAGTACTCAAAGTCCCAGACGGCACGGGGAAAAGGGCCCAGTATGTCGAGCCCCCGGACCGAGAATGGCCAGGAGAGAGGGATTTTCTGCAAGGCTTGAGCTGGCTGATGAAGCTTCTTCGAATGGAACTAGCACGCTTCACACTTGGTTACTAGTGTCGTCGCATCCTGGAGGGCAATGGGCCAGAAGAAACCTTGCCGGAAAGCCTTGCCAGCAAGGGCCCTCGACCCAATGTGGGAGCCACATATGCCTCCATGTGTCTCTGCCAACAGCTCTAGTCCTTCCTCCCGGGGGATGCACTTCAATTTCACTCCATTCGGTCTTTTTCTGTACAAAATGTTGTCAACGAACTGGTATAGAGCAGACCGGCAGGCTACTTTCTCTGCTTCTTCCTGCTCCGTAGGAAGCTCCCCTGTTTGGAGGAATCGGATGGTATGTTGCGCCCATGCTGGAGCCTATGGCTCGACGGCAAGGACCAAAGGCATTTCCTCTGCCGCGGGAGTGGTCGCCTCCACGGCAAGGGCTTGGCGCCCCACCATAGTCGGTTGTCCCATGGCAGGCTCGGCGTCCACAGCAACACCTTCGCCAGCGGCTCCAGGGAGCTCGGTGGGGAAGTACTTGCTAGGGCATGACTTCCTCCGTTTTTTCGGCTCTGTTGATGGTTTGACGGATGGTTGAGTTAACCGAAGCACAAAAGTACCTGGTTCCACAGGTAGCTTGAGGGCAGCGCGCTTCGACAGGTAGTCGGCGCTGTCGTTCTCCACTCGGGGGACATGCTCTGCTTGTATATCGTCAAAGCACTCCTCCAGTTTCCTCACTTCATCCACGTAAGCCTCCATCAACGGGCTTTAATAATCCTTGTTGACCTGCCTGACGACAAGTTGTGAATCACCCCTGACAATGAGCTTCTTGACCCCGAGGTCTGCAGCGATCCTTAGACTGGCAAGCAATCCCTCGTACTCAGCAGTGTTATTCGTCGACATCTCCCTGGGAAAGTGCATCTGGATCACGTACTTGAGTTGCTCTCCGGTGGGTGCGACGAGCAGCACACCAGCACCGGCACCTTGTAGTGGAAAAGGCCCATCAAAATACATAATCCAATTGCGACTTGTTTCCTTGCCGGGGAGAATGGTCTCCTAGATCTCTTCGTCGGGCCTCGAGGTCCATTCAGCAATGAACTCCGCCAAGACTCTGCTCTGAATTGTTGAGGTGCTTTTGAACTTCAAACTAAAACTCGACAGCTCCAAGGCCCATTCCACAATCCTCCCCGTTGCATCTGGGTTATGCAGTATCTGTTGCAGCGGGAGGCGGGTGACAACGGTGATCTCGTGCGCTTGGAAGTAGTGACACAACTTCCTCGAGGCCATAAGGAGGCCGAAGAGCAATTTCCGCACACCGGAGTACCTTGACCTAGCCCCCTGCAGGAGGGAGCTGACGAAGTAAACCGGGTGTTGCATCATCTTCTTCTTCTGCACCACTTCACCTAGTTGCGTGGGCCCTGTCATACTGGTGTCAGACCTTGCCGGGGGCCCAGTCTTGCCGGGACCAGGCCCTGCCGGGGAGGGTTCCGGCTCACCATCCGTCAACTCTGCCATTGCTGTTGCCTCTTCGTTGACCTCCCTCTGCGCCACCAGTGCGGCGCTAACCACTTGATTCGTGCCGCTAGATACAACAGCAATGGTTCTTGTGGTTTGGACGCAACCAGCACTGGGGTGGAGGAGAGGTATTCCTTCAAATCCTGCAACGCTGCCTCGGCCTCCGGGGTCCACTCCATTGGGCCCGCCTTCTTCAAGATCTTGAAAAAGGGAAGGGCACGCTTAGCAGACTTGGAGATGAAACTGCTCATGGCGGCGACGCAACCGGTGAGCCGACGCACATCCTTGATCCGCTTAGGTGCCTCAATCTACTCGATGGCCTTGATCTTGTTTGGGTTTGCCTCAATCCCATGCTGCGACACAAAGAACCCGAGAAGCTTGTCGGACGGTACACCGAAGACACACTTCTCAGGGTTCAACTTGAGGTTGATCTCGGCCAGATCGAAGACAATCCTCTCCGTCATGTAGTTCAACTCGCCTCCAAACGTCACGGGCAGCGTGACCTTTCCCTTTGGCTGGCTCCTCCCCGGGTTGACCCCTTGAAACGTGTCCGTCTCTTCGAGGTCTCCATCAGGGATCTACAGCCTTTTGATCACAACAGGCGAGATCAAGTTCAGACCGGCCCCGCCGTCAACTAGCATCTTTGTCACCTTGAGGTTGCGGATTGTTGGTGAAACCAACAATGGCAAACACCCAACCGTGGTAGTGCGGTCAAGGTGGTCCTCGGTGTCGAAGATGATAGGCGTGTTGGACCACTTCAGTGGCTTCCGTGCGTCCAGTGACAGCTCCACCGCTGTGATCTTACGCGCCCACTGCTTGAGCTGGCGGTGAGATGTGTGCAGCGAGGCGCCACCATCGACGCACATGGCCTCTGTAGCCTTCTGAAACTCGTGGTCGCCGAACTCGTCATCCTCATCATGATCATCGTCTTCATGCTTCTTGTCGTGGCCCCGGGCGGGCCTCTCTTGCTGGTTATCTTTGTCGCGGCGTCCTCCTTGGCCACTACACTTCTTGTCGGACCCTTCAACACCGTCTTGACACTTCTCCTTGTCCCACCTCTCATATTCAGCTTTCCGCTTCTCAGCGAGCAGCTCAACTTGTCGGCAGTTCTAGAGGTCGTGGCCTTTGGTGCGGTGGATCTTGCAATACTGGTTGTCGAAGCCCCCTGGCTTGTCGGCACCCGCCAAGGCCCGGCAAGCGGCACACTCGGCAACTTCCTTGCCGAGGTCGCTTGCCTTGGCCTTCTTGGCGGTGTCAGTGTCATCGGACCCCTCCACGGCAAGTACAGTCTTGCCCTTGCGCTTCCTGTTACGGCGTCGGCCCTTCTTCGTCGGGGCAGCGGTGTCGTCGTCCGTGGAGTCGGTTTCCGCATCGGCGTCCTCGCTGGGGTACTTCCTCCCCTCTTCCGCCCGAGCGCACCTATCAGCCAGAACATAAAGTTCGGCCACATCCCTGACCTTGTTCATTGCCAGCTCCTCACGCATCTTGCGGTTACGCATATTCTGATGGAATGCGCTGATCACGGCGGCAGGATGAACGTCTGGGATGTTATACTGCACTCGGCTGAACCTTTGGATGTACTTGCGCGGGTTTTCTCCTTCCTTCTGGGGGATGATGTGCAAATCGCTCGCCTGGCCATGAGCTTGATGGCCTCCAGTAAAGGCGCCAACAAACTCATGACACAGATCTGACCAAGAAGAAATGGAATCCACCGGCAAGTGCATCAACCATGACATAACATTGGGCTTGAGCGCCAACGGGAAGTAATTGGCAAGCACCTTATCATCGTGAGCTCCAGCAGCTTGCATCGTTATGGTGTAGATGCTGAGGAACTCTGACGGGTGAGTCTTGCAGTTGTACTTCTCGCCAACGTCGGGCTTGAACATGCGGTGGGAGGGCCACTGGAACTGCCGCAGCTCACAGGTGAAGGCCGGACAACCCACCTCGTAGGGTAGGCCACCGTAGCCTCCCGGTGCTGGGTGGTCCATAGTGGGCCCTACCCGCCTGTTTGACTGGTGACGTGCATCACGCCGACGCTCAATGGTGGTTCGAGCGTCTTCAAGGGCTCGCTCCCGAAGAACTTGACGCTGGTCGCAATGGGTCCGCGGATCGGACGGCGCTATGGAGATATCATCACGAGCGTCATCGTGACGGATCGACACCCTCGGTGGCTGGCGTGGGGCAGGAGAGTGCACCGTGGCTGTATCGCCCCCGGCCCTCCCACCGCTGGCATGCGGTGGCTCAACGGAGCAACGGCTGATGGGCCCCGCCGGTCGCGTCTCATCTTTGTTGGCGATGTCGACGAGGCTCCGGACAGTGGCTCTCCACTCGTCGAGCCTCTCCGCGGCAGGAGGAAAGTCGAGGAGCAGCTGCGCGCGCTAGAGCTTCTGCTGGTGTGGGCGGCGGCGAAAGCTGCATGGACCGTGACGCGCTTCGACTTCTAACTATGTTAGAAGGAGCTCTATCACGGCCCTGCGGCTGTCTGCCATTTTCGCCAGCACCCCGGCGTGCATGTTGGCCTTCCTCGCCCCGTGAAGGACGTGTGGGACTCTTCCCAGGGCGGCGCCCAGGGTCACCAGCGGGGTGGCGCTGCTCATCGCCATGTGAGGCATAATCCAATCGAAAATTAAAATCAAGATGACAAGTTTCATAGTTATCATTATTCTTTATAGCATACATGTCATCATAATAATCATAATATATAGCAACTTTGTTCTCATAATCAATTGGAACCTCTTCCTAAATAGTGGATTCATCACTAAATAAAGTCATGACCTCTCCAAATCCATTTTCATAATTATCACAATAAGATTCAACACCCTCCAAAATAGTGGGATCATTACTTCCTAAAGTTGACACTCTTCCAAACCCACTTTCATCAATATAATCATCCTAAATAAGAGGATACTTTCATCATAATAAATTTGCTCATCAAAACTTGGGGGACAAAAAATATCATATTCATCAAACATAGCATCCCCAAGCTTGTAGCTTTGCGTATTATTAGCATCATGGATATTCAAAGAATTCATACTAACAACATTGCAATCATGCTCATCATTCAAAATTTTAGTGCCAAACATTTTATAGACTTCTTCTTCTAACACTTTGGCACAATTATTGGAATCCTTATTTTCACGAAAGACATTCAAAAGATGAAACATATGAGGCAACCTCAATTCCATTTTTTTGTAGTTTTCTTTTATAGACTAAACTAGTGATAAAACAAGAAACTAAAAGATTCTATTGCAAGACCTAAAGATATACCTTCAAGCACTCACCTCCCCGGCAACAGCGCCAGAAAAGAGCTTGATGTCTACTACGCAACCTTCTTCTTGTAGACGTTGTTGGGCCTCCAAGTGCAGAGGTTCATAGGACAGTAGAAAATTTCCCTCAAGTGGATGACCTAAGGTTTATCAATCCATGGGAGCCGTAGGATGTAGATGGTCTCTCTCAAACAACCCTGCAACCAAATAACAAAGAGTCTCTTGTGTCCCCAATACACCCAATACAATGGTAAATTGTATAGGTGCACTACTTCGGCGAAGAGATGGTGATACAAGTGCAATATGGATGGTAGATATGGGTTTTTGTAATCTGCAATTATAAAAACAGCAAGGTAACTAGTAACAAAAGTGAGCGAAAACGGTATTGCAATGCTTAGGAACAAGGCCTAGGGTTCATACTTTCACTAGTGCAAGTTTTCTCAACAATGATAACATAATTAGATCATATATCAATCCCTCAACATGCAACAAAGAGTCACTCCAAAGTCACTAATAGTGGAGAACAAACGAAGAGATTATTGTAGGGCACGAAACCACCTCAAAGTTATTCTTTCCGATCAATCCATTGGGCTATTCCTATAAGTGTCACAAACAGCCCTAGAGTTCATAGTAAAATAACAACTTAAGACACACATCAACCAAAACCCTAATGTCACCTAGATACTCCAATGTTCCCTCAAGTATCTGCGGCTTTGATTATACGGCATGCATTACACAATCTCAGATTTATCTATTCAAACCAACACAAATAACTTCAAAGAGTGCCCCAAAGTTTCTATGGAGAGTCAAGACGAAAACGTGTGCCAACCCCTATGCATAAGTTCACAAGGTCACTGAACTGGCAAGTTGATCACAACATGCGTCAAGTAGATCACGTGAATATCCCATTGTCACCACAGATAAGCACATGCAAGACATACATCAAGTGTTCTCAAATCCTTAAAGACTCAATCCGATAAGATAACTTCAAAGGGAAAACTCAATCAATTACAAGAAGGTAGAGGGGGAGAAACATCATATGATCTAACTATAATAGCAAAGCTCGCGATACATCAAGATCGTGCCACATCAAGAACACGAGAGAGAGAGAGAGAGAGAGAGAGAGAGAGAGAGAGAGAGAGAGATCAAACACATAGATACTGGTACATACCCTCAGCCCCTCTATCATGATTTTTTGTCATAGAAGTAGGAGCCCACCACATCTATAATGATACCGGGTTTTGTCACAAGTATCGTCATAGAAGTGTCATATGTATGACAGAAAAAAAATTCGTTCGGCCCAAAATGTCACGGATGTGTCTTTTTTTTGTAGTGCTAGTGCAAGTTCTCTCAACAATGATAACATAATTATATCATATAAAAATCCATCACATGCAACAAAGAGTCACTCCAAAGTGACTAATGGCAGAGAACAAACGAAGAGATTATTGTAGGGTACGAAACCATCTCAAAGTTATTCTTTCCGATCAATCCATTGGCCTATTCCTCTAAGTGTCACAAACAGCCCTAGAGTTCGTAGTAAAATAACACCGTAAGACACACATCAAGCAAAACCCTAATGTCACCTAGATACTCCAATGTCACCTCAAGTATCCACGGGTTTGATTACACGACATGCATCACACAATCTCAGATTCATCTATTCAAACCAACACAAATAACTTCAAAGGGTGCCCCAAAGTTTCTACCGGAGAGTCAAGACAAAAACGTGTGCCAACCCCTATGCATAAGTTCACAAGGTCACTGAACCCACAAGTTGATCACCAAAACATACATCAAGTAGATCACGTGAATATCCCATTGTCACCACAGATAAGCACATGCAAGACATACATCAAGTATTCTCAAATCCTTAAAGACTCAATCCGATAAGATAACTTCAAAGGGAAAAGTCAATCCATTACAATAAGGTAGAGGGGGAGAAATATCATATGATCTAACTATAATAGTAAAGCTCGTGATACATCAAGATCGTGCCACATCAAGAACACGAGAGAGAGAGGGAGAGAGAGAGAGATCAAACACATAGCTACCGGTACATACCCTCAGCCCTGAGGGTGAACTACTCCCTCCTCGTCATGGAGAGCGTCGGGATGATGAAGATGGCCACCGGTGATGGATCCCCCCTCCGGCGGGGTGCCGGAACAGGGTCCTGATTGGTTTTTCATGGCTGCAGAGGCTTGCGGTGGCGGAACTCCCGATCTAGGTTTCTTTTCGGGGGTTTATGTATTTATAGGAATTTTTGGCGTCGGTTTCACGTCAGGGGGGGTCTCCGAATTAGCCACGAGGTAGGGGGGCACACCCTCCACCCTCGTGGATGACTCAGGACTCTTCTGGCCCAACTCTTTTGCTTCGGGGGCTTCTTCTGATCCATCCAAAAATCTTCGTAAATTGGCAGGTCAATTGGACTCTGTTTGATATTTCTTTTTTGTAAAACTCGAAAACAAGGAAAAAACATAAACTGGCACTGGGCTCTAGGTTAGTCCCAAAAATCATATAAAATAGCACATAAATGCATATAAAGTATCCAATATTGGGTAATATAATGGCATGGAACAATCAAAAATTATAGATACGTTGGAGACGTATCAGCCTGCGGGGTCTGCATCGATCAATTGAATGTACAACAAGAGAGAGGTTAATTTGGCCAACAAGTATGGTTCTTTTTTTGTGTGTGTTACATATA
>NC_041385.1:98863376-98900731 GCF_002162155.2 Triticum dicoccoides
CCACATCAAAGTTGTGCATTGGTATTCAAACATCATGAAATACCATGCGGTCGGTGGTTGCCCTATAGGAACTCACTCGCGTGCGGCGCTTCCATCTGTGGGCCCGCGAGGTTATCTTCCATCACTTCGACCCAATGAGAGAGAGGCACATTTGAAGAACAAGGAGTATTAATTCTTTTAGGGTTGTGTTAGGGTAGGAGTATATATATAGTACGTGTCGAAGGGGAGATGGGACCAACATATACTAGGTGTCACACATGAATCTCACTCTGTGTGGGGACTTTGCGGTTTTTGAGGCAAATGCCACATCGAAGGTTGTGCTTTAGGTATTCATGACATCACAACCACACCCTCTCCATATATATGTTTTGGCACACATGCAAGCGATAGTGGTTGTCCTGTGGCACTAACTCACGTGGTTATCGGTGATGCTTCCATCTTTCGGCCCGCTTGGTCCATCACTTTCACCAGGTGTTCGGCGATTTGTCTGCTCGGCGATGGACTCGGACAACGAGGAGGCGCTCGCCGCTCTGTTGGAGGAGGAAGCCGATGTCGACGTCCAGGAAGAGGAACATCTCATGGTCCTCGTCGCCCTGCTCGCGAGCGATGAAAAGTCGCGGCGAGGTGGCTCGACACTGGGGCGGCTGAAAGCAAAGAACTATCATCGTCTGAAAGGCTACTGCATGCTCTACTCCGACTATTTCGCCGACACTCCACTGTACGGTGACAAAGTATTTCGGCGCCGTTACCGGATGAGGCGAAAGCTTTTCCTCAGGATTGTGAATTCCATCCGGGAGTTCGACGGCTACTTCAAGTGCAAGAAGGATTGCACCGGCAAACTTGGATTCACCTCAATCCATAAGTGCACGACAGCTATGAGGATGCTTGCATACGGAGCTTCTGATGATTCACTCGACGACTATGGGCGCATGGCCGAGTCCACGACCATTGAGTGTTTCTACAAGTTATGCAGGGCAGTGGTTGCAGTGTTTGGACCGCAATATTTGTGAACACCCAATGCGGAAGACACTGCTTGGATCGTAGCATAAAATGCAGCAAGAGGATTTCCTGGGATGCTTGGAAGCATCGACTGCATGCATTGGAAATGGAAGAACTGCCCATTTGCTTGGCAGGGGATGTACAAAGGCGCCAAAGGCGGTTGCGGTGTGGTGCTTGAGGCGGTGGCCACACAGGACCTCTGGATTTGGCACTCCTTTTGTATGCCAGGAACTCACAATGACATCAACATGCTACAGTGCTCCCCTGTCTTTGCCAAGCTTGTTGAAGGCCATTCTCCTCCGACGAATTTCGAGATGAATGGGCGGCACTACAACAAGGGGTACTACCTAGCTGATGGCATCTATCCGAGATGGTCTACATTTGTGAAGACTATCTCAAACGTTGTGCCAGGAGGCAAGAAGTCTCACTTTGACAAGGTTCAGGAGGCTTGCAAAAAGGATGTCGAGTGGGCATTTGGTGTGCTCCAATCTCGATTTGCTGTTGTCCGGTACCTGCTCAGACCTGGTCAAAAGATCAAATGTGAAAGATCATGACTTGCCGTGTCATCTTGCATAATATGATCATTGAGAGCGAGCAGAAAGAGCCAGTGTTTGACACTGAACCATACTACATGCAGGGTCCTCTTGCCCAAGTTGACACCAGCTACCGGCAACCTGGACTGCCTATCTCAATATGCGTCAGGAGATCCGAGACCCATAGGTGCATCAACAACTGCAGCAGGATCTGGTGGAGCACCTATGAAGGCTCAAGGGCGACGCCTAGCTCAAAAGTTTTTATTTGTTGAAGTATATAATTTGTATTGAACTATTTTATTTCTATTGATTTTCTCTGATGAACTATGTGATAAAAAATTACTTATGTTAGAGAATTCACGCCAAACCATGCCAAATATGGGCCGATTCGCGTCGATATCGTGCCATTTTTAGCCGAAAATGGGTCAAAAAACGGGCACATTTGCGCCAAAAACGGGCCAATATCGGCACCTGGGGGCAATGAATGGGTGCCCAACCGCCCACAGAGCCGATTATACTGCCGGCTCGCCCCTAGGCAGCGATTTTTATGCCTCCTGGGGGACAACGGCTGGAGATGCTCTAAGGAACAAAATGGGTGATGAATATATGAACAATTATTTGGTTACATTCGTTGAGAGATAATTTTTCAATCAAGTGAAGGATGAAGATGTCATCAATCTATTCCAAAAAAGGCGACCACAGAGTTTTATTGTAAGAAGATATCCTCACTTTATCAATCAAAAAGTACTTATAGATTCATGTCAGATACATTGAAATATTGCTATCGCCGTTATGCTAGTGTTGTTTTGTTCATACATTGCTAGTGTTGTGTTGTTTGGTTCATATACTACATTTAGAGCAAAAAAAAATTGAATGAATACCCAGCCTTCATTTCATTTTTCTTCATCTTCTTGGGCCGCCTTTGAGCTCCTCAACGATCGGGTTGCAGACGCATGTAAAATCGCACGATTGCCGTGGTTTTGGGGTCCACGAGAAAACCTAGTTTATCTGTGAGCTGATTTCTGTGATGGTTCAACGTCCACGCGTGGTAACGTACGCACGCATTGCGCACGTCCTGTCCTGAGGAGGGCAATCAGAGTACCAATATAAACTGATACACATCAGGTAATCCTCTTGGTAACACATAAAACGCATTTGACCTTCTACTCGCTACAATTCTTCTGACGAAATAAGTGAAACATTACTAAAGTACCGTAAGTTGCTCAAAACATCACCGGATGAAGTGAAATATTACTAAGTACGTCATATAACAGCTGCAATGAAACATTACTCGAGTAGTATGTCATATGACACTGTTGTTTACCATGAAGAACCATACGAGGAAAGAAATGAATTGAAGAAAATCAGAGCCAATTGAACTGAAGCTGGATCTGCAGCTTCAGGATTGTCTGAAAGAGCAGACCGCAACGACACGACACTGAAGTTCAGTTAGCAGATGGAAACTCGGAAGGACTAGATAAAGGAAATGTCGTTAAGAGCTGCTAATTTCCTCGTGTTCAGAAGGGCTTTACTTCAAGTAAATTAAATTTTACAAATAGATGGAAAAAATCACTGAGGTGCAAGTCTACGAAGATTCTTTTCACAGAAACACACCGCTAGCAGACTATCCTGGATCAAGCGAATCAACCACACAACAAAAACGCCCTACCTGTTCTCCAAAGCAAAATCCAAAGCTTACAGCAGTGATCCACCGGCTGAATACCATGTGGAATGTAAGCATTAGATCAAAAAAGGAAAAAATGATAATATGGTGAAACTAATCACCATAAGAGCAAAGCATTGCATAATCATAATAGATTGGCACTCACCTGTAATAACATCTCAAACATATCAGCATTTGGAGCTTATCCAGCTGCCTCTAAGGAAAAATTCACATAACATAGATCAATCACTTTTGACAAACAAACATCCGACCAACACTGGAGTAAGACAATGGAACAGAAGTCCAGGAAAAGCAGACAACCTACCTTACGATCTCCTGTATGAGTACAAGTCCAGAGAGAACATGAATATAAATGGTTTCTTGCAGATGACAATCTTAGTAATTATATGACTCTTTTCAGTACGGCCGCGAACGTGAACCACCACCCTGGTTTCTGTTAGGCCCATGGCCTCCTCCATCTCTGCGTCTATCCCCGCCATAGCCGCCGCCTCCACCACGTCCGCCTCTGCACAACAAGTAATGAGGCAAACAGGTTATATATTAACATCATACAACCAATCATGATTTTAGTTATACTCAGCTGGAGATACACAAGATATATGCTGATTTAAAGGCTCAGCTGCTTAAAGAAAAATCGCATAATGGTCAACTGTACTTGGCAATGATTCCAGACTTTATCTGGTCATCCAAGGCATATGTAACATGGCAACAATGTCTGATACGTTATTTGATTCAGGTTAACTTGGTTGGGTTCCATTCTGTCCTCTTCAGGCCAAAATGCAACAACCAGACAACTCATTGCATATTCTCATATCTGCTAAATAGTTTTAAGAGGCCTGTAAATCACACAATGACACAGGACAAAATAATATGACAATGCTTGGAAAATACGAATTGAGATATCAAACTGTAGCACGAGCCAGATGGTATAATTGGCCCAGAGTAGACATTACATTCCAGAATTTGCACTTATCAGATAAAAACAAGCAAGATGTACTTACCCATGACCAGATGTAGGAGCTCTAGGTGCTGATTTCTCAGCCATCACAACACTAATTTTACGGCCTCTCATGTCATAATCTGAAAAGGAAGAACAACATATGCATTATGAAGTGGAAAGCACAAAGTGTTAAATAGAAAAATGTGATGCATCATTGCAACCACAGCACTCAACATACCGTTGTAGAATCCACCAGCTGAATGAGCAGCAGAAGGATCTTCATAAGCAAGGCAAGCATCTCCTTTGGCTTTCCCAGAATCATCAGTGTAGATTTTTATGTTCCAGGGCCACTGGTCTTTGTAGCCACGTTTTTGCTTGATCCTTCCAACCTTTTAAAAAGTAGTTGCAAGTATTGAAAGAACAAAATAAAATGACCAACAAGTGCTCGACATAATTGAAAAACAGCAGTATTCTGTTCTCTAAGATTAGCAATAGCAATGGGGGCCCCATCTCGCGAGTTCTTGGGCAAAGATATGTTGCCTGACCGACTCAGCATGGCCAAAAAGTTTTTAAGTAAAAAACTAAAACACATACTGAAGTAACAGTGATTAAAAAAAATTGGCCTATTTTGGAGTAGAACTATGTGAGCAGAGTCAAGCTGATTATTACTAACTATGTACTCCCTCCGTCCGGAAATACTTGTCGGAGAAATGGATGAATCTAGATGTATTTTAGCTATAGATACATTCAATTTTATCCATCTATCCGACAAGTATTTCGGGACGGAGCGAGTATCAGATAGAATTACCCTCACTATGTGAGCAGAGTCAAGCTGATTGTTACTAACTACTCCCTCCGTCCCAAAATTCTTGTCTTAGATTTGTCTAGATGCGGATGTATCTAATACTAAAACGTGACTTGATACATCCGTATTTAGACGAATCTAAGACAAGAAGAATTTTGGGACAGAGGGAGTATGTAATTTTGGGACGTATTTAGACGAATCTCAGATAGAATTACCCTCACTATGGTCTCACCACACGTAAACTTCACATTTTATTTGTAAGCACCATATCTTAAAAGAATGATAGACGAGGTCCAACCATGCAGTGATTATAGAAAATATTACTAATATCAACAAGTGCAACTTACATACTTAATATGAACTATGAACTGATGAAAACAGAACACAACTTCACATCATATGACACATCATATGACACAGGCAATAACAGTCCAAGTGGAAAGTGAAATATTTTAAGAGGAACACATACCAGGCATTCAAGCAATAAAGAACTAATATATACAGTTCAAATTAAGGAGCACCTCACAAAATATGTTTTTAGAGGACGCACAGATCCACAGCATGCGGAGCTCTAGGATATTACATATTGATAAAGAATTCAAGAGAAGGTAAACTATACCTGGCCAATTCCTCCAAAAAGCTCTTGCAGTTCCTCAACAGTCACATCAGGAGGCAGGTTTGAGATGTAAATCCTTGCATTGTCGCAGGAATCATCACAGTTTGCATCACACTGCTTAACCTTTGTAGGTTCAGGGGCAGCATTTGCAGAATAACCACCACCGCCTCCGCCTCCGCCATGATAAGGAGGTGGAGCACCACCTGCGCCTCCACCCCCAGGCACAGACCGACCACCATAACCACCATCATATGTAGGTGGCAGGCCTCCTTGCCCCCCTGGGGCACCGCCACCATATGGATTCGGAGGTGGGGCTCCATAGCTTGGTGGGTAAGGGCCTCGACCGCCACCATAGCTGTTAGGGGGTGGCACTGCAGAGTCTGAACTGTACACACTGTTGCCTCCATAGGAACTTGGGGGCGGTGCGTAGTCACCTGGAGGACCGCCATAGGATGGAGGGCCTTTAGGGGGAGCCTGCCCATAGCCACCGTCACCTTGGTTGTTCTCTTGGCCTCTTCCGCCATAACCACCACCGCTCCCACCACGGTGGTCATCAAAACCACGGCCGCTCCCACCATCACGATTGTACCCTCCTCTTGCTCCCCCGGCACCACCATCACGACCACCAGAGTTGTAATCCCCATCACCTCTGCTGTAGCCACCACCCCCTGAACCATGATCACCACCACCACGACTGTACCCTCCACCTCCACCAGACCTATCGTACCCGCCGCCACCACCACCACCTCCACCTCCACTTGGGTTAACTGCCCCACACTTATTGCACTCAGTCCTCCTTGCAAAGTTCACATTAAGGCAGCTGCAACAAGAGTTCATGTATTTTTAGTCTCAAGGATTCCATAGAAAATAATACCCTCAGCATGAAAACAACTGGTAGTGTTCACAAAACTAGAGCCCACTAATTTTCCAATAAGAGCACAACATCGGTAAGACATAAAACCGTCAATTAAGTGTATGCTCTGGTGTAACAACCAATAAAATATATAGCGGAGTAAATAACCAGGGCAAATACGGCATATCAACATATAGCCCAGCAATATTTTCGAGCGTAAATTGCACATAGGAATAGCATCACATCACAAGTTATGATTTTAAAGCCATATAGGGCATCTAGCAGAAGTTCAAACTAAAGCATCAGAATGATGTGATGTTTGAAATTCCGGTTACGGCGCTACAACATAAGCTCCCAACAATAAAATGCCATGGAAGGCCACGGCTGGATCAGCCGAGTCCAACGCCAAATCCTAGAGCGAGATGATGAGAATTCGATACCCACCTTGCATCAGGGCAAGTCCAGTCACCTTCGCGTCCTCCCCCGCGCCCGCCACCTCTCCCGCCGCCTCCGCCACCGCCGCCGTAGCCTCCTCCTCCTCCACCACCCCCTCTACCGCCACCGCCGTACCCTCCCCCACCGCCGCCACCAGCTCCATATCCTCCACCACCGCCACCGCTGCCGCCATATCCTCCACCACCTCCGCGCCCACGACCACCTCCGCCGCCGCCGCCGCCTACACAGACACGAAAAAAATCAGAAAAACGATCCACGAAGAGGAGACAAAACCGATTCCGAGGATCCTGAGGCGACCTCGGCCGCCGTAGCCGCCGCCGCGGTAGTCGTCGGATCCGTACGACCCCGACATGGGGTTCACGCCAAAGCTAGGGTTTGGGAGTGTTCGAGAGGCCGCGGGGGCGGAGCCGAGTATTCGCGATGCAGGGGGAGAGGCGCCCGCTGTGGATTAGGGCAAAACAGTCGCGACGCGATTGCAAGGGCGAAACATCGCGAACATGGGCCGAATTTTATTGTAAAGAGTTCTGTTTGATTTGCGCTGACCGACTCCGGCAGGCCTTCTGACTGACTGGGGGTTGCCTGAGGCCCACCACGCAGTTCGCGGGTGCAGCGTTCGGCCTGGCCCATTTAGATGTTTTGACGTGTGAAGCCCACTACATAACCGTCCATTCTATTTGTGTGTTTATCGTCTTCTCAGAAATCTTTTTTGTGATGTTAAATTAAAAACACATTTTTGTGTGTGTTTATTGTACTGTTTTTTTGATCTGTTTCAATTTTATATGACTAATCTTTATACAGAAATTCATATAATAACCATAAAGCAATTCAGCAACCATGAAGTGAGTCATAACAGTTCTCTGAAAGAAAATTTTAAGAATTTTGCACTCAATCTGAATCTTGATTTAAAAGACACATTCTATGATTTTAATGGAGCCGAAATACATTTCTCACTTACACGGCATGCATTAATGAACATGACTAGTGCAACTTCATATCGGGTCTTGCATGTAGGACACACCTGCCAAAGATTTGTGGCTTATTTAGTAAATGTTAGGGAAGATGTCTAGATTGAACAAACAAATGAAGGATAAAGATCCATGACTAAAAGTTACATGGGGTTCTTTGAAGTCAGTGTCTCCAATTTTCACTTTTTGCATTGCATTCCACCATAACATTAGTGAAGAAACTATAGAAGACCTTTTTTCTGGAAAAAAATATAGAAGACAAAGCCTGCATAAAACCATATTAGCCTCAAAGATTTCGAAAAGTCGCACGAACCACCCCACCCAACCGATGAAAATATATGATCATAACGCGTGTTATGACAAAATACACATCCCTTGACTCTTGGAACAAACGTTGACGAAGTGTACTTCGTCACCAAGCTCATACGAAGATGACTGTGCGCACCCTGGCACGGAAGAATAGAAGAGGAGTACCTTCGCCTTTCAGCAACATAGGCCGAAGGTCAAACCAAAATTCATAAGATCAGGGTCTTACCATGTCAACACACCACGAGGGAGATAGAGCCTCGAGAGTTTTTGTAAGTGGGATTTATTTTAAAAGCATTCAGGAATTTTTGTAAGTCACACAAGTGATGGGTTCTCAATTCTACCCCCCGTCCGATAATATATGGTGTATTATTATTTTTTGTTAAGTCAATCATTCTATATTTGACCAATTTTAAAGAAAGAAAATCAACATCTACAATGCCAAATAAACAAAATACGAAATTATATTTTTATGGTGAATTTAATTATACTAATATGATAGAGTAGATATTACTCTCTCCATTTTTGTATACAAGGCTATATCAAAATTACAATTTGCAGCTATACAAGGCCACTAACACAAATCGATGTAAAATTAATGAGGTTTGCCTCGTACAAGCAAGCGAAAACATTAATACCTCGTGCATGCATGCGGGAGTGAGAAGATTGATTTGCATGCATTGTATTAATCAGCCAATGAGAAGTGAGAGAGTTGTCTTGTTGTGCGTTGGAAAGAAAAATACACATTAATTAGCATGTCAAGCAAGGAAAAAAAATACTAGTTTGCAATATTGGTTTAAGTAGTCATTAATTTCTACCTTGGTATCTGTAATATGGGTTTGTGACCTTGTATACAAAAATGGAGGGAGTAATATTTTTCTCACTCAATTAGGCTCAAGGTAGGGAAGCTTGACTTTTAAAAAAAATACACCTTATATTTTGAAACTGAAGGGGTACAATTTTTTCTACCCTACAAAATCTATTTCAAGGACTCAACATGGTCCATGAGAAAATTGTGACCAGGAACGATGAGCATCCACCCTATAAACACATGGCCGATATTAGGGAACATTTTTTAGTGCAATTTGGAAACAACTTGAACTCAGACGACGAGTGTTGATTTGCATCCCATCTGAGTTATGTACGCGCAGTTTCTCTTTCGCCCAGCTGGCGATTGATCACCTGGCGATTGTTCCTCATATGACCAGGTCCAGTTATCATATATGTTACCAGATTTTTTGAAATGGTTGCCGGTAACAACTTCTCTTGCAAGAATGAAAAAACTTTACGAAAGAGAATCCCAGCACAACCTGACCATTCACATTCAATAATTTACATGTTCTTGTACGGTTGTACCAAGTATGGAAGAAATATATCCCTCATAAAAATGTTTGAAAGATATAAAACAAATTTGTAATCTCCAGGAACGATAGTTATACAGTACTCCCTCTATAAAGAAATATAAGATCGTTTAGAGGGAGTACAACTTTAAGTTAGGTCATAATCGTACGCACATTAGCAGCTTCATGCAAGAAACTCCCAGTAACTTTATTAAAAATAACTCCCAGTAACTATTTTCAGTAGACCACTTTAAGTTGCAGCAGATCAATAGTTTGATACCAGCTTCCAAAAATAGAGCCTTAGACGATACCACGAGACGGAACATTGCTACTTCCCAATATGTTCGACCGCACTATGCACCAACTTACAGGTTTATAAGTCGTGGAGAAGCGATCGCAGGAGCTTCTGAAACGTTTGATCATGCATACAATGCACAGGCTGCTGAAACACTAGCATTACGGAGAGGGCTCCAAATGATATCTGATATGGGATGTTCAAAAATTGAAGTGGAATCCGATTGTTTGGAACTGATGGATGCATGCAACAGAAAGATAGATATTCGAGGACCTAATTCCGCATTACTTGCAGATTGCTTTCACTTGGCTCATGGTATTACATCAATCTCTTTCAATCACTGTCCCAGGGAAGCAAACAGGTTGGCACACTTTCTGGCTAGGACTTGTTTCGAGTCTAAGACTAGTTGTGCTTGGTTAGATGTTACTCCTAATTTCTTATTACCACTTGTACTTCTTGATGTAACATTGCCACGTTATAAATAAAAGTGCCAGCAGGCTTTCCTTCAAAAAAAAAAACTTACAGGTTTACAAGCCAAACGGTTCTGTAAATTAATTCCAGCTTTGTCACGATTGCTATAGCAATTGGGGCCATTAAACCTGAAACTGCAGACTCCTTAATGCTTTGTCCAGATAAGAAAGTAGATAAAAATACAGTGGCTTCAACATGTCTAGGCAATAAGGCTCCCGATGGTAGGATACACACTCAACTTAACAAATTTCATCCGCAAATATAATGTCGAAAATAGATTGCACTGCAAAACGAGGAAGATACAGTGGAGTAGCATCAGATCAAAGCATTATTAAAAATCATATCTTCAGTTGTATTGTTTCATTTCTTACCTTCATCTTTCGGTATGTTTGGTTGGTCTACCAAGAGTTGACGCATTGCAGCGATTTCACTTGAACTGCAAAAGAAAAGGCACCAAAAGTAAATGAAGAAATATAAAAATCAAGATTTGGCTAACTGCTGGTTTTAAGGGACGGGAGGGGGATTAGTATTAGGTAAACTAACAGAGATACAGAATTATCGGAAACAAATCTAAGGAGATCAAAAGAGAATTTAGTGGTCATAAATTCCAACTTGCCTGCTTTTCCATGTCAACAAAGATATGATTGATGATTTCAGCGCATACCTGGCATATCAATGTATTATCAGTAAAGAAGTAGCTTCTGCTATGATAAAAAGAGTAAGATACATATCAATGAACTTTCAAAAAAGAAGGCAAATAGCATCTTAAACATATGACACCAGCAAAAACAAAATGCTACAAGAGAGATGGTACTGGTGAAAGCAGGTGAGTTTCCCATATATGAGATGGCAAATGTACATATCAGCAATAGCGCGAGAGTCAAATGAGTCAGCTACATATTATTAGCTTCATTTTTTTTTGAGGATGTTCTAAAAAAACAGCAGGTTTGGTGAAGGTATTCACTTGGTTCTTACTCAGCCTGGTGCATGTCAGACAGCGTTTGTAGCTCACCCAAGCAATCCGCAATAGTTGGCAAAATTCCCACTTGTAACTGCAACTGTTTCACAGTGAGTGCCAATCCACCCCTCACCATCTGATTAGCATCATGCAGTACCTTGCTCAAACCTTTGGCAATGCCACTGAACTCCTCCCTGAAAAACAAAATGCAGCAACATTGTAACACCAACTCGAAACAATTCCATTGCATATGCTTCTAGAGTTGGACCAAACCAAAAGCGGTTGCAACAACAGTGACAGCAGCTTACAGAGCCTCCTTCACTGAAACAAATATGAGCTCCAGGCTCTCCATCTGCACCCCCAAGAGATCCTCCCTGAAGTTGGGCACACACCACAGGACACCGTAATTTTTAGCATCTCCAAGTACCTTGTCAACACATGATGCAGAGTAAGATTTTAAATCCTCCAGATACATGAGAATCCAACATCACAATGCAGCTAGGTAGCCACTAGTCACTAACATTAAATGAGCACCCTAGCTTGCATATTAGCAGCAGTATCAGGGAACCACCTTACTGTGAACCGTGTAGAACATTTACTGGATTTCTCAAACCCCATTACAGCTGCGGAATTGAGCATGCGCGGCACATCACTGAAGCTGCTGCCTGCTGCGTACAAGTAGGACGCAGATAAGCGCAAGGAAGGATCTGAGGAGAATGAAAGCTACTGGAAGGCGGGTGATGATGGCGGCGGCATTGGAGAACTGTAACAGGAGGCGGGAGTTGAGGTCATCCCATCGCTCCGTCTCCTCCCGTGCCTTCCTCACCCGCTTCTGCATCTTCCGCGCCGCAGCCTCCATCCCGATCGACCGCTCGTCTCTTTTCCCTTCGCGACCCCGGTCCTCGATCAATTTCTTGGTGGGGCTTGCCTGTTGGCCTGTGTGATAGGCTTGGGCTCGCTGGACTCGACCTGACCACAATGACGTTTTGAGGAAAAAAAGCTAACATACTTTGAGCTAACAAGAATCATATAAATATTTTTCTATTTGGGAGCAGACTCGAGATGATTATGGCTGTGTCAAACTAACTATGCAAGGTTTTCTCAAAAAAAAAACACTAACTATGCAAGGTTTTTTTTTTTGATGAAAAGGGCTCCTGCCCCAGTTCCATTTTCATAGAAAATGAAACCCACAGCTAGGGGCTTTGCCACACCTACGTAAATTATTTTACGTAACTTACGTAGTGGCTGATTTGGCCTAATTTGGTTGGAAGAAAGTTTAGGCCCAGGCCCACACCGTGAGAATAGGGGGGGCTGATTAGTTTAGAAAGGAAAGAACGTAAAGGTCTAGCATTATTGCAGAGTACAATATCAATTACGGACCGCGGGAGGAGATTGTGGTATCTCTCCGGCATAAACTCCCCGAGTCCCACATATAACAAAAACAGCTGATACAAACCAAGCTAAAAATGTTCTCAAGCCAAATTATCGACTGGCAGTCTCCACACACACAGAAGGGACATGAGAGCCCTCAACTAACTCCTCCATGTCCACCGAGCCTCCCATCTTTTGCATGGAGTATTGCAGCCAAAGCTCGTACCTCTTCAGCCTGGCTCTGGCCAGAGCAGCAACGGTGGTTTTCTTGCAGCCTCCCAAATGGCTACAATGATCATCTCTACGCGCTCTCTTGCAACTCCTTTGCATAGGATCTTCCAGACGTTGCAATATCCTGCAATCTTTCTCAGAACCACCTGCACACCCATTCATATTGTGTTATTAAAACACAGGTCATTTCTACATCTCCAGATAGCCCAGAGAGTAGCTGATATAACAAGATTCTCAGCTTGCCAGTTTTTATTTCTACTCCACATTTCTGCCACTTTATCAAGAGCAGGTAATTGGAGACAACCTAAGATGGAGTGGATATTTCTCCAAATTTCCATAGCTACAACACATTCAAAGAACAAATGGTTGATATTTTCACCTTCAGAGCAGAACAAGCAGGATAAATCATTTAAGTGTTGCTTCTTAACAAGGTTCTCCCTAACCAATAATTTGTTATGAGCTAGCAGCCACAAAAAGATGTGAATATTGGGAGGGACATGAATTTTCCACATGTCAGGAATATGAACTGGGCTAATGCCCCTAAAATTAATCATGGCATACATTGATCTAATAGAATATACGCCATTAGACTCATGTTTCCATATTAATGCATCATCTTCATCACAAAAAGTTATAGATTGCACAATATTTAACAGGTCATACCACAAGAGAAGCAATCTATTATCAACACATCTTCTAAATGTGATTTTAAGGTTATTCCCATCCCAAAGGTTAGCAATAGCTTGGTTATGCTCATTGACAATGCTATACAATTCCCAGAATTGAATAGCCAAGCTACATGACCCAAACCAATGATCTTCCCAAAATTTGATTCTCTTCCCATTGCCCACTTTCCATTGATATCCATGTTTGGCTGCTTTAGCAGCACATAAAACCCCTTTCCAAAAAGGAGAAGAGTTATTATCAGGGCAGGAGAATATATTGGGATTATTGGCCTATACTTATAGTCAACAATCTGCTTGAACATCTTGCTACCACCATTATGGAATTTATAAACCCAGGAGGCTAGTAGACTTAAGTTCATCTCAGCAATATTTGGGATCCCCAAGCCCCCAAATTGTTTTTTCTGGGTCACCAAACCCCACTTGGCAAGGTGATATTTATGGTGCCCCTCATAATTATCCTAGAAGCAGTGAGCCATCTGTGAGTTGATCAAATTAATAGCCCACTTAGGGAATTTGATCATGCTCATTAGATATGTGGGAATACTAGCTAGAAATGACTGAACTAAGACCAATTTTTTCTCATAACCTAGTAGTCTGCCTCTCCAACCAGCAGCTCTCTTCAGCATCTTATCAACCACAGGTTGCATGTCTTCTCTCCTGAGCTTGGAGTAATGAAGAGGAAACCCCAAGTATTTTAAAGGAAAAGACCCCAGTCCATAGGACAGGGCCTGAGCTACCTTATGAGCATCATCCTCTTGAACATTAATAGGGATTAGATCACATTTATGGAAATTTATTCTAAGCCCAGACATGTGCTCAAAGCAGGATAGAAGCCATTTCAAATTTCTAGCTGAGACCAGGTTGTTTTCTATAAAAAGGAGTGTATCATCTGCATACTGCAGACTTGTCACCCCCTGAGGAAATATATTGGACATCAACCCAGTCAACATGTTACTTTTTGCTGCTTTATTAAGCATCCTGCTAAATACATCTGCTACTAAGTTAAATAGCAGAGGAGAGGCAAGGTCTCCTTGTCTCACTCCTTTAAAGGCCTCAAAAAACTCACTGTTACAATCATTAATCCTAACTCCCATTGATCCTTTGTATAGAATGGATTTAACTTTCATCATCCATTTGGGGCTAAAACCCCTTTTGATACATAATATTCAGGAGGAACTCTTTACTAACTCTATCATAAGCCTTCTCATAGTCCAATTTAAAGATAAAACCCTCTTTATCATGTGTCACAGCATCATGAATAATTTCATGAGCTGTCACAACACTCTCCACAATAGACCCGCCTTTAATAAAAGCAGTTTGGTTCTGGGAGATAATCTCATCACCAATGTCTCCTAATTGGTTGGCCAAACACTTAGCAAAAATTTTGAAACTGCAATTGGACACAGCAATTGGTCTAAATTTTTGAATAGTGTCAGCACCAGGCTCTTTTGGAATGAGAGTTAACAGAGAAAAAGTTAATCTATATAAGTCTAAAGAGCCCTGGTTCCAAGCCTCCATCAGCAACATAAGATCATCCTTAATGATTGACCAAAAATGTTGGTAGAAAAGGAAAGGAAATCCATAAGGGCCAGGATCCCCTTCAGCATAAGATCCAAAGACTGCTTTCTTTACATCTTCTTCAGTAATGTCAGTTTCTAGGATTTTATTTTGATCCTCAGAAACTTTTTCTGAAGGGTCCCAAAAATCTTCATCCAAAGATATATCTAGGGGATCTTCTTTACCAAATAGGTTTTTGTAGTAATCTACAACAATATCCATCATATCCCTAGTTGACTCTACAGGGCCATTTGGTCCCACAAGCAAGTCTATCTGCTTTTTCCTCCTCCTATGATTAGCAATAGCATGAAAATAAGCAGTATTTCTTCCCCCCTCTAAAATATTTCTATCTCTGGATCTCTGTCTGGACTTGATTTCCTCTAGTCTCCATATCTTTTGAAGACCAGAAGCAATCTTGTCCATCCTGTTTTTAGAAGGAGGAGAAAGTACTTTACTTTCAGACTCTATATCTAACACGTTATACTCAGCAACTAACTGTTGCTTCTCTCTGTTCTGGGCAGCCTCATAATTGGCATTCCATCCTTTGCATATTCTTCTAAGTAATCTAATTTTATATTGCCATCTATCCAAAGGATTTTTGATAGAGCATGGAGCATTCCAAAATTTCTTCACCATGTCTTCGAAACCTTCTACCCCTAACCACCATTTTTCAAACCTAAATTGCTTGTTTTTTGGTGGCTGGATAGCCCCAGTGTCTACCATTAGAGGAGTGTGATCACTACCCACTCTAGGGAGAGCTTTGAGTTGTACAGCTAGGAAGATAGTTTCCCAGCAGGTGGAAATGAAAACTTTATCAATATTAGCCATAACCAGCTTATCCTGGTTATTGACCCAAGTATACTTTCTATTAGAATTTTTAAGCTCAATCAAGCCATATTTGTTAACCCAGTCATTGAACAGGGTTACCCATTGCATGTTAACAACCCTTGTGTTTTTCTCTTCACTACTTCTGACCAGGTTGAAGTCACCCCCAATAATTGTGGGTCCCAACCATGTATCAAGAATACTATGTAACTCATTTATGAACTCTAGTTTGAGTCTATCATATGCTGACCCATAAACTGAAATAAATCTCCGCTCAACTTTATTCTTCTTATCCTTAAGGATGCAAGAAATAGAGAAATCTAAAATATATGTGGAAACCACCTCAAAGCCTTCTGTACTAACCCCGACGAGTATACCCCCAGTAGTGCCCACAGCAGGCAACCAGTGCCAGGAGTATCTACCTTGTGGATCTACACTGGCAATTTGCAAATCATTAAAAGACTCTTTCTTAATCTCAGAAAAACCAATCAAGTCAGCACGGGTGTCTCTAATGAGCTTACCCACTGCCTTGAGTTTCTCAAGCTTATTCAAACCTCTAGCATTCCAGAATAAACTTACTACCATTATCAAAATCTAGTTTTCTACAACTACTCTTTCTACCAGAGACAACCTCAACCCATGTAGGGGCATCTGCAGGGTGCTCACTAATGTGAACACATCCTGGGGCTGAACTCTCTGCAAGATCTACTCTAAAATCATCAGGATGCAAGTCTAGATTAGCAGGGAGGAAACACTCAGGATGAGTGTCTTTAAATGCAGATAGCCTGCTTTCCTCCACTTGCTTCATGACTTGTATATTTTGAGAAATAGCATTATCATTCTCACCTAATTTTAAACCTGCTTTTCTAGCTTCCAATAGTAACTCTTCATCATTAAAAGCAAAAAAGGAATTATAGTTTTTGTTACCTTTAGGAACTTCCAAATCTTTAAGTCTTCTAAGCTCTTCAGCTTTCTGAATAGCATTTCTTCCATCTTTTTTGATCCTGCCACTCACCCTGGGTGCCACCACAGGCCCCCACTTGGATTTTTGTGGCCTTAGCTCCTCCAAGGTGGCACCATCCCCATTAGACTCTTCATCAAATTGCTCCAGCAGCTGAACAACAATGTTATCTTCAAGATTCTTCTTCTTCACTTCTTTCGTCTTGCTAAAATCAGCTTTCAGTCCCAGTATAGCACTTTGCACTTTCTTCTCTAGTGAATGCACTAGTTCCAAAGGTGTTCTGGACTTAGTAGGGGCTTTTTGAGAGTTCTGAACTGGTCCTCCAGATTTGGGGTTTTTGCTCTTGTCAGCTTCCATGTCCTTTGGGTCTTGCATTTGCATATCTTTTTCAGGATTCCCTTCCAGCAGACCATCATCTAACTTTTCACCACCACTAGTGCTTGGGTTCATATTACCAGAGATTGGAGCAGTATCAACCAGGAATGAAATAAGGAATAATTCCTTGTCAATTTCCACCAGCCTTTCAGTTGGGATCTTAGAGATGTCCCTCTTCTTCACCATCCCATTTATCAAAGGAGACAGTCACACCTTTCTTCTTGAGATTGATGGAGGGAAGCTCAACCAAATCCTTCACCTTTTTGTGGGGAGGAAACCTGACTAGGAATCTTTTCTCAGTCAACTGCCTCACTTACCAAGGCCAATTAGTTTTCCACATTTCAGAGAAATTGTTCTTCAGCTCCTGTGATGTGATAGATCCTTCTTCAATAACAGCCACACACACATTGGACATATTCAACCATTTAACAACCTCCTTGTCATCTAACTCTATGTGGAAAAAGCCCAACCCTGTGCACTTCGACGAGCAACACACTTTTTCATATTTGATCAGTAGAAATGACTCTATTTGGTACACTTACCCTCACTATGATCTCACCACACACATAAACTTCACAGTTCACATTTGGTTTGTAAGCACTTTATTATCTTAAAAGATTTGATAGTTGGAGTCGAACAATGCAGTGATTATAGAAAAAGATTATTACCAATATCGTTAAAGATTCTCCCCCTGCCCCCCCCTCTTGCGTGTTCAGGAAAAAAATGTATTGATGAAAACAGAGCACAACTTCACATTATATGCCACGAGCATTAACAGTCCAAGTGGAAAATGAGATATTTTAAGAGGAACACATACCGGACAATAAAGAATTAATGCACACAGTTCAAATTAAGGAGCAGTGTAAATACACATCCCCGTCAGGAAGTGATAGGTTCATAAAATATATTTTCGGAGGACGCAGACATGCACGAAATGTGGAGTTCTTGGCTATTAAGTATTTGATACATAATTCAATGGAGAATTTGATTTTTTGCCATGATTCGTTTTGCATTTTGACAATTTTCCACTAGTTACAATGCAATTGCCTTTTTGCCACTCTTTATATTGGACTATGGTTGTTTGCCCTTTTTGCCTCAAAAACAATTCTTTCAAATGTATTTGATGATACATGCCCAAAACTAGTCACTGCAATGTCATTTGTACATGTTGAATGAAGAAGTAGTCCTTCACACGAAATTCCCCAATGTGCAGTGATGAACCCTAGCTTCCATGGTCTGCACCAAAATCGGGCAATGTATGTTAGCGGCATAGGAAGCATCGAACAGTAGCAAGCAAGCAGCAGCAAGCCAGGGACATGGCCAGGTTGTGGACGCAGGAGACGGCTAGGGGCAGTGGCCAGGTTGTGCACTCGGGAGACGGCCAGGTCGAGGACGCAGGAGATGGCCTAGGGCAGCGGCGGCGGCAACCTCTTAAACCTAGCCCTAGGTCGGCCGTGGGACATGGGGATGAGAAGGACAGGGGAGAAGAACTCACTGTCGCTATCGCCGGGAGGGAGCCCCCGCCGTCCGCCGGTGTGTCGCTTCGAGGAAGAGCAGAGAGGCTGGCCGGGGGTAAAACCGGGATTTCAAGCGGGCCCCACCTGTAAGAGGGCAAACGTCCAAGTCCAATGTGAAGAGTGGCTAAAAGCCAATTACTACAATGTAATCAGTGACAAATTGTCAAAGTGCAAGGTAAACCGTGGCAAAAAAATACTAACTTCCCAAATTCAATAGTGGTAAATCCTAATTTTCAAAAATGATGACGAATTCGAAAAATGCTCTCGAATTTCCAAAAAATCCCAAATTTAAAAAAATGCTCATGAATTTAATTTTTTTCCTGGTTTTAGAAAAATGTTACTGGTTATAAAATGATGAATTTTATGAACTAAACAATATAAAAACTAAAATTAAAAATGGAACATTAAAAGCATGTGAAAATGGTAAAAGGGGCAAAAAAGAAAAACCGGTCCACGAAAGGTTCTTTCCAAAACCAATGGAAACAACAAGCCCAAAGTGAGTCAGCCCAAATAAGCGCCCCGGGATGGCCCCTCCCCGGTGGAGTAAATTGCTGAAAGCCACCACATTTGTGGCACGAATACTGCAAAACCACCACTATTGCCGAAAATTTCAAAAAACCACCACTTCCTCGGCAAGTGAGTAACAAAAAGCACTAAACATGCTGTGAGCCGTGACTAACCGAGAATCTTACTTATCGGGCCCACCTGTCGGAGCCATGTGGCAAAGGGGAAACAGAATGGCGGAAACAACCGTTAGGACCCCGCTAGTTAAGCCCTGGGCGGCGGCCCTGGTGCTCTCATTCCCCTCCCTCTCTTCTCTGTTGTGCGCGCGACCATGGCAAGTACTCCCTCTGGCAATGTCGAGGGTGGTGACGACGGTGGCTCCAGATCCGGACGGAGTCACGGGCGGGACCTGCTTGGGGTCGACTATGAGTCCTCCTCCTCAGAGGGCAGCCCGCTATCGCCGTGGCGCGGGCAGAGGGCGGGTGTGGCGGCTGCGGGGGCGGCGGCGCCACCTATTGCTCCATTTGGATCCAGATCCATAAGGCGCGGGAGACCCACCCAATGAGGATGAGCCGCCATCTTCTTGCCGTGCAGGCAAGGCTTCCGCTGCGGCGCGGTCGCCGTCGGCTGCAGCAGTCGTCCCTACTAACGCCGGCGATGACACGTACGTGTTGGGGAACGTTGCATAAAATAAAATTTTCCTACGTTCACCAAGATCCATCTATGAGTTCATCTAGCAACGAGAGAGAGAGATGTATCTACATACCCTTGTAGATCGCGTGCAGAAGCGTTCAAGAGAACGGGGTTGAGGTAGTCGTTCTCGTCGTGATCCTATCACCGGAGATCCTAGCGCCGAACGGACGGCACCTCTGCGTTCAACACACGTACGGTCAGTGTGACGTCTCCTCCGTCTTGATCCAGCAAGGGGGGAGGAGAGGTTGATGAAGATCCGGCAGCACGACGGCGTGGTGGTGGATGCAGCAGGACTCCGGCAGGGCTTCGCCAAGCAGCTGCGGGAGGAGGAAGAGGTGTAGTAGGGGGAGGGAGGCGCCAAGAATCAGGGTACGGCTGCCCTCCCTGCCCCCTCCTTTATATAGGCCCCCAGGGGGGGCGCCGGCCCTGGAGATGGGAATCTCCCAAGGGGGCGGCGGCCAGGGGGGTGGAGTGCCCCCCAAGGCAAGTGGTGCGCCCCCCCACCCTAGGGTTTCCAACCCTAGGCGCAGGAGGGGCCCAAGTGGGGGGCGCACCAGCCCACCAGGGGCTGGTTCCCTCCCCACTTCAGCCCACGGGGCCCTCTGGGATAGGTGGCCCCAACCGATGGAGCCCCGGGACCCTTCCGGTGGTCCCGCTACAATATCGGGTGACCCCGAAACTTTCCCGATGACCGAAACAACACTTCCTATATATAATTCTTTACCTCTGGACCATTCCGGAACTCCTCGTGACGTCCGGGATCTCATCCGGGACTCCGAACAACATTCGGTTTGCTGCATACTCATATTCATACAACCCTAGCGTCACTGAACCTTAAGTGTGTAGACCCTACGGGTTCGGGAGACATGCAGACATGACCGAGACGGCTCTCCGGTCAATAACCAACACCGGGATCTGGATACCCATGTTTGCTCCCACATACTCCTCGATGATCTCATCGGATGAACCACGATGTCAAGGACTCAAGCAACCCCATATACTATTCCCTTTGTCAGACGGTATGTTACTTGCCCGAGATTCGATCGTCGGTATCCCAATACCTCGTTCAATCTCGTTGCCGGCAAGTCACTTTACTCGTACCGTAATGCATGATCCCGTGACCAGACACTTGGTCACTTTGAGCTCATTATGATGATGCACTACCGAGTGGGCCCAGTGATACCTCTCCGTTATACGGAGTGACAAATCCCAGTCTCGATCCGTGTCAACCCAACAGACACTTTCGGAGATACCTGTAGTGCACCTTTATAGTCACCCAGCTACGTTGTGACGTTTGGTACACCCAAAGCACTCCTACGGTATCCGGGAGTTACACGATCTCATGGTCTAAGGAAAAGATACTTGACATTGGAAAAGCTCTAGCAAACGAACTACACGATCTTTGTGCTATGTTTAGGATTGGGTCTTGTCCATCACATCATTCTCCTAATGATGTGATCCCGTTATCAACGACATCCAATGTCCATAGTCAGGAAACCATGACTATCTATTGATCAATGAGCTAGTCAACTAGAGGCTCACTAGGGACATGGTGTGGTCTAAGTATTCACACATGTATTACGATTTCTGGATAATAGAATTATAGCATGAATAAAAGACAACTATCATGAACAAAGAAATATAATAATAATCCTTTTATTATTGCCTCTAGGGCATATTTCCAACAGTCTCCCACTTGCACTAGAGTCAATAATCTAGTTACATTATGATGAATCGAACACCCATAGATTTCTGGTGTTGATCATGTTTTGCTCGCGGAAGAGGTTTAGTCAACGCATCTGCGACATTCAGATCCGTATGTACTTTGCAAATATCTATGTCTCCATCTTGAACATTTTCATGGATGGAGTTGAAACGATGCTTGATGTGCCTGGTCTTCTTGTGAAACCTGGGCTCCTTGGCAAGGGCAATAGCTCCAGTGTTGTCACAGAAGAGAGTGATTGGCCCCGACGCATTGGGTATGACTCCTAGGTCGGTGATGAACTCCTTCATCCATATTGCTTCATGCGCTGCCTCCGAGGCTGCCATGTACTCCGCTTCACATGTAGATCTCGCCACGACGCTCTGCTTGCAACTGCACCAGCTCACTGCTCCACGATTCAACATATACACGTATCCGGTTTGTGACTTAGAGTCATCCAGATCTGTGTCGAAGCTAGCATCAACGTAACCCTTTACGACGAGCTCTTCGTCACCTCCATAAACGAGAAACATGCCCTTTGTCCTTTTCAGGTACTTTAGGATATTCTTGACCGCTGTCCAGTGTTCCTTGCCGGGATTACTTTGGTACCTTCCTACCAAACTTATGGCAAGGTTTACATCAGGTCTGGTACACAGCATGACATACATAATAGATCCTATGGCTGAGGCATAGGGGATGACACTCATCTCTTCTTTATCTTTTGCCGTGGTCGGGCATTGAGCCGAGCTCAATCTCACACCCTGTAATACAGGCAAGAACCCTTTCTTGGACTGATCCATTTTGAACTTCTTCAAAATATTATCAAGGTATGTGCTTTGTGAAAGACCTATGAGGCATCTCGATCTATCCCTATAGATCTTGATGCCTAATATGTAAGCAGCTTCTCCAAGGTTCTTCATTGAAAAACACTTATTCAAGTAGGCCTTAATGTTGTCCAAGAACTCTATATCATTTCCCATCAAAAGTATGTCATCTACATATAATATGAGAAATGCTACAGAGCTCCCACTCACTTTCTTGTAAACGCAGGCTTCTCCATAAGTCTGCATAAACCCAAACGCTTTGATCATCTCATCAAAGCGAATGTTCCAACTCCGAGATGCTTGCACTAGCCCATAAATGGATCGCTGGAGCTTGCATACTTTGTTAGCATTCTTAGGATCGACAAAACCTTCTGGCTGCATCATATACAACTCTTCCTTAAGATAACCGTTAAGGAATGCCGTTTTGACATCCATCTGCCATATCTCATAATCATAGTATGCGACAATTGCTAACATGATTCGGACGGACTTAAGCTTCGCTACGGGAGAGAAAGTCTCATCGTAGTCAACCCCTTGAACTTGCCGATAACCCTTAGCGACAAGTCGAGCTTTATAGATGGTGACATTACCATCCGCGTCCGTCTTCTTCTTAAAGATCCATTTGTTTTCTATCGCTCGCCGATCATCGGGCAAGTCAGTCAAAGTCCATACTTTGTTTTCATACATGGATTCTATCTCGGATTGCATGGCTTCTAGCCATTTGTTGGAATCTGGGCCCGCCATCGCTTCTTCATAGTTCGAAGGTTCACCATTGTCTAACAACATGATTTCCAGGATAGGGTTGCCATACCACTCTGGTGTGGAACGTGTCCTTGTGGACCTACGAAGTTCAGTAGCAACTTGATCCGAAGTACCTTGATAATTATCATTAATTTCCTCTCCAGTCGGTGTAGGCAACACAGGAACATTTTCCTGAGCTGCACTACTTTCCGGTACAAGAGGTAGTACTTCATCGAGTTCTACTTTCCTCCCACTTACTCCTTTCGAGAGAAACTCTTTTTCTAGAAAGGATCCGTTCTTGGTAACAAAGATCTTGCCTTCGGATCTAAGGCAGAAGGTATACCCAATGGTTTCCTTGGGGTATCCTATGAAGAAGCATTTTTCCGACTTGGGTTCGAGCTTTTCAGGTTGAAGTTTCTTGACATAAGCATCGCATCCCCAAACTTTTAGAAACGACAGCTTAGGTTTCTTCCCAAACCATAATTCATACGGTGTCGTCTCAACGGATTTAGACGGTGCCCTATTTAAAGTGAATGTAGTTGTCTCTAGAGCGTATCCCCAAAATGATAGCGGTAAATCGGTAAGAGACATCATAGATCGCACCATATCTAATAGAGTGCGATTACGACGTTCGGACACATCGTTACACTGAGGTGTTCCAGGCGGCGTGAGTTGTGAAACGACTCCACATTTCCTTAAGTGCGTACCAAATTCGTGACTTAAATATTCTCCTCCACGATCCGATCGTAAGAATTTTATCTTTCGGTCACGTTGATTCTCTAGTTCATTCTGAAATTCCTTGAACTTTTCATAGGTCTCAGACTTGTGTTTCATCAAGTAGACATACCCATATCTACTTAAGTCATCAGTGAGAGTGAGAACATAACGATGTCCTCCGCGAGCCTCAACGCTCATTGGACAACACACATCAGTATGTATGATTTTCAATAAGTTGGTTGCTCGCTCCATAGTTCCGGAGAACGGAGTCTTGGTCATTTTTCCCATGAGGCATGGTTCGCATGTGTCAAATGATTCATAATCGAGAGACTCTAAAAGTCCATCAGCATGGAGCTTCTTCATGCGCTTGACACAAATGTGACCAAGGCGGCAGTGCCACAAGTATGTGGGACTATTGTTATCAACTTTATATCTTTTGGTATTCACACTATGAATATGTGTAACATTAGGTTCGAGATTCATTAAGAATAAACCATTGACCATCGGGGCATGACCATAAAACATATCTCTCATATAAATAGAACAACCATTATTCTCGGATTTAAATGAGTAGCCATCTCGTCTTAAACGAGATCCAGATACAATGTTCATGCTCAAACTTGACACTAAATAACAATTATTGAGGTTTAAAACTAATCCCGTAGGTAAATGTAGAGGTAGCATGCCGACGGCGATCACATCGACCTTGGAACCATTCCCGACGCGCATCATCACCTCGTCCTTCGCCAGTCTCCGCTTATTCCGTAGCTCCTGCTGTGAGTTACAAATATGAGCAACGACACCGGTATCAAATACCCAGGAGTTACTACGAGTACTGGTAAGGTACACATCAATTACATGTATATCACATATACCTTTAGTGTTGCCGGCCTTCTTGTCTGCTAAGTATTTGGGGCAGTTCCGCTTCTAGTGACCCTTCCCTTTGCAATAAAAGCACTCAGTCTCAGGCTTGGGTCCATTCTTTGACTTCTTCCCGGCAACTAGCTTACCGGGCGCGGCAACATCTTTGCCGTCCTTCTTGAAGTTCTTCTTACCCTTGCCCTTCTTGAACTTAGTGGTCTTATTGACCATCAACACTTGATGTTCTTTCTTGATTTCAACCTCTGCTGACTTCAGCATTGAAAATACTTCAGGAATGGTCTTCACCATCCCCTGCATATTGTAGTTCATCACAAAGCTCTTGTAGCTCGGTGGGAGCGACTGAAGGATTCTGTCAATGACCGCCTCGTCCGGGAGGTTGATCTCCAGCTGGGACAGGCGGTTGTGCAACCCAGACATTTTGAGTATGTGCTCACTGACAGAACTGTTTTCCTCCATCTTACAACTATAGAACTTGTCGGAGACTTCATATCTCTCAACCCGGGCATGAGCTTGAAAAACCATTTTCAGCTCCTCGAACATCTCATATGCTCCGTGTTGCTCAAAACGCTTTTGGAGCCCCGGTTCTAAGCTGTAAAGCATGCCGCACTGAACGAGGGAGTAATCATCAGCACGTGACTGCCAAGCGTTGATAACGTTTTGGTTCTCTAGGATGGGTGCTTCACCTAGCGGTCCTTCTAGGACATATGCTTTCTTGGCTGCTATGAGGATGATCCTCAGGTTCCGGACCCAGTCCGAATAGTTGCTGCCATCATCTTTCAGCTTGGTTTTCTCTAGGAACGCATTGAAGTTCATGTTGACATGAGCGTTGGCCATTTAATCTACAAGACATATTTTGCAAAGATTTTAGACTAAGTTCATGATAATTAAGTTCATCTAATCAAATTATTTAATGAACTCCCACTCAGATTTGACATCCCTCTAGTCATCTAAGTGTTACACGATCCGAGTCGACTAGGCCGTGTCCGATCATCATGTGAGACGGACTAGTCATCATCGGTGAACATCTCCATGTTGATCGTATCTTCCATACGACTCATGTTCGACCTTTCGGTCTCTTGTGTTCCGAGGCCATGCCTGTACATGCTAGGCTCATCAAGTCAACCCTAAGTGTTTATGCATGTGTAAAATTGTCTTACACCCGTTGTATGTGAACGTAAGGATCTATCACACCCGATCATCACGTGGTGCTTCGAAACGACGAACTTTAGCAACGGTGCACAGTTAGGGGGAACACTTTCTTGAAATTATTATAAGGGATCATCTTATTTACTACCGCCGTTATAAGTAAACAAGATGCATAAAACATAATAAACATCACATGCAATTATATAAAGTAGTGACATGATAGGGCCAATATCATATAGCTCCTTCGATCTCCATCTTCGGGGCTCCATGATCATCTTCGTCACCGGCATGACACCATGATCTCCATCATCGTGCTTCCATGAAGTTGCTCGCCAACTATTACTTCTACTACTATAGCTAACGGTTTAGCAATAAAGTAAAGTAATTACATGGCGTTAAATCATTGACACGCAGGTCATACAATAATTAAGACAACTCCTATGGCTCCTGCCGGTTGTCATACTCATCGACATGCAAGTCGTGATTCCTATTACAAGAACATGATCTCATACATCACAATATATCATTCATCATTCATCACAACTTCTGGCCATATCACATCACATGACAATTGCTGCAAAAACAAGTTAGACGTCCTCTAATTGTTGTTGCATCTTTTACGTGGCTGCAATTTGGTTCTAGCAAGAACGTTTTCTTACCTATGAATAGCCACAATGTGATTTTGTCAACTTCTATTTACCCTTCATAAGGACCCTTTTCATCTAATCCGCTCCAACTAAAGTAGGAGAGACAGACACCCGCTAGCCACCTTATGCAACTAGTGCATGTCAGTCGGTGGAACCTGTCTCACGTAAGCGTACATGTAAGGTCGGTCCGGGCCGCTTCATCCCACAATACCGCTGAAGCAAGAAAAGACTAGTAGTGGCAAGCAAGTTGATAAGATCCACGCCCACAACAGATTTGTGTTCTACTTGTGCAATAGAGAACTACGCATAGACCTAGCTCATGATGCCACTGTTGGGGAACGTTGCATAAAATAAAATTTTCCTACATTCACCAAGATCCATCTATGAGTTCATCTAGCAATGAGAGAGAGAGAGATGCATCTACATACCCTTGTAGATCGCGTGCGGAAGCGTTCAAGAGAACGGGGTTGAGGTAGTCGTTCTCGTCGTGATCCTATCACCGGAGATCCTAGCGCCGAACGGACGGCACCTCCGCGTTCAACACACGTACGGTCAGCGTGACGTCTTCTCCGTCTTGATCCAGCAAGGGGGAAGGAGAGGTTGATGAAGATCCAGCAGCACGACGGTGTGGTGGTGGATGCAGCAGGACTCCGACAGGGCTTCGCCAAACAGCTGCGGGAGGAGGAACAGGTGTAGTAGGGGGAGGGAGGCGCCAAGACTCAGGGTGCGGCTGCCCTCCCTCCCCCTCCTTTATATAGGCCCCCAGGGGGGGGGCGCCGGCCCTGGAGATGGGAATCTCCCAAGGGGGCGGCGGCCAGGGGGGTGGAGTGCCCCCCAAGGCAAGTGGTGCGCCCCCCCACCCTAGGGTTTCCAACCCTAGGTGCAGGAGGGGCCCAAGTGGGGGGCGCACCAGCCCACCAGGGGCTGGTTCCCTCCCCACTTCAGCCCACGGGGCCCTCTGGGATAGGTGGCCCCACCCGGTGGACCCCCGGGACCCTTCTGGTGGTCCCGCTACAATACCGGGTGACCCCGAAACTTTCCCGATGACCGAAACAGCACTTCCTATATATAATTCTTTACCTCCGGACCATTCCGGAACTCCTCGTGATGTCCGGGATCTCATCCGGGACTCCGAACAACATTCAATTTGCTGCATACTCATATTCATACAACCCTAGCGTCACCGAACCTTAAGTGTGTAGACCCTACGGGTTCGGGAGACATGCAGACATGACCGAGAAGACTCTCCGGTCAATAACCAACAGCGGGATCTGGATACCCATGTTGGCTCCCACATACTCCTCGATGATCTCATTGGATGAACCACGATGTCGAGGATTCAAGCAACCCCGTATACTATTCCCTTTGTCAGACGGTATGTTACTTGCCCGAGATTCAATTGTCGGTATCCCAATACCTCGTTCAATCTCGTTGCCGGCAAGTCACTTTACTCGTACCGTAATGCATGACCCCGTGACCAGACACTTGGTCACTTTGAGCTCGTTATGATGATGCACTACCGAGTGGGCCCAGTGATACCTCTCCGTTATACGGAGTGACAAATCCCAGTCTCGATCCGTGTCAACCCAACAGACACTTTCGGAGATACCTGTAGTGCACCTTTATAGTCACCCAGTTACTTGTGACGTTTGGTACACCCTAAGCACTCCTATGGTATCCGGGAGTTACACGATCTCATGGTCTAAGGAAAAGATACTTGACATTGGAAAAGCTCTAGCAAACGAACTACACGATCTTTGTGCTATGCTTAGGATTGGGTCTTGTCCATCACATCATTCTCCTAGTGATGTAATCCCGTTATCAACGACATCCAATGTCCATAGTCAGGAAACCATGACTATCTATTGATCAACGAGCTAGTCAACTAGAGGCTCACTAGGGACATGTTGTGGTCTAAGTATTCACACGTGTATTACGATTTCCGGATAATACAATTATAGCATGAATAAAAGACAACTATCATGAACAAAGAAATATAATAATAATCCTTTTATTATTGCCTCTAGGGCATATTTCCAACAATACGACCTCTATCTCCTTCTCCTTCTGCTTTCTTTTATGATTTGATTTTCGTTCTTGAGATTTAGGTCGACCTAGGGTTTTGTATTGCCTCTGAATTTAGTCCTGATTCAGGTTTGAGTACAGATTAGAACCTACAATTATTTTGTTCTCCAAATTTTGTGCATATTTACATTGTTAGTATTGCAGTGTACTTGTGTTGTACAAATTTAGGTAATTACACTGTTAGGATTACATTCTAGTAGTACTATGTGTTGTTCAAATTTATGTTATAGTAACTTGTACATTTTAATTGGTATTGTAGGTCGAGCTATGAGCAGTGGGACCGTGCATATTGATTTTGAAGGGATTAAATACATCAGGACAAAGTTCTTTAAGAAAGACATAAGATATTACAATCTTATGTATGTGATGCTTGACAATGGGTGTAGTTTTTCAGATTGCCTCTATTACATGAGCTGTGGTGGAATAGGATTGGATGGTTTCAAACTGCTTGACAGTCAGATTAAGGTGGATGAAATGCTTAGGCAAAACCAGTACATCAGGAGGATCACATTGTCAGTTACTAAGGGCAAGAGGCAGCAGGCAATTGTTGTGTCTCCAGCAAAGAAGGGAAAGAGAAAGGCAGTAGAACTAGTTCAGATATCTGATGAAGAATATAGCAGTGATCCTGATATAGTGTTTGCAGTCAGTGAAGATGGTGTGGCCCATAAGGAATTTGGTGATTATGTTGGTTCAAGTTCAGGCCGAGGCACAAATGAGTTTTTGTTCCTAGGCACACAGCAGAGTGTAAATTACCAGCCCATCCAAACTATGCCACCTCCCCAGACAGAAGCTTATGATGAATACCATAACTCTTAGATAGAAGACAGTGCCAATTATGCAGACATGGATCTTGATTCAGAAAGTGAGGAGGAAAATAGCTCTAATGAAGATAGTGCTGACCTGCAGTCAACTGTAGCAGATATGAAGAAGGCAGCACTGCACTTTGAGGGTGACACAGAACCAGAGGACATTTATGATGTTCCTGAGGAGCAGGAAGAGGAAGAGCACGGTGAACAAGCTCCAAATGTAGCTGAAGAGGAACATTTCACTGAAGATGGAGTACTGCAGCAGCCTGTGCTTAAGATTGGAAAGAGAGTGGGGCCAACAACAAGAACACACTCATTAGCCAATGATCCAATTGAGCCTGATTGGTTTCCCTCAGGTGATGAGGATGAAAATCTTGGTTTTTTGGACTCAGAGGATGATGATGGCAATGAGCCTATGTCTTTTATTATTCCCTCAGGAAGGAAAACAAGAGCAGAGAAGGCAAAGCCAAGAAAATGGTATGATGAAAGCAGACTGAATCCAGAGCAGCAATTTTGTTTGAAGCTATGTTTCAAAGATGTGTACCAATTTAGGAGTGCTCTACTAAACTTTCACATCAAGCAGCTGAGGTCTTTCAGATATCACAGGAACTGCAAAGACAAGGTCATTGCTTGGTGTGACCACAAGGACAAAGGATGTCCTTTTTATATTGTTGCTTCTCAGGTCAAGAATGAGCAAACATTCTGTGTAAAGAAGTTTAGAGCAGAACATACTTGCCCAACTAGTGACAAACATAGTAAAGTGAGCTCAAAGTGGCTAGGAAGCACTATCTTAGAGACAATTAGATCAGACCCAAACACAACTGTGCCAGCATTGGTAGACAAGGCAAAGAGGAAATTTGGAATTGAAGTTCCAAAGATGATGGCATGGAGAGCTAAAAAGGCAGCAAAGGAAATTGTCCTAGGAGATCATAAGAAGCAGTACCATAGGTTGATTGATTACATTGAAACCGTTAAAATATGCAATCTAGGATCTAGATGTTATTGTAGTAGAATTATTGTGGGTTTTGAGTGCAGCCTAAATGTTGTTATTGTACCAGAATTATTGTGGGTCAATCCTAAATGTTGTTATTGAAGCAGAATTATTGTGGGTTTTTGGTCAAGCCAAAATGTTTTGGGTGATCGAAGCCTCGACGACAACCTAAACTACCACCTTGCCATAGAATAAGGGTCATCGATGCCTCGATGACAACCTAAACTACCTTACCATAGAATAGGGGTCATCGAGCCTCGACGACAACCTTAACTACCTTACCCTAGAATAGGGGTCATCGAGCCTTGATGACCACCTAAACTACCTTACCATAGAATAGGGGTCATCGAAGCCTCGACGACAACCTAAACTACCACCTTACCATAGAATAGGGGTCATCGAAGCCTCGACGACAACCTAAACTACCTTACCCTAGAATAGGGGTCATCGAGCCTCGACGACAACCTAAACTACCTTACCCTAGAATAGGGGTCATCGAGCCTCGACAACAACCTAAACTACCTTACCATAGAATAGGGGTCATCGAACCATCGATGACAACCTAAACCACCTACTCCCTAAACAGAAACAACCAAAACCACCTACTCCCTAAACAGAAACAACCAAAACCACTTACTCCCTAAACAGAAACAACCAAAACCACGTACCACCTACTCCCTGGAGTACATCTACATCAACAGGTTCAACAAAAATGTGGCAAAAATAGCATTATCCAGCAACACAAATTAATCCAGCAACACAAATTAATAGCATTGTCCAGCAACACAAATTAATCCAGCTTAAATTCAGTACAAATGTCTTGCACTTTTAGTGACACAGATAGCAGATAGAGTACTCTAGCAGATACAACTACAATAACATTCAATCATTCATCAACTATCTCTTTGATCTTCCTGATCTTCCCCTTAGTGGCCTCCTTCTATTTGAACAGATCACCTATAGTGTACTCCAGGTACCTTTTCTCTTGCTTCCACTTCTCCTTCTCCTCCAACAACATGGACCTCTCCTGCTTGATCTTGTCCATCTCCTGCACAAGCTTCACCTTCTCTTCCTTCTCTTGATCTCTCTCTTTCTCTGCTTTGGCCCTCGGCACTTGATGAATGTTAGTGTCTGACTTGTCAGCCAAGTTCTTTTTCTCAATCTCTTCCTTCAGGTCACTAATAACCAACCTTGCATTGCCTAACTGGGTAATTGCATCCTCCTTGTCAGCCACCATTTTGGCAAAGTCAACTTTAAAAAACCCGAGGTCATTTCCATCTTCCTCTTCTCTTCCATTACCTTCACTACTTCTTCAGCATTAAGTACATTTTGCCTCAACCTATTGGTCGTCTCCTCCTCATACATAGTTCAGATGGTATTTAAAGCTTGCTTCAATTGGACTGGCCACTCAGGGTCAATCCAGTCCACAAAGTTGCACTTTGGTACATCCTATGAATGTGTGAAGAAAGGAAATATAATTAAACCAATCTCTAAAAACATTACTGATAAAAATAAAAAAACAATCCATTAATTAGTCATGTTTTCTACTACTGCATTTTAGAAGTACTGCTTTTAGAAGAAAAATAACAGGAACAATGTTCAATCCATTAAAAGCAGTACCTAAACTGCCTACTACTGGAAAGAAAATATAGAGCTAAAATGATTTCAAAAAACAATGGCCACAACATATAAGAAATTGGAAACTGCTTAATTTCAGACTTATTGTATAGAACTATTCCACTGCCTACTCATGCATTTTGAACTTATGTTGTATCAAGATTTATGGCTTATTGTATAGAACTATTCCACTGCCTACTCATGCATTTTGAACTTATTTTGAACTTATTGTATAGAACTATTCCACTGCCTACTCATACTTTAAACTGCCTAATTTCAGACTTATTGTATCAGTCAACTGAGCAGTTCGGTGGATTCACATATTACAGACCAATTCTATCAGTAATGAATTCACATTTTCACAAAATCACTTCAACACTTTAAGAACTAATTGAACTGGTAAGAAAATCAACTTTTTTGCACACCCCAGGAACCTCCTGCCGCTATCAGTCCATTCAAAGGCAACAAACTTCTCACACGGGGCACGATGCTCACAACGTGCGGGATGATTCAAAGCAATGCCGCTCCAGTCAGTGGACTCCATTTTGGCAGGTACCTAACTAGAGGGAAAATGAATTCACATGCTATCAGGAAGAAATTCCCCTTTCTCCCTAACCCTAACCCTAGATGCGATGCACATGAGCAGAAACTTACCCGGCTCACATCGTCAGAGAAAGAGTCGGAACAGTCGGAAGGCTCAGACCAAGAAACCATGTCTCCCCTCCCGTCAGTGGTGCGAAGCTGCTCGCAACGGCAGCAGCGGCGGCGGCGCGAGAATGGAATGAGCAGAGCATAGAAGAGAGCGGTTGGGGAGGAATGCCCTAACGCGCGCGAGCCCAGAGCTTAACTAGCGAGGTCCTAACGGCCGTTTCCGCCATTCTGTTTCCCCTTTGCCACGTGGCTCCGACAGGTGGGCCCGATATGTCAGATTCTCAGTTAGTCGCGGCTCACAACATGTTTAGTGCTTTTTGTTACTCACTTGCCGAGGAAGTGGCATTTTTTTTGAAATTTTCGGCAATAGTGGTGGTTTTGCAGTATCCGTGCCACAAATGTGGTGGCTTTAAGCAATTTACTCTCCCCGGTGTTACGCGCCGAATAGAAAATGCCATGGGTTAGCAAAGTAGTCGCAATTACAAAGAAGGAAGTCTCGCAAGACATGGGTCAAATATTTTTATAAATAATGTCTTTGACTCGATTGCCCTAACTACATCCGGACTAAGTATGACTTCTGACAAGGGATTGCATGAAGCCCACTACTTAGTTCGTTGGCGCAGCTTTTGGCCAGTCCATTTTATTTTGACATGTGAAGCTACTCTTTTTCATGATTTTTCTCTTAGTCCACATTTAGCATTATGGTGGATATAACCGCCCAATCTATTTTAAATATTATTGTTTGATAAATCTGTTTGAAATACTAATTGATATCATCCTACAGGTGGAAAGGACTGGTTGAAGCACACTTTCATGAAAGTATTATCCCAGTTTGTGTCTCGTTCTCAACGAAGAGCACATGTGAGCGTCATTGTGAGTGTTTCGGTCGCACTCGAGGTGTCGCTAGCCTCAAGTGAATTGTCTAGTTCGGTACATGCAAGGATTATGATAGTGATGATGGAAGACTAATTGTGGTGTAAAATAATGGAACTTGATTAAGAGCTTCAAGTCAATAACATGAAACTGGATAAACAGACCGCTTCATGCAATGTAGAAGTTAGACACGAAGAGGTTCGGTTCATGGTGAATAATGAATGTGCCTTGTGCAATGATAATGGAATGATATCGTCTGTATTAAATGTTTGGTAGACAAGTAACCCTTGAATAGCCAAACTCCTCCCGCCGGGCAATGATAAAGATCCATTTCCTCCTCAATGATCCAAATATGGCTTTATATCCTTTCGAAAGTGTTCGACCCTTAAAATCAAGGAAGAATGCAAGGTTTCTTTATTTCCGATAAATATATGTTAGTGAAATGGGCGAAAACAGGGAAACCCCTGGATTAAACTAAGCAAATACCCTCGGAACACTATTAAAACAAAGCCGTCACTTTTATGATTCATTTTCTACAACAAATCATAAATAAACACAACATAATTCAACAACCATGGGTCAGTCGTAACATTTCGTTTTTATGGAAAAATTAAGAAAATTACAACTAATTTGAAACATTATTTTAAAAAGACACATTCTACGTTTTTTTAATGGAGTCAAAAGGCATTTTTTTACATGACATGCATTAGTGAATAGGATTGATGCAACTTCACGATGGATCTTCGCATGCAAGAGGAACCTATAAAAGTTGTGGGTTTATTTAGGAGGAGTCTAGATTAAAAAGACAAATACAATTACCAAGGATGAAGATCCATGACTAAAAGTTAAATTAGGGTTCTTTGAAGTTAGTGGCTCTAGTTTTCATATTGTGATTTTTTGCATCCCACCATACTGTTAGCGAATAAACAATAGAAGACCAAACATGCAAAAACTAAATTAGCTCAAAGGTTTTGAAAAAACCAACAATCGCCCACTCAATAGGTCAAAAATCTAACATCATCGGACGATTGTGACCAAGGACACATCCCTTGGAAGGAGAGTTGTTGAAGCATGCTTCACCATCAAGCTCTCAGGGAGAAGACATTAGCGCTAAAGAAATGGAAGAGGAGTACAATGCATACTCGACACAATTGTTGCCGCCATCCGCTAATATAGACCGTTGGTCGGGTCGGGGTCAATCTGTAGGACCAAATCACCACATGCTCCTTGGTGGCAATTGTTACCACGACTCTCGAGACCTTTGTTCCATGCAACCTGCTTTCATGGTCAAAACATCTCCGCCACGATCCTGATACTAAAATAGAAATAAAAGTTGCACTCCAACTTGATCAGTGGTTTTGTCTCCTCTAGGTGCCAGACGTGCTGCAAAAGGTGAGAGAAACCGGCATAAACACGGGTGATGGAAATCAGATTGCCTTTTGGTGGCTAGGGTTCCTCTAAACACACTGTCTTCTTAGAAAATGGAAGATTGCATTACCCTTGTCTCTGCCTCTGCCATGTGTGCATACAACATATACTTACTAGAATCACTTTATTACATCACGAAAGCTTAAAGCCTAACCAATTAGAAGCATGCTACGTACCCCACTAAGCATGAAATCAAACAAACAGTAGGCAACATATTACATACTGCCACCTAAACTGGGATACGAGTTCTAAAAAGATAGTACTCCCTCCGTTCCATAATATAGTGCATATAGATTTTTCGAAAAGTCAAACCCTACAACCTTTGACCAAGTTTTTGAAGAAAAACATTTACAGCTAGAATGCCAAGCATATATTATTAGATTCATTATAATAAGTACTCCCTTCGTTCGGAATTACTTGTCTCGAAAATGGATGTGTCTAAAACTAAAATACGTCTAGATATATCCATTTCTGCGACAAGTAATTCCGAACAGAGGGAGTAGTTTCATATTGGTATTGTAGAAATAAATAGTTTTCTATATAAACTTGGTCAAAGGTTGCAAAGTTTGACTTTTCAAAAAATCTATGCGAACTCCATTATGGAAAAGAGGGAGTACTATTTTGTGATGTTTTTTTAGATCGAAGGACTATTTTGTGACAGTTCATCTAATTTATATTTACGGCAAAAAGTATTTTAATTACTTGTGTGAGTTATCCACAAAAATAAATTTACTTCTATGAGTTTCGGCCGGGTGCATCCATGCCTCCTGGCTACCGTACCAAGAGTTGTTGTTTGTTCCTTGATACGATGCCTCCATGGTGTTCGATCTGCCTACATGCTTTGTACTCAGGTCCTTAATCATACATTCATATATCCATTTAATAATATATCCAAATCTCCATTGAAAACAAAGTGATCATCACGCACGCATTCTGAAATCTTTGCTGCCGATCGAACGCCACACACACCAATCATAACCCGATCGTGTGCAATGATTTTGTACCAACGTAATCTTCAATGTTCCAAGACCGACAATCTGAGAGACAAACTGGCTCCCACGTAGGCCATTGCCGGCCGGCCGGCCACCTACATGGCCGCACGTCTAGAACATTTTAGTACTCTCCCTGACCCCTCACCTGGTCACCTTGCCGCGTCTATATATGAACTCGGCGCGTCCCGCCATTTCCACACAACCAAAGGCAGCTGCGATCATCTCCATCGATCTAGCACGCACGCACGTACGGAGTGTCAGTCTTCCCTTCCAGCAATGGCGGCCTACCTCCCCCTCGCCGTCCTCGTGGCCCTCCTCGCCGCCACCGGCGCCAGCGCCCACGGCTACAGCCAGACCCCCTCGCCGACGCCCGCCACTGCTGCCAAGTGCGACAAGGTGATGCTGAAGGTGGAGGGCATGGTGTACTGCCAGAGCTGCACGCACCGGAACTCCTGGTGCCTGGACGGCGCGACGCCGCTGCCGGGGGCGAAGGTGACGGTCACCTGCCGCGACGCCAAGAACCGGGTCATGGCGTCGCGGACACCCGTTGCCGACGGCAAGGGCTACTTCCTCGCCGAGTTCGACGTCGCCGAGAAGGCCGACTACTACAAGGGGGACCCCGCCAAGGCCTGCTTTGTGCGTCTGCTCGCGTCGCCGGACCGCAAGTGCGACGACCTCACCAACGTCAACTACGGCATCGAGGGCGCGCCGCTCCGCCACGAGGGCAAGCGGTGGTCCGGTGAGGGGTACGAGAACGTCGTGTACGCTGCCGGCCCGCTCTCCTTCAAGCCGGACACCTGCGCGCCCAGGGGCCACCATTGATGATTGTTTTTTTTTTCTAAATACTAAAAAGCAACTGAGTGCTGGTTGTCACGTTTCAGCACTCACCTTTTAGCACCGTCCGATCGGCGCGATCGAACCCAGGTATTCCTGGTCGGGACGATCGGTTCGTCCTCCCCCCGCTGACACGTATTCACCTGGAGGCCCACCACTACCCACGCGCCCCGTCCGTTGCCTCACTGTTTCGAAAGCTCTAGTGGTAGTGCTGGAGGCCCACCACTACCCACACGCCCCGTCCGTTGCCTCACTGTTTTTCAGTTGATCTTTTTCAAAGCTCTAGTGTTTCAGATCCATGGCGATGTGTAGGCAGGAGGTTTCCTTGGGGTAGAAGAAGGGGAGATTTGGGGGAGAAGGTGGAGAGAATGGTTCCTTGGGGGAGAAGGATGGGGCAGAGAGGGAGGGGAACCACGTGATTGCGATGGGAGGGGCGGGTTGGAGGAGAGATGGTGGCCACCAGTCTCGTCCTCCCATC